>NC_086446.1:378144003-378481468 GCF_028390025.1 Pseudophryne corroboree | reverse complement strand
TGAGCATGAAATACACTGGCAAAGTGGGCACACACAACATATTTTACCATTTTGAATAAGTAGCTGTAGTTTTGCAAGGGTTAACCAGTCTTGGGCCACAAATCTGACACCTGAAATCAACAGAGGGTGGTCACTTACATATGACGCAGTTGTATTTTGCTTGGCCCAACGCTGTTTTGGGCATGAAATACACTGGCAAAGTGGGCACACACACCATATTTTGCCAGTTTGAATAAGTAGCTGTAGTTTAGCAAGGGTTAACTAGTCTTGGGCCACAAATTTGACCCCCAAAAACAACAGAGGGTGGTCACTTGCATGTGACCCACTTGTATTTTGCTTGGCCCAACGCTGTTTTGGGCATGAATACACTGGCAAAGTGGGCACACACATCATGTTTTGCTATTTTGAATAAGTAGCTGTAGTTTTGCAAGGGTTAACTAGTCTTGGGCCACAAATTTGACACCTGAAATCAACAGAGGGTGGTCACTTACATATGACCCACTTGTATTTTGCTTGGCCCAACGCTGTTTTGGGCATGAAATACACTGGCAAAGTGGGCACACACACCATGTTTTGCTATTTTGAATAAGTAGCTGTAGTTTTGCAAGGGTTAACCAGTCTTGGGCCACAAATTTGACACCTGAAATCAACAGAGGGTGGTCAGTTACATATGACCCACTTGTATTTTGCTTGGCCCAACGCTGTTTTGGGCATGAAATACACTGGCAAAGTGGGCACACACACCATGTTTTGCTATTTTGAATAAGTAGCTGTAGTTTTGCAAGGGTTAACTAGTCTTGGGCCACAAATTTGACACCTGAAATCAACAGAGGGTGGTCACTTACATATGACCCACTTGTATTTTGCCTGGTCCAACGCTGTTTTGGGCATGAAATACACTGGCAAAGTGGGCACACACACCATTTTATAAATTGCCATTTTGAATAAGTAGCTGTAGTTTTGCAAGGGTTAACTAGTCTTGGGCCACAAATTTGACACCTGAAATCAACAGAGGGTGGTCACTTACATATGACCCACTTGTATTTTGCTTGGCCCAACGCTGTTTTGGGCATGAAATACACTGGCAAAGTGGGCACACACACACCATGTTTTGCTATTTTGAATAAGTAGCTGTAGTTTTGCAAGGGTTAACTAGTCTTGGGCCACAAATTTGACACCTGAAATCAACAGAGGGTGGTCACTTACATATGACGCAGTTGTATTTTGCTTGGCCCAACGCTGTTTTGGGCATGAAATACACTGGCAAAGTGGGCACACACACCATATTTTGCCAGTTTGAATAAGTAGCTGTAGTTTAGCAAGGGTTAACTAGTCTTGGGCCACAAATTTGACCCCCAAAAACAACAGAGGGTGGTCACTTGCATGTGACCCACTTGTATTTTGCTTGGCCCAACGCTGTTTTGGGCATGAATACACTGGCAAAGTGGGCACACACATCATGTTTTGCTATTTTGAATAAGTAGCTGTAGTTTTGCAAGGGTTAACTAGTCTTGGGCCACAAATTTGACACCTGAAATCAACAGAGGGTGGTCACTTACATATGACCCACTTGTATTTTGCTTGGCCCAACGCTGTTTTGGGCATGAAATACACTGGCAAAGTGGGCACACACACCATGTTTTGCTATTTTGAATAAGTAGCTGTAGTTTTGCAAGGGTTAACCAGTCTTGGGCCACAAATTTGACACCTGAAATCAACAGAGGGTGGTCAGTTACATATGACCCACTTGTATTTTGCTTGGCCCAACGCTGTTTTGGGCATGAAATACACTGGCAAAGTGGGCACACACACCATGTTTTGCTATTTTGAATAAGTAGCTGTAGTTTTGCAAGGGTTAACTAGTCTTGGGCCACAAATTTGACACCTGAAATCAACAGAGGGTGGTCACTTACATATGACCCACTTGTATTTTGCCTGGTCCAACGCTGTTTTGGGCATGAAATACACTGGCAAAGTGGGCACACACACCATTTTATAAATTGCCATTTTGAATAAGTAGCTGTAGTTTTGCAAGGGTTAACTAGTCTTGGGCCACAAATTTGACCCCTGAAATCAACAGAGAGTGGTCACTTGCATGTGACCCACTTGTATTTTGCCTGGCCCAACGCTGTTTTGGGCATGAAATACACTGGCAAAGTGGGCACACACACCATATTTTCCATTTTGAATAAGTAGCTGTAGTTTTGCAAGGGTTAACCAGTCTTGGGCCACAAATTTGACACCTGAAATCAACAGAGGGTGGTCAGTTACATATGACGCAGTTGTATTTTGCTTGGCCCAACGCTGTTTTGGGCATGAAATACACTGGCAAAGTGGGCACACACAACATATTTTACCATTTTGAATAAGTAGCTGTAGTTTTGCAAGGGTTAACCAGTCTTGGGCCACAAATCTGACACCTGAAATCAACAGAGGGTGGTCACTTACATATGACCCACTTGTATTTTGCTTGTCCCAACGCTGTTTTGGGCATGAAATACACTGGCAAAGTGGGCACACACAACATATTTTACCATTTTGAATAAGTAGCTGTAGTTTTGCAAGGGTTAACTAGTCTTGGGCCACAAATTTGACCCCTGAAATCAACAGAGAGTGGTCACTTGCATGTGACCCACTTGTATTTTGCCTGGCCCAACGCTGTTTTGGGCATGAAATACACTGGCAAAGTGGGCACACACACCATATTTTCCATTTTGAATAAGTAGCTGTAGTTTTGCAAGGGTTAACCAGTCTTGGGCCACAAATTTGACACCTGAAATCAACAGAGGGTGGTCAGTTACATATGACGCAGTTGTATTTTGCTTGGCCCAACGCTGTTTTGGTCATGAAATACACTGGCAAAGTGGGCACACACAACATATTTTACCATTTTGAATAAGTAGCTGTAGTTTTGCAAGGGTTAACCAGTCTTGGGCCACAAATCTGACACCTGAAATCAACAGAGGGTGGTCACTTACATATGACCCACTTGTATTTTGCTTGGCCCAACGCTGTTTTGGGCATGAAATACACTGGCAAAGTGGGCACACACAGCATGTTTTGCCATTTTGAATAAGTAGCTGTAGTTTTGCAAGGGTTAACCAGTCTTGGGCCACAAATCTGACACCTGAAATCAACAGAGGGTGGTCACTTACATATGACCCACTTGTATTTTGCTTGGCCCAACGCTGTTTTGGGCATGAAATACACTGGCAAAGTGGGCACACACACCATGTTTTGCTATTTTGAATAAGTAGCTGTAGTTTTGCAAGGGTTAACTAGTCTTGGGCCACAAATTTGACACCTGAAATCAACAGAGGGTGGTCAGTTACATATGACCCACTTGTATTTTGCTTTGCCCAACGCTGTTTTGGGCATGAAATACACTGGCAAAGTGGGCACACACACCATGTTTTTCTATTTTGAATAAGTAGCTGTAGTTTTGCAAGGGTTAACCAGTCTTGGGCCACAAATCTGACACCTGAAATCAACAGAGGGTGGTCAGTTACATATGACCCACTTGTATTTTGCTTGGCCCAACGCTGTTTTGAGCATGAAATACACTGGCAAAGTGGGCACACACAACATATTTTACCATTTTGAATAAGTAGCTGTAGTTTTGCAAGGGTTAACCAGTCTTGGGCCACAAATCTGACACCTGAAATCAACAGAGGGTGGTCACTTACATATGACGCAGTTGTATTTTGCTTGGCCCAACGCTGTTTTGGGCATGAAATACACTGGCAAAGTGGGCACACACACCATATTTTGCCAGTTTGAATAAGTAGCTGTAGTTTAGCAAGGGTTAACTAGTCTTGGGCCACAAATTTGACCCCCAAAAACAACAGAGGGTGGTCACTTGCATGTGACCCACTTGTATTTTGCTTGGCCCAACGCTGTTTTGGGCATGAATACACTGGCAAAGTGGGCACACACATCATGTTTTGCTATTTTGAATAAGTAGCTGTAGTTTTGCAAGGGTTAACTAGTCTTGTGCCACAAATTTGACACCTGAAATCAACAGAGGGTGGTCACTTACATATGACCCACTTGTATTTTGCTTGGCCCAACGCTGTTTTGGGCATGAAATACACTGGCAAAGTGGGCACACACACCATGTTTTGCTATTTTGAATAAGTAGCTGTAGTTTTGCAAGGGTTAACCAGTCTTGGGCCACAAATTTGACACCTGAAATCAACAGAGGGTGGTCAGTTACATATGACCCACTTGTATTTTGCTTGGCCCAACGCTGTTTTGGGCATGAAATACACTGGCAAAGTGGGCACACACACCATGTTTTGCTATTTTGAATAAGTAGCTGTAGTTTTGCAAGGGTTAACTAGTCTTGGGCCACAAATTTGACACCTGAAATCAACAGAGGGTGGTCACTTACATATGACCCACTTGTATTTTGCCTGGTCCAACGCTGTTTTGGGCATGAAATACACTGGCAAAGTGGGCACACACAACATATTTTACCATTTTGAATAAGTAGCTGTAGTTTTGCAAGGGTTAACCAGTCTTGGGCCACAAATCTGACACCTGAAATCAACAGAGGGTGGTCAGTTACATATGACCCACTTGTATTTTGCTTGGCCCAACGCTGTTTTGAGCATGAAATACACTGGCAAAGTGGGCACACACAACATATTTTACCATTTTGAATAAGTAGCTGTAGTTTTGCAAGGGTTAACCAGTCTTGGGCCACAAATCTGACACCTGAAATCAACAGAGGGTGGTCACTTACATATGACGCAGTTGTATTTTGCTTGGCCCAACGCTGTTTTGGGCATGAAATACACTGGCAAAGTGGGCACACACACCATATTTTGCCAGTTTGAATAAGTAGCTGTAGTTTAGCAAGGGTTAACTAGTCTTGGGCCACAAATTTGACCCCCAAAAACAACAGAGGGTGGTCACTTGCATGTGACCCACTTGTATTTTGCTTGGCCCAACGCTGTTTTGGGCATGAATACACTGGCAAAGTGGGCACACACATCATGTTTTGCT
Organism: Pseudophryne corroboree; assembly: GCF_028390025.1. Classification (NCBI taxonomy): domain Eukaryota; kingdom Metazoa; phylum Chordata; class Amphibia; order Anura; family Myobatrachidae; genus Pseudophryne; species Pseudophryne corroboree. The sequence continues at coordinate 378,476,458 of NC_086446.1, read as the reverse complement.
ATTTTGAATAAGTAGCTGTAGTTTTGCAAGGGTTAACTAGTCTTGGGCCACAAATTTGACACCTGAAATCAACAGAGGGTGGTCACTTACATATGACCCACTTGTATTTTGCTTGGCCCAACGCTGTTTTGGGCATGAAATACACTGGCAAAGTGGGCACACACACCATGTTTTGCTATTTTGAATAAGTAGCTGTAGTTTTGCAAGGGTTAACCAGTCTTGGGCCACAAATTTGACACCTGAAATCAACAGAGGGTGGTCAGTTACATATGACCCACTTGTATTTTGCTTGGCCCAACGCTGTTTTGGGCATGAAATACACTGGCAAAGTGGGCACACACACCATGTTTTGCTATTTTGAATAAGTAGCTGTAGTTTTGCAAGGGTTAACTAGTCTTGGGCCACAAATTTGACACCTGAAATCAACAGAGGGTGGTCACTTACATATGACCCACTTGTATTTTGCCTGGTCCAACGCTGTTTTGGGCATGAAATACACTGGCAAAGTGGGCACACACACCATTTTATAAATTGCCATTTTGAATAAGTAGCTGTAGTTTTGCAAGGGTTAACTAGTCTTGGGCCACAAATTTGACCCCTGAAATCAACAGAGAGTGGTCACTTGCATGTGACCCACTTGTATTTTGCCTGGCCCAACGCTGTTTTGGGCATGAAATACACTGGCAAAGTGGGCACACACACCATATTTTCCATTTTGAATAAGTAGCTGTAGTTTTGCAAGGGTTAACCAGTCTTGGGCCACAAATTTGACACCTGAAATCAACAGAGGGTGGTCAGTTACATATGACGCAGTTGTATTTTGCTTGGCCCAACGCTGTTTTGGGCATGAAATACACTGGCAAAGTGGGCACACACAACATATTTTACCATTTTGAATAAGTAGCTGTAGTTTTGCAAGGGTTAACCAGTCTTGGGCCACAAATCTGACACCTGAAATCAACAGAGGGTGGTCACTTACATATGACCCACTTGTATTTTGCTTGTCCCAACGCTGTTTTGGGCATGAAATACACTGGCAAAGTGGGCACACACAACATATTTTACCATTTTGAATAAGTAGCTGTAGTTTTGCAAGGGTTAACTAGTCTTGGGCCACAAATTTGACCCCTGAAATCAACAGAGAGTGGTCACTTGCATGTGACCCACTTGTATTTTGCCTGGCCCAACGCTGTTTTGGGCATGAAATACACTGGCAAAGTGGGCACACACACCATATTTTCCATTTTGAATAAGTAGCTGTAGTTTTGCAAGGGTTAACCAGTCTTGGGCCACAAATTTGACACCTGAAATCAACAGAGGGTGGTCAGTTACATATGACGCAGTTGTATTTTGCTTGGCCCAACGCTGTTTTGGTCATGAAATACACTGGCAAAGTGGGCACACACAACATATTTTACCATTTTGAATAAGTAGCTGTAGTTTTGCAAGGGTTAACCAGTCTTGGGCCACAAATCTGACACCTGAAATCAACAGAGGGTGGTCACTTACATATGACCCACTTGTATTTTGCTTGGCCCAACGCTGTTTTGGGCATGAAATACACTGGCAAAGTGGGCACACACACCATGTTTTGCCATTTTGAATAAGTAGCTGTAGTTTTGCAAGGGTTAACCAGTCTTGGGCCACAAATCTGACACCTGAAATCAACAGAGGGTGGTCACTTACATATGACCCACTTGTATTTTGCTTGGCCCAACGCTGTTTTGGGCATGAAATACACTGGCAAAGTGGGCACACACACCATGTTTTGCTATTTTGAATAAGTAGCTGTAGTTTTGCAAGGGTTAACTAGTCTTGGGCCACAAATTTGACACCTGAAATCAACAGAGGGTGGTCAGTTACATATGACCCACTTGTATTTTGCTTTGCCCAACGCTGTTTTGGGCATGAAATACACTGGCAAAGTGGGCACACACACCATGTTTTTCTATTTTGAATAAGTAGCTGTAGTTTTGCAAGGGTTAACTAGTCTTGGGCCACAAATTTGACACCTGAAATCAACAGAGGGTGGTCACTTACATATGACCCACTTGTATTTTGCTTGGCCCAACGCTGTTTTGGGCATGAAATACACTGGCAAAGTGGGCACACACACCATTTTATAAATTGCCATTTTGAATAAGTAGCTGTAGTTTTGCAAGGGTTAACTAGTCTTGGGCCACAAATTTGACCCCTGAAATCAACAGAGAGTGGTCACTTGCATGTGACCCACTTGTATTTTGCCTGGCCCAATGCTGTTTTGGGCATGAAATACACTGGCATAGTGGGCACACACACCATATTTTCCATTTTGAATAAGTAGCTGTAGTTTTGCAAGGGTTAACCAGTCTTGGGCCACAAATTTGACACCTGAAATCAACAGAGGGTGGTCAGTTACATATGACCCACTTGTATTTTGCTTGGCCCAATGCGGTTTTGGGCATGAAATACACTGGCAAAGTGGGCACAAACACCATTTTATAAATTGCCATTTTGAATAAGTAGCTGTAGTTTTGCAAGGGTTAATTAGTCTTGGGCCACAAATTTGACCCCTGAAATCAACAGAGAGTGGTCACTTGCATGTGACCCACTTGTATTTTGCCTGGCCCAACGCTGTTTTGGGCATGAAATACACTGGCATAGTGGGCACACACACCATATTTTCCATTTTGAATAAGTAGCTGTAGTTTTGCAAGGGTTAACCAGTCTTCGGCCACAAATTTGACACCTGAAATCAACAGAGGGTGGTCACTTAAATATGACCCACTTGTATTTTGCTTGGCCCAATGCGGTTTTGGGCATGAAGTACACTGGCAAAGTGGGCACAAACACCATTTTATAAATTGCCATTTTGAATAAGTAGCTGTAGTTTTGCAAGGGTTAATTAGTCTTGGGCCACAAATTTGACACCTGAAATCAACAAAGCGTAGTCACTTACATATGACCCACTTGTATTTTGCTTGGCCCAACGCTGTTTTGGGCATGAAATACACTGGCAAAGTGTGCCCACACACCATATTTTACCATTTTGAATAAGTAGCTATAGTTTTGCAAGAGTTAACTAGTCTTGGGACACAATTGTGAGACCTGCAATCAACAGAATGTGGTCACTTACATATCACCCACTTGTATTCTGCTTGGCCCAACATTGATTTGTGAATGAATTACGCTGGGAAAGTAGGCACAACCACCATATTATGATTTACCATTTTGAATATGTAGCTGTAGTTTTGCAAGGGTTAACTAGTCTTGGGCGACATATTTGATACCAGAAATCAAGGGTTAGATTAGCTCCTTATCGCACAGGGGAGTCATAGAGAGTCTATGTTGCGTTAAAGTTGTCTGAAGTCAGCTCTTATCCTTGCTTGAAGGAAGCTATACTCAGCAGGATTGGGGTGACGGGTCCCAGCAAAGCCCAAGAATATTATGAGTTGCAGCTGAACCCATCTGAGCCTCCAGTGGTCAAACTGGCATAATTGGCCAAACTGAGTAAAACCTGGTTACAGATAAAAACTCTTCTCAGTGGGTAGTGGAAGTGATGGCTCTAGACCAGGCTATACGGGTATCAGACCGTGGTGTAAAACACTGGGCCTTTGCAGGCTGACCCCAGACAATTGAGGAGCTAGCAGTGGTGATTGAGAGGTACCTGACCCTGGGAAATTTTAATAAAGCCAAGCAAGGGTTACAGCCAGTACATAAGCCCAATACCCAGATCCCCATTGTTAAACCAAACAGCCCGTCTCCAGTCATATGTTTTGAGTGCAGAGAGCCCAGTCATGCACAGCGGTACTTCCTAAAGCAGGGTGAGCTAGTGGATTGCAGCTCAGGGAAAACAGTACAACCTGTATTCAGTATGGCACCTGGAATTATTTCCCCAGCTGAAACTACCATTTCATCTGATGGTACAGATTGAAGGCTGGGATATCTGGGCCTTGGTTGATACTGGCAATGAATTGTCTATCATCTCTGCTAACCTGGTTCTTCCCGGGTCTGGCCAGGTTGTGCTTCTGGAAAAGATGCTATGTATACTTGGTGACATAGAAGAATGCCCATGAGTGCACCTGCCGGTGGTGATTAAAGTAAGACCAGTAAAAATGGTAGTCACAGTAGCTTCCAAACCTCTTTATCCACTAATCCTGGGCCAGGACTTCCCACTGTTGCAGGAGTTTGTTACCTGGCATGACATTGGCAGACAGACAAATGTTAAGCTGTCGCAGGGGCCAAGATCTACTGGAAGCCAAGGTTGTATGACTGTAAACCCCTCTCTTGCCAGTGAGATTGAGACACATTAGTCCCCCATTTGCGAAAGAGTGTCTTTGCAGGACTTTAGGCGAGATCAACATAACGATGGCAACTTGTCTAATACTTTTTAAAATGTGGTAGTGGTAAATGGTAAGGTAAACTCTGCTTTACCACCTGAAGGTGTACCTTACTTTATGTGAAAAACATTTTTTTTTACCTTGTAACTTATTTGCAAGGTAAAAGGGTAGACCAGTTGCTGATTCCCCGAAAACACGAGCAGCTGGTACTGAGGGCGGCTCACATGCATTTATGGGGTGGCCATTTAGGGGAGAGGAAAACTCTCCAGCTATGTTTCTCCTGGCCAGGCATTCATGCTGCAGTAAAAGAATATTGTCAGGAATGCCCAGTGTACTAAAAGAATGCACCCCAGACAGAATTTAGGGCGACCTTGGTTTTCCTGACTATAATTTCCATGCCTATTGAGCCAATTTTTATAGATCTGATAGGGCCAGTAGAAAAATCGGATCATGGGCATCAGTATATATTGGTGACGGTGGACTTCTCCACCGGGTACCCGGAGGCCATACCACTATGTAACATGAAATCTAGCACTATTGTCCAGGAGTTCTTGATGCTGTATACCCGTCTAGGAATACCAATAGAGGTCCTGACCGACTAAGGTACCCCTTTTGTGTCTAAATTAATGAAATACCTGTGTCGCCTGTTAAAGGTGGATAGAATTACCATTTCGGTTTACCACCCGCAGACAGACGGCTTGGTTGAATGCTTTAACAGAACCCTTATGCAGATGATGAAAAGGGCAGTGTCACAGGAGAAGCGAGATTAGGTCCTACTCTTACCTTAGCTAATGTTGGCAGTTTGAGAGGTACCCCAAGCCTCTTTTTTTATTATTATTATTATTATTATTATCCTTTATTTATATAGAGACTTTATATAGAGACTGTATGGGGTTTAGACCCTTCAAACTCCTCTATGGTAGACAACGCAGAGGGATACTAGATCTATTAAAAGATGGGTGGGAGCAGCAATTGTCCCAAGGGGATGCGGTTAAGATCCCGCCGGACGGAATCCCGGCGGTTGAAATACTGACGCCGGAACCCCGACCGGCACAATCCCGACATATTCTGCCTCCGTGGGTGTCCACGACACCCATAGAGGGAGAATATAAAAGTGTGCTGAGCATAGCAAAGCACCGTGCCTGCAGCGTGGCGAGCAAAGCGAGCCCACAATGGGCTGCGTTCTGCTCGCCACCCCTGTCGGGATTGTGTGGTCGAAATTCCGGCGTCAGTATTTCGACCGCCGGGATCCCATCCTGCGGGATTTAGTACTGATCCCGTCCCAAGAGCCTAACATCGTTCAGTTTGTGTCCCAATTATATGGCTGTCTAAGGCAAATTGCGCCACTTCTGACCAAGCATATGGCAAGAGCTCAACAGGATCAAAAACGCAGTCATGGCGTTACTGCTGTCAACCGGACTCTCAATAGGGGCAACAAGGTACTGATACTTGTGTCTAGGTACGGCAGGAAGGTAGAAGGAAAGAGGTAAAAGTCTACCATGTGAATTTGTTGAAGCCTTGGAAAGTGCCAGTCATCCCTCTTTAGTGGCCATGAAAACCCCAGAATGTCAGGTGCCTACTGAAGTAACTGAGTCCTAGCCAGAAACAAGAAGTGGTAAACTTAGTAGCACAGTACCAGGTTGTGTTCTCTGCCCTCCTGGGGAAAACTCAAATCATACAGCATGACAATGTTACTCCACCCAGGGGGGTGATAAAACAAAGGCAATATTGTATATCTGAGGCCCAACAGGCAGCAGTAAAACGGGAACTGGAAGTGATGCGGCGCTTGGGGGTCACAGAGTAGTCAAACAGTGAATGGAATAATCCCATTTTTTTTTAGAGCCCAAGCTTTTTGGAGCTTTGAGATTCTGTAATGACTTCAGAAAGTTAAATAAAGTTCCTCGGTTTGATTCCTATCCTATGCCCCGGGTTGATGAACTTAGCAATAAGCCTGTATCTAACTACGCTAGATTTACTGAAGGGGTACTGGCAAATTCCTCTGATGGAAAAAGCAACAACAGCCTTCTCTACCACAGTGGGTTTGTTCCAGTCGCACCTTCCAAAGGTGGATGCAGTGTTACAGTCTCTACAGGCACAAGGGTTCACAGCTAACCTGGAGAAGTGTGCCATCATATCTGTGGAGGCAAAGTATCTGGGGTATATTGTATGCCAAGGGTAAGTTAAACCTCAACCTGGCAAGGTGGAAGCAGTCTTCACATGGCCTAAGCTAAAATGTATGTCGCAACTCAGGATATTCTTTGGTCTGGTGGGCTATTATCGTAGGTTCAGGGGTGGAACTTGCAGCGGTGCAACCGGCAGGGCCCCTCCACGATGAAGGGGCCCACAGCCGGAGGCACTACAATGAGTGAGACTGACTCATTACATGCCACCTGCCGGCGCGCTGCAAGCCGCCGCTTCCCCTTAACAGAATGAGGCTGAGCTGCAGTCTGGCCAGAGGGGGAGGAGGATGCAGTGGAGGAGTCTGGAGAAGGAGAAGGGGCCATCTTCCCCTCTCATTCACGGGCAGCCCAGCTGTTTCTTTTTGCTACCGGAGCCGGAGCATCACGTGACCATGCGGCTAAACTGTAGAGTTAGTGCAGCAGCATTCCTTGTAAAGGCGGTAAGGCAGCTGTGTGTTTATTTATTTTTATTTTATTATACATTTTTCTAATTGTACATTTCATCCTGCAAACTCAGAATCGCGGACCTCGAAGAGGCGGAGCCTACATTGAGGGGGCGGAGATTGGGAGGCGGTGGTCTCTCTGCAAATAGTAATGGTGACTGTGCAGTGACATATAACATACAGCACAGCATAGAGTGACCCCACTAAGGCAGCCAGGCACAGGGTCATGTGTTGTCACCCAGGGTGCATGTGCTGCTGCTGGCTGCATGATGCATAGTGTGGACATCTGTCTCCATGGGCCTTGTGTATCCTTGTACAAAGGAATTGTCCCATTTTTATACAGTGAGAAGTCTTCTGAGTTTTTGTGGGAGTTGGATACAATTGGCCGACAGTTATCATATTGATATTCATTATGTCGACATAAAGAACTGTCAACAAACAGTCCCTTGTGATATAGCAGTTTCGTACTTTATACCGGTGACAGCAGTGCCTTTTTCTGGATCACATTGCATTGGCGATGTCTCAGCAGTGTTCTGGTGAGTATTTTCCCCATTATCCCTAATCCCTAAACCTTTCCCTAGTAGCTAACCTTAACCTTTACCCCTCCCCACAGCCTAACCCTAGCCACCACCCCAGTGCCTCACCCCCCCCCCCCAGCAGCCTAACCCTAAAACTTTACCGTAGTGCCTACTATATTGGCGTTATGTGTAAAAGGAGCTCTACTGTGTGGCGTAATGTGTATAAGGAGCTCTACTGTGTGGCTTAACATGTATAAGGGGTATTACTGTGTGGTGTAACGTCTATAAGAAGCACCACTGTGTGGCGTAACGTGTATAAGGAGCACTATTGTGTGGCGTAAAGTGTATAAGGACCATTACAGTGTGTTGTAACGTGTATAAGGAGCTCTACTGTGTTGCGTAACATGTATAAGGAACAGTACTGGGTGGAGTAACGTGTATCAGGAGCACTACTGTGTGGTATAAAGTATATTAAGATACTACTGTGTGGTATAACGTATATTAAGATACTACTGTGTGGCGTAACATGTATAAGAGGCACTACTGTGTGTTGTAATGTGTATAAGAACTACTGTGTGGCGTAACGTGTAGAAGGAGCTCTACTATGTGGCGTAATGCGTATAAGAAGCAGTACTGTGTGGCATAACGTGTTTCAGGAGCACTACTGTGTGGCGTAACGTGTAGAAGGAGCTCTACTATGTGGCGTAATGCGTATAAGAAGCAATACTGTGTGGCATAACGTGTTTCAGGAGCAGTACTGTGTAGCGTAATGTATATAAGGAGTACTACTGTTCAGTGTAATGTAATGTAAATCAGTGTAATGTAATGAGGTTGCACTACTGTGTGGCATAATTTGAATTGGTGGTACTATTGTGTGCCCACACCCCTTTTCAATGAGACCATGCCCTATTTTTTGACACACGTTTTGGATCTTGGGCGGGCTGGGGCAACGCATTTTGTTGCACCTCGGCCCACCATGGTCTTGTTCCGCCACTGCGTAGGTGCATGCGCGAATTTGCCACAGGGCAGCATCATTCACTGAATGTCTGAGGAAACAGTCCCCAGACAAGATCTAATCACAGATGTGCTAAATGTAGCACATCTACAATCATGTACTCTGACATGCGGGTGGATGCCCAGCACAGGGCTGGTCCGCCCTGCATGACTGGCCCTAGCCCCCCCCCCCCCCATCCCCCTCGCACAGGTACAAAACCATTGCACGGTGTCGATGATTTTGTACCTGATGAGTAACTCCCTGCAAACGAAGCTCCTGCACGCTGGCAGTCCGCTACTCGCCACATCCCGGGTCGCAGAGTCTGTGTGTAACACCACGCAGCTGCCTCGGGCCACCCCCCAACGGTCCAGACAGGCCTCCGTTGTCCGGACCGTGGTTCTAAAGCCGGTGGCATGCCCCTTCCCACCACATGACCGCCTCTGCCTGTCAATCAGGCAGAGGCGATCGAAGCCCTGAGATGCTGATAGAATCTCACTGGGCTCCCGGATTGCGCACTCCACAAAGTAATTCAGACGGCGATCGCTGCTGCTGCAGTGATGCAGTCTGAATTACCCCCTAGGCCCGCAGAGACTACATTGCAGAATTTAAGAAAAGCTTTATGCGCAGAGACTGTATTGATAGGCTCCCGATTCCAGGTGTCAAATTTGTGGCCCAAGACTAGTTAACCCTTGCAAAACTACAGCTACTTATTCAAAATAGCAATTTATAAAATGGTGTTTATGCCCACTTTGCCAGTGTATTTCATGCCCAAAACAGCATTGGGCCAAGCAAAATACAAGTGGGTGATATGTAAGTGACCACCCTCTGTTGATTTCAGGTGTCAGATTTGTGGCCCAAGACTAGTTAACCCTTGCAAAACTACAGCTACTTATTCAAAATGGCAAAATATGCTGTGTGTGCCCATTTTGCCAGTGTATTTCATGCCCAAAACAGCGTTGGGCCAAACAAAATACAAGTGGGTGATATGTAAGTGACCACCCTCTGCTGATTTCAGGGGTCAAATTTGTGGCCCAAGACTAGTTAACCCTTGCAAAACTACAGCTACTTATTCAAAATGGCAAAATATGCTGTGTGTGCTCACTTTGCCAGTGTATTTCATGCCCAAAACAGCGTTGGGCCAAACAAAATACAAGTGGGTGATATGTAAGTGACCACCCTCTGCTGATTTCAGGGGTCAAATTTGTGGCCCAAGACTAGTTAACCCTTGCAAAACTACAGCTACTTATTCAAAATGGCAAAATATGGTGTGTGTGCCCATTTTGCCAGTGTATTTCATGCCCAAAACAGCGTTGGGCCAAACAAAATACAAGTGGGTGATATGTAAGTGACCACCCTCTGCTGATTTCAGGGGTCAAATTTGTGGCCCAAGACTAGTTAACCCTTGCAAAACTACAGCTACTTATTCAAAATGGCAAAATATGCTGTGTGTGCTCACTTTGCCAGTGTATTTCATGCCCAAAACAGCGTTGGGCCAAACAAAATACAAGTGGGTGATATGTAAGTGACCACCCTCTGCTGATTTCATGTGTCAAATTTGTGGCCCAAGACTAGTTAACCCTTGCAAAACCACAGCTACTTATTCAAAAGAGCAATTTATAAAATGGTGTTTATGCCCACTTTGCCAGTGTATTTCATGCCCAAAACAGCATTGGGTCAAGCAAAATACAAGTGGGTGATATGTAAGTGACCACCCTCTGTTGATTTCAGGGGTAAAATTTGTGGCCCAAAACTATTTAACCCTTGCAAAACTACAGCTACTTATTCAAAATAGCAAAATATGGTGTGTGCCCACTTTGCCAGTGTATTTCATGCCCAAAACAGCGTTGGGCCAAACAAAATACAAATGAGTGATATGTAAGTGACCACCCTCTATTGATTTCAGGTGTCAAATTTGTGGCCCAAGACTAGTTAACCCTTGCAAAACTACAGCTACTTATTCAAAATGGCAAAATATGGTGTGTGTGCCCACTTTGCCAGTGTATTTCATGCCCAAAACAGCGTTGGGCCAAACAAAATACAAGTGGGTGATATGTAAGTGACCACCCTCTGCTGATTTCAGGGGTCAAATTTGTGGCCCAAGACTAGTTAACCCTTGCAAAACTACAGCTACTTATTCAAAATGGCAAAATATGGTGTGTGTGCCCACTTTGCCAGTGTATTTCATGCCCAAAACAGCATTGGGCCAGGCAAAATACAAGTGGGTCACATGCAAGTGACCACTCTCTGTTGATTTCAGGGGTAAAATTTGTGGCCCAAGACTAGTTAACCCTTGCAAAACTACAGCTACTTATTCAAAATAGCAATTTATAAAATGGTGTTTATGCCCACTTTGCCAGTGTATTTCATGCCCAAAACAGCATTGGGCCAAGCAAAATACAAGTGGGTGATATGTAAGTGACCACCCTCTGTTGATTTCAGGGGTAAAATTTGTGGCCCAAGACTAGTTAACCCTTGCAAAACTACAGCTACTTATTCAAAATGGCAAAATATGGTGTGTGTGCCCATTTTGCCAGTGTATTTCATGCCCAAAACAGCGTTGGGCCAAACAAAATACAAGTGGGTGATATGTAAGTGACCACCCTCTGTTGATTTCAGGGGTAAAATTTGTGGCCCAAGACTAGTTAACCCTTGCAAAACTACAGCTACTTATTCAAAATGGCAAAATATGGTGTGTGTGCCCATTTTGCCAGTGTATTTCATGCCCAAAACAGCATTGGGCCAAACAAAATACAAGTGGGTGATATGTAAGTGACCACCCTCTGCTGATTTCAGGGGTCAAATTTGTGGCCCAAGACTAGTTAACCCTTGCAAAACTACAGCTACTTATTCAAAATGGCAAAATATGCTGTGTGTGCCCACTTTGCCAGTGTATTTCATGCCCAAAACAGCGTTGGGCCAAACAAAATACAAGTGGGTGATATGTAAGTGACCACCCTCTGCTGATTTCATGTGTCAAATTTGTGGCCCAAGACTAGTTAACCCTTGCAAAACCACAGCTACTTATTCAAAATAGCAATTTATAAAATGGTGTTTATGCCCACTTTGCCAGTGTATTTTATGCCCAAAACAGCATTGGGTCAAGCAAAATACAAGTGGGTGATATGTAAGTGACCACCCTCTGTTGATTTCAGGGATAAAATTTGTGGCCCAAAACTATTTAACCCTTGCAAAACTACAGCTACTTATTCAAAATAGCAAAATATGGTGTGTGCCCATTTTGCCAGTGTATTTCATGCCCAAAACAGCGTTGGGCCAAACAAAATACAAATGAGTGATATGTAAGTGACCACCCTCTATTGATTTCAGGTGTCAAATTTGTGGCCCAAGACTAGTTAACCCTTGCAAAACTACAGCTACTTATTCAAAATGGCAAAATATGGTGTGTGTGCCCACTTTGCCAGTGTATTTCATGCCCAAAACAGCGTTGGGCCAAACAAAATACAAGTGGGTGATATGTAAGTGACCACCCTCTGCTGATTTCAGGGGTCAAATTTGTGGCCCAAGACTAGTTAACCCTTGCTAAACTACAGCTACTTATTCAAAATGGCAAAATATGGTGTGTGTGCCCACTTTGCCAGTATATTTCATGCCCAAAACAGCGTTGGGCCAAGCAAAATACAACTGCGTCACATGTAAATGACCACCCTCTGTTGATTTCAGGTGTCAGATTTGTGGCCCAAGACTGGTTAATCCTTGCAAAACTACAGCTACTTATTCAAAATGGTAAAATATGGTGTGTGTGCCCACTTTGCCAGTGTATTTCATGCCCAAAACAGCGTTGGGCCAAGCAAAATACAAGTGGGTCATATGTAAGTGACCACCCTCTGTTGATTTCAGGTGTTAAATTTGTGGCCCAAGACTGGTTAACCCTTGCAAAACTACAGCTACTTATTCAAAATGGTAAAATATGGTGTGTGTGCCCACTTTGCCAGTGTATTTCGTGGCCAAAACAGCGTTGGGCCAGGCAAAATACAACTGCGTCATATGTAAGTGACCACCCTCTGTTGTTTTTGGGGGTCAAATTTGTGGCCCAAGACTAGTTAACCCTTGCTAAACTACAGCTACTTATTCAAAATGGCAAAATATGGTGTGTGCCCACTTTGCCAGTATATTTCATGCTCAAAACAGCGTTGGGCCAGGCAAAATACAACTGCGTCATATATAAGTGACCACCCTCTGTTGATTTCAGGTGTCAGATTTGTGGCCCAAGACTGGTTAATCCTTGCAAAACTACAGCTACTTATTCAAAATGGTAAAATATGGTGTGTGTGCCCACTTTGCCAGTGTATTTCATGCCCAAAACAGCGTTGGGCCAGGCAAAATACAACTGCGTCATATGTAAGTGACCACCCTCTGTTGTTTTTGGGGGTCAAATTTGTGGCCCAAGACTAGTTAACCCTTGCTAAACTACAGCTACTTATTCAAAATGGCAAAATATGGTGTGTGTGCCCACTTTGCCAGTGTATTTCATGCCCAAAACAGCGTTGGGCCAAGCAAAATACAACTGCGTCATATGTAAGTGACCACCCTCTGTTGTTTTTGCGGGTCAAATGTGTGGCCCAAGACTGGTTAACCCTTGCAAAACTACAGCTACTTATTCAAAATGGTAAAATATGGTGTGTGTGCCCACTTTGCCAGTGTATTTCATGCCCAAAACAGCGTTGGGCCAGGCAAAATACAACTGCGTCATATGTAAGTGACCACCCTCTGTTGTTTTTGGGGGTCAAATTTGTGGCCCAAGACTAGTTAACCCTTGCTAAACTACAGCTACTTATTAAAAATGGCAAAATATGGTGTGTGTGCCCACTTTGCCAGTGTATTTCATGCTCAAAACAGCGTTGGGCCAAGCAAAATACAACTGCGTCATATGTAAGTGACCACCCTCTGTTGATTTCAGGTGTCAGATTTGTGGCCCAAGACTGGTTAACCCTTGAAAAACTACAGCTACTTATTCAAAATGGTAAAATATGGTGTGTGTGCCCACTTTGCCAGTGTATTTCATGCCCAAAACAGCGTTGGGCCAAGCAAAATACAACTGCGTCATATGTAAGTGACCACCCTCTGTTGTTTTTGGGGGTCAAATTTGTGGCCCAAGACTAGTTAACCCTTGCTAAACTACAGCTACTTATTCAAAATGGCAAAATATGGTGTGTGCCCACTTTGCCAGTATATTTCATGCTCAAAACAGCGTTGGGCCAGGCAAAATACAACTGCGTCATATATAAGTGACCACCCTCTGTTGTTTTTGGGGGTAAAATTTGTGGCCCAAGACTAGTTAACCCTTGCTAAACTACAGCTACTTATTCAAAATGGCAAAATATGGTGTGTGTGCCCACTTTGCCAGTATATTTCATGCCCAAAACAGCGTTGGGCCAAGCAAAATACAACTGCGTCACATGTAAGTGACCACCCTCTGTTGATTTCAGGTGTCAGATTTGTGGCCCAAGACTGGTTAATCCTTGCAAAACTACAGCTACTTATTCAAAATGGTAAAATATGGTGTGTGTGCCCACTTTGCCAGTGTATTTCATGCCCAAAACAGCGTTGGGCCAAGCAAAATACAAGTGGGTCATATGTAAGTGACCACCCTCTGTTGATTTCAGGTGTTAAATTTGTGGCCCAAGACTGGTTAACCCTTGCAAAACTACAGCTACTTATTCAAAATGGTAAAATATGGTGTGTGTGCCCACTTTGCCAGTGTATTTCGTGGCCAAAACAGCGTTGGGCCAGGCAAAATACAACTGCGTCATATGTAAGTGACCACCCTCTGTTGTTTTTGGGGGTCAAATTTGTGGCCCAAGACTAGTTAACCCTTGCTAAACTACAGCTACTTATTCAAAATGGCAAAATATGGTGTGTGCCCACTTTGCCAGTATATTTCATGCTCAAAACAGCGTTGGGCCAGGCAAAATACAACTGCGTCATATATAAGTGACCACCCTCTGTTGATTTCAGGTGTCAGATTTGTGGCCCAAGACTGGTTAATCCTTGCAAAACTACAGCTACTTATTCAAAATGGTAAAATATGGTGTGTGTGCCCACTTTGCCAGTGTATTTCATGCCCAAAACAGCGTTGGGCCAGGCAAAATACAACTGCGTCATATGTAAGTGACCACCCTCTGTTGTTTTTGGGGGTCAAATTTGTGGCCCAAGACTAGTTAACCCTTGCTAAACTACAGCTACTTATTCAAAATGGCAAAATATGGTGTGTGTGCCCACTTTGCCAGTGTATTTCATGCCCAAAACAGCGTTGGGCCAAGCAAAATACAACTGCGTCATATGTAAGTGACCACCCTCTGTTGTTTTTGCGGGTCAAATGTGTGGCCCAAGACTGGTTAACCCTTGCAAAACTACAGCTACTTATTCAAAATGGTAAAATATGGTGTGTGTGCCCACTTTGCCAGTGTATTTCATGCCCAAAACAGCGTTGGGCCAGGCAAAATACAACTGCGTCATATGTAAGTGACCACCCTCTGTTGTTTTTGGGGGTCAAATTTGTGGCCCAAGACTAGTTAACCCTTGCTAAACTACAGCTACTTATTAAAAATGGCAAAATATGGTGTGTGTGCCCACTTTGCCAGTGTATTTCATG
This sequence comes from Pseudophryne corroboree, assembly GCF_028390025.1. Lineage (NCBI taxonomy): Eukaryota > Metazoa > Chordata > Amphibia > Anura > Myobatrachidae > Pseudophryne > Pseudophryne corroboree. Next base: position 378,461,391 of record NC_086446.1, on the reverse strand, counting down.
CTCAAAACAGCGTTGGGCCAAGCAAAATACAACTGCGTCATATGTAAGTGACCACCCTCTGTTGATTTCAGGTGTCAGATTTGTGGCCCAAGACTGGTTAACCCTTGAAAAACTACAGCTACTTATTCAAAATGGTAAAATATGGTGTGTGTGCCCACTTTGCCAGTGTATTTCATGCCCAAAACAGCGTTGGGCCAAGCAAAATACAACTGCGTCATATGTAAGTGACCACCCTCTGTTGTTTTTGGGGGTCAAATTTGTGGCCCAAGACTAGTTAACCCTTGCTAAACTACAGCTACTTATTCAAAATGGCAAAATATGGTGTGTGCCCACTTTGCCAGTATATTTCATGCTCAAAACAGCGTTGGGCCAGGCAAAATACAACTGCGTCATATATAAGTGACCACCCTCTGTTGTTTTTGGGGGTCAAATTTGTGGCCCAAGACTAGTTAACCCTTGCTAAACTACAGCTACTTATTCAAAATGGCAAAATATGGTGTGTGTGCCCACTTTGCCAGTATATTTCATGCCCAAAACAGCGTTGGGCCAAGCAAAATACAACTGCGTCACATGTAAGTGACCACCCTCTGTTGATTTCAGGTGTCAGATTTGTGGCCCAAGACTGGTTAATCCTTGCAAAACTACAGCTACTTATTCAAAATGGTAAAATATGGTGTGTGTGCCCACTTTGCCAGTGTATTTCATGCCCAAAACAGCGTTGGGCCAGGCAAAATACAACTGCGTCATATGTAAGTGACCACCCTCTGTTGTTTTTGGGGGTCAAATTTGTGGCCCAAGACTAGTTAACCCTTGCTAAACTACAGCTACTTATTCAAAATGGCAAAATATGGTGTGTGTGCCCACTTTGCCAGTGTATTTCATGCCCAAAACAGCGTTGGGCCAAGCAAAATACAACTGCGTCATATGTAAGTGACCACCCTCTGTTGTTTTTGGGGGTCAAATTTGTGGCCCAAGACTAGTTAACCCTTGCTAAACTACAGCTACTTATTCAAAATGGCAAAATATGGGGTGTGTGCCCACTTTGCCAGTGTATTTCATGCCCAAAACAGCGTTGGGCCAAGCAAAATACAAGTGGGTCATATGTAACTGACCACCCTTTGTTGATTTCAGGTGTCAAATTTGTGGCCCAAGACTAGTTAACCCTTGCAAAACTACAGCTACTTATTGAAAATGGCAAAATATGGTGTGTGTGCCCACTTTGCCAGTGTATTTCATGCCCAAAACAGCGTTGGGCCAAGCAAAATACAACTGCGTCATATGTAAGTGACCACCCTCTGTTGTTTTTGGGGGTCAAATTTGTGGCCCAAGACTAGTTAACCCTTGCTAAACTACAGCTACTTATTCAAAATGGCAAAATATGGTGTGTGCCCACTTTGCCAGTATATTTCATGCTCAAAACAGCGTTGGGCCAGGCAAAATACAACTGCGTCATATATAAGTGACCACCCTCTGTTGTTTTTGGGGGTCAAATTTGTGGCCCAAGACTAGTTAACCCTTGCTAAACTACAGCTACTTATTCAAAATGGCAAAATATGGTGTGTGTGCCCACTTTGCCAGTATATTTCATGCCCAAAAGAGCTTTGGGCCAAGCAAAATACAACTGCGACACATGTAAGTGACCACCCTCTGTTGATTTCAGGTGTCAGATTTGTGGCCCAAGACTGGTTAACCCTTGCAAAACTACAGCTACTTATTCAAAATGGTAAAATATGGTGTGTGTGCCCACTTTGCCAGTGTATTTCATGCCCAAAACAGCATTGGGCCAAACAAAATACAAGTGGGTGATATGTAAGTGACCACCCTCTGCTGATTTCAGGGGTCAAATTTGTGGCCCAAGACTAGTTAACCCTTGCAAAACTACAGCTACTTATTCAAAATGGCAAAATATGGTGTGTGTGCCCACTTTGCCAGTGTATTTCATGCCCAAAACAGCGTTGGGCCAAGCAAAATACAACTGCGTCATATGTAAGTGACCACCCTCTGTTGATTTCAGGTGTCAGATTTGTGGCCCAAGACTGGTTAACCCTTGAAAAACTACAGCTACTTATTCAAAATGGTAAAATATGGTGTGTGTGCCCACTTTGCCAGTGTATTTCATGCCCAAAACAGCGTTGGGCCAAGCAAAATACAACTGCGTCATATGTAAGTGACTACCCTCTGTTGTTTTTGGGGGTCAAATTTGTGGCCCAAGACTAGTTATCCCTTGCTAAACTACAGCTACTTATTCAAAATGGCAAAATATGGTGTGTGCCCACTTTGCCAGTATATTTCATGCTCAAAACAGCGTTGGGCCAGGCAAAATACAACTGCGTCATATATAAGTGACCACCCTCTGTTGTTTTTGGGGGTCAAATTTGTGGCCCAAGACTAGTTAACCCTTGCTAAACTACAGCTACTTATTCAAAATGGCAAAATATGGTGTGTGTGCCCACTTTGCCAGTATATTTCATGCCCAAAACAGCGTTGGGCCAAGCAAAATACAACTGCGTCACATGTAAGTGACCACCCTCTGTTGATTTCAGGTGTCAGATTTGTGGCCCAAGACTGGTTAATCCTTGCAAAACTACAGCTACTTATTCAAAATGGAAAAATATGGTGTGTGTGCCCACTTTGCCAGTGTATTTCATGCCCAAAACAGCGTTGGGCCAGGCAAAATACCACTGCGTCATATGTAAGTGACCACCCTCTGTTGTTTTTGGGGGTCAAATTTGTGGCCCAAGACTAGTTAACCCTTGCTAAACTACAGCTACTTATTCAAAATGGCAAAATATGGTGTGTGTGCCCACTTTGCCAGTGTATTTCATGCCCAAAACAGCGTTGGGCCAAGCAAAATACAACTGCGTCATATGTAAGTGACCACCCTCTGTTGATTTCAGGTGTCAGATTTGTGGCCCAAGACTGGTTAACCCTTGAAAAACTACAGCTACTTATTCAAAATGGTAAAATATGGTGTGTGTGCCCGCTTTGCCTGTGTATTTCATGCCCAAAACAGCGTTGGGCCAAGCAAAATACAACTGCGTCATATGTAAGTGACCACCCTCTGTTGTTTTTGGGGGTCAAATTTGTGGCCCAAGACTAGTTAACCCTTGCTAAACTACAGCTACTTATTCAAAATGGCAAAATATGGTGTGTGTGCCCACTTTGCCAGTGTATTTCATGCCCAAAACAGCGTTGGGCCAAGCAAAATACAAGTGGGTCATATGTAACTGACCACCCTTTGTTGATTTCAGGTGTCAAATTTGTAGCCCAAGACTAGTTAACCCTTGCAAAACTACAGCTACTTATTGAAAATGGCAAAATATGGTGTGTGTGCCCACTTTGCCAGTGTATTTCATGCCCAAAACAGCGTTGGGCCAAGCAAAATACAACTGCGTCATATGTAAGTGACCACCCTCTGTTGTTTTTGGGGGTCAAATTTGTGGCCCAAGACTAGTTAACCCTTGCTAAACTACAGCTACTTATTCAAAATGGCAAAATATGGTGTGTGCCCACTTTGCCAGTATATTTCATGCTCAAAACAGCGTTGGGCCAGGCAAAATACAACTGCGTCATATATAAGTGACCACCCTCTGTTGTTTTTGGGGGTCAAATTTGTGGCCCAAGACTAGTTAACCCTTGCTAAACTACAGCTACTTATTCAAAATGGCAAAATATGGTGTGTGTGCCCACTTTGCCAGTATATTTCATGCCCAAAAGAGCGTTGGGCCAAGCAAAATACAACTGCGACACATGTAAGTGACCACCCTCTGTTGATTTCAGGTGTCAGATTTGTGGCCCAAGACTGGTTAACCCTTGCAAAACTACAGCTAATTATTCAAAATGGTAAAATATGTTGTGTGTGCCCACTTTGCCAGTGTATTTCATGCCCAAAACAGCATTGGGCCAAACAAAATACAAGTGGGTGATATGTAAGTGACCACCCTCTGCTGATTTCAGGTGTCAAATTTGTGGCCCAAGACTAGTTAACCCTTGCAAAACTACAGCTACTTATTCAAAATGGTAAAATATGGTGTGTGTGCCCACTTTGCCAGTGTATTTCATGCCCAAAACAGCGTTGGGCCAGGCAAAATACAAGTGGGTCACATGCAAGTGACCACTCTCTGTTGATTTCAGGTGTCAAATTTGTGGCCCAAGACTAGTTAACCCTTGCAAAACTACAGCTACTTATTCAAAATGGCAAAATATGGTGTGTGTGCCCACTTTGCCAGTGTATTTCATGCCCAAAACAGTGTTGGGCCAGGCAAAATACAAGTGGGTCACATGCAAGGGACCCTACTCTGTTGATTTCAGGTGTCAAATTTGTGACAGAAGACTCATTAACCCTTGCGAAACTGAATGATCTGAATAAGAAGCTGGAGTTCGAATAAGAAGTGAATAAGAAGCTGGAGCTTGAATAAGAAGTGAATAAGAAGCTGGCCGAATAAGAAGCTAACTTCAGCCTCGTTATTTAAAGATGGTTCCTAAATTGGGTTTAGCTTTTGCTTTTCTTTACCTTTTTAGTACCTTTTGTTTGTGTTGTTTCAATGCTTGAAGTCAAAGCATTGGTGTTTTATCCTGGAAATATTATCCATATTTGTGATGGACTGATCAGAGAGTGCATGTACACTTAAAGTTGTTTTACATGTACAGTGCTTTATAATGTGACAATATTTTTTTTTTTAAAGCAGGTTGAAAACGAAATAACAGGTTTAGAGCAAAAATATCTAGAAATATTATCTATCTAATAATTTTCATTGTGTAACAGATATTACTAATTTAATACTTTAAAAACAAATTCCCAATTTCTTAACAACGGTAGATTCTTATTCACATTGCAGTCTCTTGCTCTTTGTTAGTGCAGGAAAATGTGATTTTCTGCGTTGATTGGGTATATTTAATAAAATACCTAACAAAGATAACCTGGATAATAATTATTTATTTACTGCTTTTCCATTATCTAAAATTTTCCAAGTTATTTCAATTTGTGAAATTACCATTTAAAAATAAAGCAAAACATCCCTTGAGCATAGCAATGTGATTTAATCACGTAGTACAGCAGGCTTTATGCAGAAATGTTGCAAATACTCCTAAGGAAAGGCTGACTGGAATATACAATGTTACTCCTCCAGAAAAGATGGATCTTATGGGTAGGCCTTTTTGATATAAATATACTAATGTAATTGACAATTAGGCGGTAGATACTGTTTAATCTTTACTAACTGTCATCCCATCACTACAGTCTAGTGAGTTATTTTTGCACCCTCCAAAATGGGTCTACTCCAAAAGCATAAAGATACATTATTTTGTCCACAATTGTGCATGACCATTCTTTGGCACTTGCGCAGATTCAAACAAATGCTTATTTAACCAGGGGAGTGGCCGCAGTTTGGGCAACCTTCACTAAAGTTTCCATTTCAGTCACATGCCATGCAGGTAATTGGTAATAGTCTTCATATGGCATTATGTAATAAAGTGCAAAGGATTGCTTTGGGAAAGATAGCTTACATACGAATCATAGACCAGAAAGACTTTGCTTTGTGTTGCTTTTGGGATAGTGTCTGTCCTGTCTGTGTTGGAGGAAAGATAGCCCTTTAGTGTTTTGACTTGAATGGAGACCAGGAAATGAAAACTGTGTTAACCCTTAGGTTGCATCTACCTTAAGACTGCAGGGCAATGGTTCCCAAACTGGGTGTCATAGCACCCCTGGGTGTTTTGCGGCACTTGCAGGGTTGCCACGGGTTGGTGGCCCTGGGCAAAATCAAATTATTTATGGAGGCTGCCAATCATATATTTTCATTGCCAGTCTCACACTGTCCCCCACATAACTGAACTGAAGGATGGCAGGTTGACATAATTTACATAATTGAATATGTTTTCTGAATTTCTCAATAAGAGACTTTTGGCCTAGGGGTGCCGTGATAAAAGTGCTGATATTCTATCGCACTCTGTTTCTAAAACGTTTGTAAACCGTGTGCCTGTTTAACTTGTTAATGATTGCTTTGCTGGGTCAATTATCAATTGCAGCCAGCCAGAATACAAATACACTTGTACTAGGTGTTACCTCCCATCCAATCACAGATGTCAATCACATCAGTCGAGCAGGGCATGGAGAGCTTTGAAAGTGACACAATTCGCCAACACACGTTCAGTCATCATGGAAGGCTGAAAAAGTGCCTTGGTCCTGCAATTGGTAGTCTAGTACCCCGGGTGCCCTAAATATACTTGATTGGCATAGAAAGCCAGGAGGGAATACAACCTCCATGGGGATACTGTTAGACAAGGGGAGTTCATCATGCATAGCAAAAAGGAATAAGGTACAGTAATGAGGAAGGCCAGCTATCAAGGACCAATTGAGACAACCAGCATCATATGTCATTATTCAGCCACCTCACAAAGCTCCTCCAAATGTCATGAAGACAAGACCTCAAAATCCATCACATCAAGACTGTCGTCGCCATCAGAGTCATCCGAATGAGGCAAGAATGCATGAGAGAGAGCATCAGCAACATGGAGTTCATGACCATGGCCCTCATTCCGAGTTGTTCGCTCGTTCTTTTTCATCGCATCGCAGTGAAAATCCGCTTAGTACGCATGCGCAAAGTTCGCACTGCGACTGCGCCAAGTAACTTTACTATGAAGAAAGTATTTTTACTCACGGCTTTTTCTTCGCTCCGGCGATCGTAATGTGATTGACAGGAAATGGGTGTTACTGGGCGGAAACACGGCGTTTCAGGGGCGTGTGGCTGAAAACGCTACCGTTTCCGGAAAAAACGCAGGAGTGGCCGGAGAAACGGTGGGAGTGCCTGGGCGAACGCTGGGTGTGTTTGTGACGTCAACCAGGAACGACAAGCACTGAACTGATCGCACAGGCAGAGTAAGTCTGGAGCTACTCTGAAACTGCTAAGTAGTTAGTAATCGCAATATTGCGAATACATCGGCCGCAATTTTAAGAAGCTAAGATTCACTCCCAGTAGGCGGCGGCTTAGCGTGTGTAACTCTGCTAAATTCGCCTTGCGACCGATCAACTCGGAATGAGGGCCCATGTTTCTACACCATGGCCAGATGGTAACATAATAGTTTAAGCATGAAACGTATCCTCACAGAAGCAGTAAGGGCTTGCGCCGTATAGTGATCAGGGACTAATGATCAATCTCAAATGGATGACCATTTATGAACTTGTGGAATTACAGTACTTGCAGACAAACACCAACAACTCTTTTTCAATTGTTGCTTACCTGGATTTCATCTTTATCAGAGGCAAGAGCAACAGGCTTGTCACACTGCATGCAGACAACACCTAGACCGTGCTTAAAAGCATCAGCTGATATCTGGACAGTGTGGAACATGTCAAAGAACCACAGAGTGGCACTACAGATCTACACAGCCTAAAATAGAGATACCGCAAAATTATGATGTGTATCGCAGCCCCAAACAGAATCTTGGTGCAGTCGTTTATGAAGCAGGGCAGTAATCTTTCTGTAATTGGGCAAGATCTTTGAAAGGTAGTTTTACACAAAAACGTTGTAGGCTAAGTTTTTTTAAAGAGACGGTGATTGTCTTGCTAGGGTCAGGTTTGACACCCCGAGAGGTGAGCAGATGACTTATGTAGGGACCTCCGTTGCATGCAGTCGGCACTTGCCAGGGTTGAGTTTCTTACTAGAATGCAGGGGCGGATTGGCCCACTAGGACACCATGACAGATTCCGATGGGCCGGTCCCATACCCCCTCGGCCAGGCCGATTCACACTCAGGCTGGGCTGGCTCACACTGCTTCCAGTACTTGTGTTTCATTGAAATACAATCCAGAAGTTAGGCTAGCGGGCACTTCCAGGTGCCGCTAGCCGTGAAAAGTGGTGATGCTGTTCTACCAATGGGGAACCTGGAGAAAGTTAACCAGCCCAGCAGCATCCTCTCCCTGGCCCCGGCCAAAGGTCTCTTCAACGAGACTGGCCCAGGAGCAGCAGCAAAGCGATGGCCGGAGCTGGGTTCACTACACCCGCTGCCACCTGTTATGATTCCTGAACTCCAGACCGGAGGAGATCTTATGACAGGGATCTGAGTTCAGGAAAATAAGCTGGTTGTGGGAGCTGGAAGGCCTAGTAACCCCTGGCGCCCTAACTCCGTTGTCTCGCCCGTGTTATCAGAAATCCCCTGCGAGACTATGGTTGCTTGAGCCCATGGCAGCCGCGTTCGAAGGGCGGATTATGTCTGCCCAACCCCGATGCCCCCGCAGGTCTTAATGGGAGACAAGGGGAAGTCCGAGACAGGGTGATAACAAGGGGCCCTCTGACTAAGCAACACGGCCAGGGGTTACAAGCTGACTAACTAAACCAAAAGGTATGTGCGGACTAGCCGCCAGGGAAAAGGACAACCAAAGATCCACTGATCCGACACTCCTATCCGGCACCGCTGGACACCAGAGTGGATCTGTGGAAGCGGAATCCTCCGCAAAACTCCAGAACACAATATAAACAAAATAATAAACAGTAGCGGACAAGCCGCAACACACGGCTGTGCCGCGACTCACGAACACCACCAGATGTTAAAGGTGCTCGGTCAGACTCCAGGAACAGATGGTAACTTCCGAGTACAGGATCTCTTGAGGACAGGAACAACCGAATAGACCGGGACTGGGAACTCTCTGCAGCAGACAAGGCAAACAGGAAACTATCACCGGCGTCTGTAGGAAGTCCTGAGGATGCCTTTATTCAGGCATCCTCCAATCAAGATCCAGACAGGACAATCAAAAGAAATGCCGTGCAGCTTGCATGCTGCACGGCCAGCACATAATCAGGGCAATGAGGATAGACCCAGCAACGGGGAACGCGGCTGCACGTGGCGTCCCTGTTGCTAAGGCCAGAGGCGGCTCCGTGCGCCCGGCATCTCAGCGTTGCCAGGGAGCCGGCGGCTGAACGCGCCCGGCGTCCCTGGTTGCTAGGCGCCGGGCCGCACGGCCGAGCGGACCCCGGCGCCTAACAGTACCCCCCCCTTGAGGAGGGGTCAAGGAACCCCCAAAGCCAGGTTTCCGAGGAAATTCATGAAAAAATGCCCTTTTCAGCCTCGGGGCATGAAGGTCTTCATCCAGGACCCACGACCTTTCCTCTGGCCCATAACCTCTCCAATGCACCAAAAAATAAAGCCGACCCCGGGACAACTTGGAATCGAGAACCTTCTCAACCAAGAACTCTTGCTGACCCTGTACATTAACTGGTGATCTCCCCTGAGATTTTTTACGAGGAAATCTGCTGGACGAAACATATGGTTTAAGCAATGAGCAATGGAAGGTATTTCCGATCCGTAAAGTTTTTGGTAAACGTAACCGGAAAGCAACTGGATTGACTTTTTTGATAATGAGAAATGGTCCAATAAATCTAGGACCCAATCTGGCTGAAGTTTGTCGAAGTTTGATGTTGCGAGTCGACAACCACACCCTGTCTCCTACTTTAAAAGTGCACGGCCGCCGGAGCCTGTCAGAAAATTTCTTTTCCCGGAAGGCTGCTTTTCTGAGAGCCAGGTGCACTTTTTTCCAAATAAGTTTAAGATGAGAGGTCAGGGCCAGAGAGGAGACAGAGGAATGTTGAAAAAATGAATTAGCTCTGGGGTGGAAACCAAAAACTGCAAAAAATGGAGACACATTGGTGGAGGAATGACAGGCATTATTATAAGCAAACTCCGCCAATGGAAGAAACTCAGACCAGTCATTTTGGAGTTTGGCCGAGTACAAACGCAAATATTGTTTTAGAGATTGGTTAACTCGCTCAGTCTGTCCATTGGATTGTGGATGATAGCCGGAGGTTAATGATAATTTCATCTTTAACGAAGCACAAAAAGATTTCCAAAATTGCGCAATGAATTGTGGACCCCTGTCAGAAACAATATCGGTGGGTAACCCATGGAGTCTGAAAACATGACGGAGGAACAGGACTGCCAATCCCTGGGCAGATGGCAATCGGGGAAGAGCAATGAAATGGGCCATTTTGCTGAAACGGTCCACCACTACCCATATGACTCGGCATCCTGCTGACAGAGGGAGGTCCACCACAAAATCCATGGAGATATGCGACCATGGCCTAAGGGGAACATTCAAGGGCATAAGTTGACCAATAGGCAAAGAACGAGGAATTTTATGCTGTGCACAGACCTGACACGAAAAAACAAACTCTTTAATGTCTTTGGAAAGACCAGGCCACCATACTGAGCGGGATACCAATTCCAAAGTCTTGGCGATTCCAGGATGCCCGGCAACTTTGCTATCATGAAACTCTGCCAAAACAGTTGCTCTCAAAAATTCAGGGACAAAAAGACGACCAGCAGGAGTATTTCCAGGAGCTTGATGTTGAAGCAGCTTTAATTGGGAAAATACATCCTGTGTGAGACCTGCCTGAATGACTGAAGACGGAAGTATGGGAGTAACAGGACTGTTGTCTTGAACCGGAAGGAAACTGCGTGACAGGGCATCTGCCTTGGTATTCTTGGAACCTGGTCTGAAGGTGATAATGAATTTGAAACGAGTAAAAAATAAAGCCCAACGAGCCTGTCGGGCATTCAGTCGTTTAGCCGATTCAATGTATTGAAGATTTTTGTGATCAGTCAAAACTGAAATGGTATGGGTCGCTCCTTCAAGCCAATGTCTCCACTCCTCGAAAGCCCATTTAATAGCCAGCAATTCCCGGTTACCAACGTCGTAGTTGGATTCTGCAGATGAGAATTTCCTGGACATAAAGGCACAAGGATGTAATTCAAGGGAATCTGGATCCTTCTGAGACAGGATAGCCCCTACTCCAACCTCCGAGGCATCAACCTCAACAATGAAAGGTAATTCTGGGTTGGGATGTCTAAGGACAGGGGCTGAGACAAAGGCTTGTTTTAAGGCCTGAAAAGATAACTCAGCTTCACATGACCAATTGGTAGGATCTGCTCCCTTCTTAGTAAGTGCCACAATAGGAGCTACTAGGTCAGAGAAAGAGTGAATAAATCTTCTATAGTAGTTTGCAAACCCTAAAAAGCGCTGAATTGCTTTTAAATTGGTGGGTTGCGCCCAACTAAGGATGGCCTGGAGCTTTTTTGGTTCCATTCGGAATCCCCGAGGGGAAATAATGTACCCTAAAAAGGATACTTCTGTGACATGAAATTCACACTTCTCCAGTTTGGCATATAAGTGATTTTCACGTAATTTCTTTAGCACCTGACGCACCTGGGTAACATGCTGTTCCACGGATTCAGAATATATCAAAATATCGTCTAAATAGACCACGACGAATCTTCCCAGAAACTCACGGAGCACATCATTAATGAGATCCTGGAAAACTGCCGGAGCGTTAGATAGGCCGAATGGCATGACCAGATACTCATAGTGGCCTGACTGAGTACTAAATGCCGTTTTCCACTCATCCCCTGACTTGATTCTGATGAGGTTATATGCTCCTCTCAGATCAATCTTAGAGAAAATAACAGCCGAACGTAGCTGATCAAAGATGACAGAGATCAGCGGCAGAGGGTAAGTATTCTTTACTGAGATTTTATTCAGAGCTCTAAAGTCAATGCAGGGTCTGAGTGAACCGTCCTTCTTCTCTACGAAGAAGAACCCTGCACTTAAAGGGGATTTAGATGGCCTGATAAACCCTTTCCCAAGGCTTTCTTTCACATACTCATTCATGGCCACAGTCTCAGGACCAGATAATGCATATAACCTTCCTTTAGGCAACGTGGCACCAGGAATTAACTCAATGGTACAATCATAAGGCCTATGGGGAGGCAAAATATCTGCATTGCCCTTGGAAAACACATCAACAAAATCCTGGTATTCCCCAGGAATATGTGCGGAACCGGCGGCAGCTACTCGGATAGGAAGCGTAATACATTCTTTATCACAGATGGTACCCCATTGTAGGATCTCCCCGGACTGCCAATCTATGATGGGATTATGAAAGGCCAGCCAAGGGTGACCCAGAACCACAGGAACTGCTGGACAATGGGTAAGGAAAAACTCAATCTTTTCAGAATGCAAAGCTCCCACCGAGAGCAAAACTGGAGGTGTACATAGAGAAATAACCCCATTGGACAAGGGACTCCCGTCTAAACCATGCATGGTGATACACCTATTCAAGGTTAGCTGAGGAATACCTAAGGCCTTGGCCCATGTTAAATCCATAAAGTTTCCTGCAGCTCCACTGTCCACAAAAGCAGAGACCGAGGAACAGAGGCTGCCATAGGAAACTTTAACAGGAACCAACAGTGAATTATTTGAGGAGATGAGCTGCAGACCAAAGTGAACCCCCTCACAATTCACTTGGTCAGGAAGTTTCCCGACTTGTTTGGACAACTACGGGCAAAATGTCCCTTACCTCCGCAGTATAAACACAGACCAGAATTTTGCCTCCTGGTTCTTTCTTCCGGAGACAATTTGGAGAGACCTATCTGCATAGGCTCCTCTATGTCTACAGGAATGGAAGGAACCCAGGAAGAGGACCCGACAGATGCCCCTTTTTCAGCCCTCCGCTCTCTGAGCCGACGATCTATCTTAATAGAGAGCTCCATGAGGTTATCGAGGGTCGCAGGAGCGGGATACTGGAGGAGACTGTCTTTTATAGATTCAGATAAGCCGAGGCGAAACTGACTGCGCAGGGCTGGGTCATTCCAGCCACAGTCGTTCGACCAACGGCGAAACTCCGTACAATAATTCTCTGCGGGATTCCTACCCTGTCTAAGAGTACGCAACTGACTTTCTGCGGATGCCTCTCTATCAGGGTCGTCATACAATAGCCCTAAAGATTTTAAAAAGGCGTCTACAGACGATAAGGCCGGATCGTCTGTCTTTAAACCAAAAGCCCAGGTCTGAGGATCCCCCTGGAGCAGAGAAATAATAATCCCAACCCGCTGAGCCTCTGTACCTGAGGTAACTGGTCTTAAACGAAAATACAGTTTGCAAGATTCTTTAAAATTAAAAAACTGCTTTCTATCCCCCGAAAAACGGTCAGGCAGATGCATTTTTGGTTCAGGGACGACCCTCGGGGAGGTCCGTAACAGATCTTCCTGTGAGCTCACCCGGAGGGACAGATCCTGAACCATCTGAGTAAGTTCCTGAATCTGACTAACTAGAAACTGGCCAGGATTTGGCCCAACCCCGGTGGGATTCATGAGGCCGACAAAATTCTCCCAACTGAATAAGTGAAAAAATTAACTCTTGTTCAAATTTTTTCTTTTGTCAGGCCGGTGATAATGTTATGATTCCTGAACTCCAGACCGGAGGAGATCTTATGACAGGGATCTGAGTTCAGGAAAATAAGCTGGTTGTGGGAGCTGGAAGGCCTAGTAACCCCTGGCGCCCTAACTCCGTTGTCTCGCCCGTGTTATCAGAAATCCCCTGCGAGACTATGGTTGCTTGAGCCCATGGCAGCCGCGTTCGAAGGGCGGATTATGTCTGCCCAACCCCGATGCCCCCGCAGGTCTTAATGGGAGACAAGGGGAAGTCCGAGACAGGGTGATAACAAGGGGCCCTCTGACTAAGCAACACGGCCAGGGGTTACAAGCTGACTAACTAAACCAAAAGGTATGTGCGGACTAGCCGCCAGGGAAAAGGACAACCAAAGATCCACTGATCCGACACTCCTATCCGGCACCGCTGGACACCAGAGTGGATCTGTGGAAGCGGAATCCTCCGCAAAACTCCAGAACACAATATAAACAAAATAATAAACAGTAGCGGACAAGCCGCAACACACGGCTGTGCCGCGACTCACGAACACCACCAGATGTTAAAGGTGCTCGGTCAGACTCCAGGAACAGATGGTAACTTCCGAGTACAGGATCTCTTGAGGACAGGAACAACCGAATAGACCGGGACTGGGAACTCTCTGCAGCAGACAAGGCAAACAGGAAACTATCACCGGCGTCTGTAGGAAGTCCTGAGGATGCCTTTATTCAGGCATCCTCCAATCAAGATCCAGACAGGACAATCAAAAGAAATGCCGTGCAGCTTGCATGCTGCACGGCCAGCACATAATCAGGGCAATGAGGATAGACCCAGCAACGGGGAACGCGGCTGCACGTGGCGTCCCTGTTGCTAAGGCCAGAGGCGGCTCCGTGCGCCCGGCGTCTCAGCGTTGCCAGGGAGCCGGCGGCTGAACGCGCCCGGCGTCCCTAGTTGCTAGGCGCCGGGCCGCACGGCCGAGCGGACCCCGGCGCCTAACACCACCCTAGCACCCGCACTCTCACTGAACTGGCCTGAGCTGCGACTGAGCACTGAAGGGGACCCGGCAGAGAAGTTATTGTTAATTACATTATTTGCATTATCATGTTAGTGTAAGGGTTAGGGCTTCCCCGGTCACAGTGTATGGTTTGGGGACTGGACAGGAGCAGGATGTACTTTGTTATCAGGATGCCAGCTAACCAGGCAGCACTCACAGCCAGCCCTGGGACAATCTCTAATGCAACGTCCTTCAGCCCTATAGCTGCCAAATGTCTGTCCATGATGATGGGCCTATTTATGAATTGTCTACGTATGTAATGCGGTGGCTACGTATGTAATGTGGTGCTAGTCGTATAATGCGGTGCTATACGTGTAGTGCGGTGCTATACCTGTAATGTTGTGCTGTTTGTGTTATGTGGCGCTATTTGTGAAATGTGGTGCTATACGTGTAATGCTGTGCTATTTGTATAATGTGGTGCTATTCATGTAATAATGTGGTGGCTATGTATGTAATATGGTGGCTATGTATGTAATCAGGAGCGGATGGGCCACTGGGACAGATTCTGCTGCGCTGGTCCCCTGTGTCTGTGTTTCACTACTTGTGTGTGCTCCTCCTCCCTGTACTGTGCTGTATGTAGTGTGTGCTCCTCCTCCCTGTACTGTGCTGTATGTAGTGTGTGCTCCCTCCCTGTACTGTGCTGTATGTAGTGTGTGCTCCCTCCCTGTACTGTGCTGTATGTAGTGTGTGCTCCTCCTCCCTGTACTGTGCTGTATGTAGTGTGTGCTCCCTCCCTGTACTGTGCTGTATGTAGTGTGTGCTCCCTCCCTGTACTGTATGTAGTGTGTGCTCCCTCCCTGTACTGTACTGTATGTAGTGTGTGCTCCCTCCCTGTACTGTGCTGTATGTAGTGTGTGCTCCCTCCCTGTACTGTATGTAGTGTGTGCTCCCTCCCTGTACTGTGCTGTATGTAGTGTGTGCTCCCTCCCTGTACTGTATGTAGTGTGTGCTCCCCCTCCCTGTACTGTGCTGTATGTAGTGTGTGCTCCCTCCCTATACTGTGCTGTATGTAGTGTGTGCTCCCTCCCTGTACTGTGCTGTATGTAGTGTGTGCTCCCTCCCTGTACTGTATGTAGTGTGTGCTCCCTCCCTGTACTGTGCTGTATGTAGTGTGTGCTCCCTCCATGTACTGTGCTGTATGTAGTGTGTGCTCCCTCCCTGTACTGTGCTGTATGTAGTGTGTGCTCCTCCTTACTGTACTTTGAAACAAATAAGGTTAAAAAAAGGGGTTTGTAGATTGAAAAATCAATAAAATCAGAAGTAGATTAAAGGCATGACTGCAGTGTCAGAAGACACTGGAAGTGGGCATATCAGTCCTTGTATATTCAGACGTACAGATGTGCATCAGGGAAGGGTATTGTAGCAGCATATGCATAAAGGGGGTCATTCCGAGTTGATCGCTCGCTGCCGATTTTCGCAGCGCTGCGATCAGGTAAAAAAACGGCAAAACTGCACATGCGTATGCACCGCAGTGCACACACGCGTCTTACGGGTCAAAAAGAGCATTGTTGTTGTGCAATGCTTTTAGCGATGGATCCATTTGCACAGCCGATTGCAAGGAGATTGACAGGAAGAGGACATTTGTGGGTGGCAACTGACCGTTTTCTGGGAGTGTTTTGGAAAACTCAGGCGTGTCCAGGGCAGGTATCTGACGTCAATTCCGGGACCTCCGTCGCTAGAATCATCGCACAGGATAAGTAACAACAGGGCTGGTCTTGTTTTGCACAAAATGTGTTTGTGTCGCTCGGCTGCACATGTGATCACACACTTGCAAAGTGAAAATGCACTCCCCCGGTGGGTGGCGACAACGCGTTTGCACGGCTGCTAAAAGTAGCTAGTGAGCGGTCAACTCAGAATGAGGGCCACAGTCACAGGTAAACAATAGCATAACGTAAAGCAAAGGAGGCTCCAACTGGTCTATCTCAGAATCAGGACCGCTGAGGAGTGACCCCGCCCTCTTGACAGGCCCCTCCCCCTCAACAGACTCCGCCCTCATTAGGGCTACTTCTATAAATTTCCCTGGGCTGGTGTTCGATCCCAATCTACCCCTGGCAGCTCCTATGGGGCCCAGTGCTGAGAGAGGCCACCTTCCCTGTCACAGTTACATGTGTTATATACAGCCCTGCAAGTGGGCGGGTACGGGCGGCTTTCAGCGTACCTTCAAGAATTTTGCCGTGGGTACGCCGTACCCACTCCGCCGCGCCGCTCACTGTGACTGTGACGCGCTCACCGTGTCCCCCTGCTGCCGCTGTGCACGTCCGCATCGGCGCCTCCCCTTCTCAGCCTGCTGGGAGCGTGATCGTGACGTCATCACGCTCCCGCGGCTGGGGGCTGGCTGAGCGCAGCGTGACTTGTGAGGCTTGAGCAGCGGCAAGTAGCAGGGGCACTCAGGGCGGGGGAGCCGCGTCGCTTTAGGCGCAGCCTGGTGTGTGGAGCCTGGGACGGGGAGTAGCCTGAGTCTGACTGCTTGAGTGAGGTACAGACAGTGTACTGTCTGTACTAGTCTAGTATATGTGTATATACTATTAAAACAATGTCAGCGGCCTGGGGCAGTGTATGTATATATATATGTATGTGTGTGTGTATATATATATATATATATATATATACACACACACACACTTATTAGGATAGTTATAATTGGTGCTACTGCTGTACTCAGCGGTGCAAGTGGGCGGGTACTGGTGGTACCCTTAAGAATTTAGCTGCGAGGGGAGGAGAGTGCAGCGTGCGCCTCTCCTGCCCCTCAGTGTCTACCTTCAATTCAGCACCGGCTCGCATCGGCGCTGAATTGAAGGTAGACACCCCCGCACCGTCGCCGGAGACTGAGGGGCAGGAGAGGCGCATGCTGCGCTCTCCTTCCCTCACACACAGGACAGCAGCAGCGGTGAGCAGCAGGGGAAGGTAGGGGGGCATGTGTACCTGGCACTGGGGGCATATCTGGCACTGGGGGGACATGTGTATCTGACATTGGGGGCATATCTGGCACTGCGGGAACATGTGTATCTGGCACTGGGGGCATATCTGGCACTGGGGGAACATGTGTATCTGGTACTGGGGGTATATCTGGCACTGCGGGGACATGTGTATCTGGCACTGTGGCCATATCTGACACTGTGGGGGCATTTCTGTATCTGGCACTGGGGGGACATGTGTATCTGGCACTGGGGGGATATGTGTATCTGGCACTGGGGGCATTTCTGTATCTGGCACTGGGGGGGCATTTCTGTATCTGGCACTGGGAGGCAATGTATATCTGACACAGTGGGGGCATTTGTGTATCTGGCACTGTGGGGAAATGTATATCTGGCACTGTGGGGCAATGTATATCTGGCACTGTGGGGCAACGTATATCTGGCACTATTGGGGTCATATGTGTATCTGCCCCTCCCCCCATATGTGTATCATGCCCCCATTTTCATTGGCCACGCCCCATGTGGCATTTGGCCGCACCCATTTTTTGGCACGCGTACACAGTACTTGTAAGACATTTTCTCTGACGTCCTAGTGGATGCTGGGGACTCCGTAAGGACCATGGGGAATAGACGGCTCCGCAGGAGACTGGGCACACTAAAAGAAAGATTTGGTACTACCTGGTGGGCACTGGCTCCTCCCTCTATGCCCCTCCTCCAGACCTCAGTTAGATTTCTGTGCCCGGCCGAGCTGGATGCACACTAGGGGCTCTCCTGAGCTCCTAGAAAGAAAGTATATGTTAGGTTTTTTATTTTACAGTGAGACCTGCTGGCAACAGGCTCACTGCAACGAGGGACTAAGGGGAGAAGAAGCGAACCTACCTGCTTGCAGCTAGCTTGGGCTTCTTAGGCTACTGGACACCATTAGCTCCAGAGGGATCGACCGCAGGACCCGTCCTTGGTGTTCGTTCCCGGAACCGCGCCGCCGTCCCCCTTACAGAGCCAGAAGCATGAAGGTGGTCCGGAAAATCGGCGGCAGAAGACTTCAGTCTTCACCAAGGTAGCACACAGCACTGCAGCTGTGCGCCATTGCTCCTCATACACACTTCACACTCCGGTCACTGAGGGTGCAGGGCGCTGGGGGGGGGGCGCCCTGAGCAGCAATAAAAACACCTTGGCTGGCAAAATAATCACAATATATAGCCCCAGAGGCTATATATGTGATAATTACCCCTGCCAGAATCCATAAAAAAGTGGGAGAAAAGTCCGCGAAAAAGGGGCGGAGCTATCTCCCTCGGCACACTGGCGCCATTTTCTCTTCACAGTGTAGCTGGAAGACAGCTCCCCAGGCTCTCCCCTGTAGTTTTCAGGCTCAAAGGGTTAAAAAGAGAGGGGGGGCACTAAATTTAGGCGCAATATTGTTTATACAAGCAGCTATTGGGGAAAATTCACTCAGTGATAGTGTTTATCCCTACATTATATAGCGCTCTGGTGTGTGCTGGCATACTCTCTCTCTGTCTCCCCAAAGGGCTGTGTGGGGTCCTGTCCTCAGTCAGAGCATTCCCTGTGTGTGTGCGGTGTGTCGGTACGGCTGTGTCGACATGTTTGATGAGGAGGCTTATGTGGAGGCGGAGCAGTTGCCGATAAATGGGATGTCGCCCCCTGTGGGCCGACACCAGAGTGGATGGATAGGTGGAAGGTATTAACCGACAGTGTCAACTCCTTACATAAAAGGCTGGATGACGTAACAGCTATGGGACAGCCGGCTTCTCAGCCCGCGCCTGCCCAGGCGTCTCAAAGGCCATCAGGGGCTCAAAAACGCCCGCTCCCTCAGATGGCAGACACAGATGTCGACACGGAGTCTGACTCCAGTGTCGACGAGGTTGAGACATATACACAATCCACTAGGAACATCCGTTACATGATCCCGGCAATAAAAAATGTGTTACACATTTCTGACATTAACCCAAGTACCACTAAAAAAGGGTTTTATGTTTGGGGAGAAAAAGCAGGCAGTGTTTTGTTCCCCCATCCAATGAGTGAATGAAGTGTGAAAAAGCGTGGGTTCGCCCGATAAGAAACTGATAATTTCTAAAAAGTTACTGATGGCGTACCTTTTCCCGCCAGAGGATAAGTTACGCTGGGAGATATCCCTTAGGGTGGATAAGGCGCTCACACGTTTGTCAAAAAAGGTGGCACTGCCATCTTAGGATACGGCCACTTTGAAGGTACCTGCTGATAAAAAGCAGGAGGCTATCCTGAAGTCTGTATTTACACACTCAGGTACTAGACTGAGACCTGCAGATAGTGCTGCTGCAGCGTGGTCTGTAACCCTGTCAAACAGGGATACTATTTTGCGAACATAAGACGTCGTCTTATATATGAGGGATGCACAGAGGGATATTTTGCCGGCTGGCATCCAAAATTAATGCAATGTCCATTTTGTCAGGAGGATATTAGAGACCCGACACTGGACAGGTGATGCTGACTTTAAAAGGCACATAGAGCCTTATAAGGGTGAGGAATTGTTTGGGGATGGTCTCTGGGACCTCGTATCCACAGCAACAGCTGGGAAGAAATTTTTTTACCTCAGGTTTCCTCACAGCCTAAGAAAGCACTGTATTATCAGGTACAGTCCTTTCGGCTTCAGAAAGGCGCTTCCTTTCTGCACAGAGACGAGGGAAGAGGGAAAAAGCTGCACCAGTCAGCCAGTTCCCAGAATCAAAATTCTTCCCCCGCTTCCTCTGAGTCCACCGCATGACGCGGGGGCTCCACAGGCGTAGCCAGGTACGGTGGGGGGCCGCCTCAAAATTTCAGCGATCAGTGGGCTCGCTCACAGGTGGATCCCTGGATCCTTCAAGTAGTATCTCAGGGGTACAAGCTGGAATTCGAGGCGTCTCCCCCCCGCCGTTTCCTCAAATCTGCCTTGCCGACAACTCCCTCAGGCAGGGAGGCTGTGCTAGAGGCAATTCACAAGCTGTATTCCCAGCAGGTGATAGTCAAGGTGCCCCTACTTCAACAAGGACGGGGTTACTATTCCACACTGTTTGTGGTACTGAAACCGGACGGTTCGGTGAGACCCATTTTAAATTTGAAGTCCTTGAACACATACATAAAAAAATTCAAGTTCAAGATGGAATCGCTCAGGGCGGTTATTGCAAGCCTGGAGGAGGGGGATTACATGGTATCCCTGGACATCAAGGATGCTTACCTACATGTCCCCATTTACCATCCTCGCCAGGTGTATCTCAGATTTGTGGTACAGGATTGCCATTACCAATTCCAAACACTGCCGTTTGGACTGTCCACGGCACCGAGGGTCTTTACCAAGGTAATGGCAGAAATGATGATACTCCTTCGAAAAAAGGGAGTTTTTAATTATCCTGTACTTGGACGATCTCCTTATAAAGGCGAGGTCCA
This sequence comes from Pseudophryne corroboree, assembly GCF_028390025.1. Taxonomy (NCBI): domain Eukaryota; kingdom Metazoa; phylum Chordata; class Amphibia; order Anura; family Myobatrachidae; genus Pseudophryne; species Pseudophryne corroboree. The sequence goes on along the minus strand of NC_086446.1, from coordinate 378,440,814 downwards.
TGGAGCAGTTGTTGGTCGGAGTAGCACTATCTCGGGAAGTGCTACAACAGCACGGATGGATTCTATACATTCCAAAGTCACAGCTGGTTCCTACCACACGCCTGCTGTTCCTGGGGATGGTTCTGGACACAGAACAGAAAAAAGTGTTTCTCCCGCAGGAGAAAGCCAAGGAGCTGTCATCTAGTCAGAGACCTCCTGAAACCAAAACAGGTATCGGTGCATCACTGCACACGAGTCCTGAGAAAAATGGTAGCATCTTACGAAGCAAAATTCCATTCGGCAGGTTCCATGCAAGAACCTTTCAGTGGGACCTCTTGGACAAGTGGTCCGAATCGCATCTTCAGATGCATCGGCTGATAACCCTGTCTCCAAGGACCAGGGTATCTCTACTGTGGTGGCTGCAGAGTGCTCATCTTCAAGAGGGCCGCAGATTCGGCATACAGGACTGGGTCCTGGTAACCACGGATGCCAGCCTTCGAGGCTGGGGGGCAGTCACACAGGGAAGAAATTTCCAAGGACTTTGGTCAAGTCAGGAGTCGTCCCTACACATAAATATTCTGGAACTGAGGGCCATTTACAATGCCCTAAGTCTGGCAAGGCCTCTGCTTCAAAACCAGCCGGTACTGATCCAATCAGACAACATCACGGCAGTCGCCCATGTAAACCGACAGGGCGGCACAAGAAGCAGGATGGCGATGGCAGAAGCCACAAGGATTCTCCGATGGGCGGAAAATCACGTCTTAGCACTGTCAGCAGTGTTCATTCCGGGAGTGGACAACTGGGAAGCAGACTTCCTCAGCAGACACGACCGACACCCGGGAGAGTGGGGACTTCATCCAGAAGTCTTCCAACTGTTGGTAAACCGTTGGGAAAGGCCACAGGTGGACATGATGGCGTCCCGCCTAAACAAACAAAAAAACTAGATATTGCGCCAGGTCAAGGGACCCTCAGGCGATAGCTGTGGACGCTCTAGTGACACCGTGGGTGTACCAGTCGGTCTATGTGTTCCCTCCTCTGCCCCTCATACCAAAGGTACTGAGAATAATAAGAAGGCGAGGAGTAAGAACGATACTCGTGGTTCCGGATTGGCCAAGAAGAGCTTGGTACCCGGAACTTCAAGAAATGTTATCAGAGGACCCATGGCCTCTACCGCTCAGACAGGATCTGCTACAGCAGGGGCCCTGTCTGTTCCAAGACTTACCGCGGCTGCGTTTGACGGCATGGCGGTTGAATTCCGGATCCTAAAGGAAAAGGGCATTCCGGAGGAAGTCATTCCTACGCTGATAAAAGCCAGGAAAGAAGTAACCGCAAACCATTATCACCGCATTTGGCGAAAATATGTTGCGTGGTGTGAGGCCAGGAAGGGCCCTACAGAGGAATTTCAGCTGGGTCGTTTTCTGCACTTCCTACAGTCAGGAGTGACTATGGGCCTAAAATTGGGTTCCATTAAGGTCCAGATTTCGGCTCTGTCGATTTTCTTCCAGAAAGAACTGGCTTCACTACCTGAAGTTCAGACTTTTGTAAAGGGAGTGCTTCATATTCAGCCCCCTTTTGTGCCTCCTGTGGCACCTTGGGATCTCAATGTGGTGTTGAGTTTCCTAAAATCACATTGGTTTGAACCACTTAAAACCGTGAATCTCAAATATCTCACGTGGAAAGTGGTCATGTTATTGGCCTTGGCTTCGGCCAGGCGTGTGTCAGAATTGGCGGCTTTGTCATGTAAAAGCCCTTGTCTGATTTTCCATATGGATAGGGCAGAATTGAGGACTCGTCCCCAATTTCTCCCTAAGGTGGTATCAGCTTTTCACTTGAACCAACCTATTGTGGTGCCTGCGGCTACTAAGGATTTGGAGGATTCCAAGTTACTGGACGTAGTCAGGGCCTTGAAACTTTATGTTTCCAGGACGGCTGGAGTCAGGAAAACTGACTCGCTTTTTATCCTGTATGCACCCAACAAAATAGGTGCTCCTGCTTCTAAGCAGACTATTGCTCGCTGAATTTGTAGCACAATTCAGCTGGCGCATTCTGCGGCTGGATTGCCGCATCCTAAATCAGTAAAAGCCCATTCCATGAGGAAGGTGGGCTCATCTTGGGCGGCTGCCCGAGGGGTCTCGGCTTTACAACTTTGCCGAGCTGCTACTTGGTCAGGGGCAAACACGTTTGCTAAATTCTACAAATTTGATACCCTGGCTGAGGAGGACCTTGAGTTCTCTCATTCGGTGCTGCAGAGTCATCCGCACTCTCCCGCCCGTTTGGTAGCTTTGGTATAATCCCCATGGTCCTTACGGAGTCCCCAGCATCCACTAGGACGTCAGAGAAAATAAGAATTTACTCACCGGTAATTCTATTTCTCGTAGTCCGTAGTGGATGCTGGGCGCCCATCCCAAGTGCGGATTGTCTACAATACTTATATATAGTTATTGCCTAACTAAAGGGTTATTGTTAAGCCATCTGTTGAGAGGCTCAGTTGTATTTCATACTGTTAACTGGGTTAAATATCACGAGTTATACGGTGTGATTGGTGTGGCTGGTATGAGTCTTACCCGGGATTCAAAATCCTTCCTTATTGTGTCAGCTCTTCCGGGCACAGTATCCTAACTGAGGTCTGGAGGAGGGGCATAGAGGGAGGAGCCAGTGCACACCAGGTAGTACCAAATCTTTATTTTAGTGTGCCCAGTCTCCTGCGGAGCCGTCTATTCCCCATGGTCCTTACGGAGTCCCCAGCATCCACTACGGACTACGAGAAATAGAATTACCGGTGAGTAAATTCTTATTTTTTCTACTTGCACCACTGTTTTTTTATAGGGGTGTAGCTACCATAGGTACTGTGACTACCTACCAGTGCAATGCCTCACCTACTGGTGTGATCTCCACCTCCTGTGGCACGATCCTCCTGCTGGTGCTGTGACTGCCTACCAGTGTAAAGCCTCACCTACTGGTGTGATCTCCACCTCCTTTGACACGATCCTCCTGTTGGTGCTGTGACTGCCTACCAGTACAATGCCCCACCTACTGTTGTGATCTCCACCTCCTGTGACACGAACCTCCTGCTGGTGCTGTGACTGCCTACCAGTGCAATGCCTCACCTACTGGTGTGATCTCCACCTCCTGCGACACGATCCTCCTGCTGGTGGTGCTGTGACTGCCTACCAGTGTAATGCCTCACCTACTGGTGTGATCTCCACCTCCTTTGACACAATGCTCCTGTTGATGCTGTGACTGCCTACCCGTACAATGCCTCACCTACTAGTGTGATCTCCACCTCCTGTGACATGATCCTCCTGCTGGTGCTGTGACTGCCTACCAGTGCAATGCCTCAGCTACTGGTGTGATCTCCACCTCCTTCGACAGGATCCTCCTGCTGGTGCAATGCCCCACCTACTGGTATGATCTCCACCTCCTTTGACACGATCCTCCTGTTGGTGCTGTGACTGCCTACCAGTGCAGTACCTCACCCACTGGTGTGATCTCCACCTCCTTCGACAGGATCCTCCTGCTGGTGCTGTGACTGCCTACCAGTACAATGCCTGAACTACTGGTGTGATCTCCACCTCCTGTGACACGATCCTCCTGCTGGTGCTGTGACTGCCTACCAGTACAATGCCTGAACTACTGGTGTGATCTCCACCTCCTTCGACAGGATCCTCCTGCTGGTGCTGTGACTGCCTACCAGTACAATGCCTGAACTACTGGTGTGATCTCCACCTCCTGTGACACGATCCTACTGCTGGTGCTGTGACTGCCTACCATGCTGCATTAGCCTTGCTTACTACCACTGTGGATAATGCTAACAGCCCAATTTGTGTTGGGCCCCGCTTATAGCTGACTTACTCCAACCTACATGAGGACACTTTTCATATATTTCCAGGGCCACTTTACGTTCCCAATCCACCCCTGTCTGGCATGGAAGAAATGTGAATGATAAATCAATGTAAATGTACCAGGAGGTATTGACAAGCGCTTGTAACATTATCTAATACTGTGATTTTCTTACCCTGTTTCCAAGACAATTAATTTAACTTGTTAATTAAGTAAAAGGAAGACATGATATTTTCCGGGAGCTGTATCAAGCCGTGTGGAGAGATAAAGTTGAGTATTTGCCCAAATCAAATGAAGCTTCTAACTACAGGTATCATTTCATGTACTGTGCTAGATAAGTGATAGAAGATGATTGGGTGGTTTGGACATCTGCACTTTATCTCTTTCCAAGGCTTGATACATCTCCCCAAGAGTGCTGTATATAAAATATATGTCTGGCTGCTAAACAGTAGGCCAGGAGCACCAGCAAGTAAAGTAACAGTCATATCAGTAATAATTTGCGGACCCTGTGAAATTAGCATTCAGTAAAGATGGGAGACTCAGTCAATGAATACATAAAACATTTTTTAGTTTATGTTAAAATCTAAAAAGTTTATTAAGTGGAATATTTAATAAATAATATTTGCGAGACATCTCCAAAAAGTCGGTTTTGGGGGCTGCCCACAAATATTAACCAGCCCCTGAATGTATGTATTGGGGACTGCAATGGATATTTGAGATATCTATTGCATTCCTCCCATTGTGATTACAAAGGCAGCCACCAAAAGTTTCTACGGCAGATGGTAAACTGTGAAACTCACCAAGCTCCAGAATGCAAAGCATTTCTGAGCTTGGCCCGGCAGCTAATGCCATTTCTAAATGGCTTTTGTAGCCTGTGGGCTACATTATGCAATAATTCCCAGGAGAAGGATCCTTGGGATCCCTCTACATTATTGTCTGCTCTCACATACACAGTCTGACTATTGCACATGTGAACTACCGCAGCCGGGGTCTAAACCCAGAAGTAAAGTGATCACATTAGCAATTATTTTACTTCTTATACATTGCAGGGATGGGCATGAGATTGGTACTCATTATGGCATAAAAGCTACACCTCTGGACTCACAAAGAGTCATCCTTCAGCACTCAGGAGAGGAAAACCCCCTTGGGGGGGAAACCTCTGGGGAACCATGGCCTGAGGATCGCCCTTCCCTCTGGGCATTAAGAGGTGTACTAATAGAGGGGCAGTATGCTATCCCAGCGCATGGGATCCCAGTGGTTGTCATACCGCTGCCGGGATCCTAGTACAGAAAAGACCGACAGGGGTGAGTAAAAGGTGTTCTCCCCACCCCCCTAACCCTGCCTGTCCGCAGTCTAACCCTACCCTTCCCCTTTTGTGCCTAACCCTCCCGCAGAGGTGCCTTATCCTAACCTCCGTCCCTGCTGCCTAAACCTAACCCTCCCTTCCCCGCAGCCTAACCACTCCCGGGGTGCCTAACCCACCCAACCCACAGCCTAACCCTAACTTCCCCCCACCTGCAGCCTAACCCTATCCTCCCCCCACCCACAACCTAATCCTAACCCCCCGCCTGATGCCTAAACCTAACCCCCCACCTGATGCCTAAACCTAACCCTCTCTTCCCCGCAGCCTCACCACCCTCGGGAGTGCCTAATCCTAACCAACCCTATCCGCTGCCTAATCCTAACCTCCCCCCACCCACAGCCTACACCTAACCCCCCGCCTGACGCCTAAACCTAATCTCCCCACCTGATGCCTAAACCTCCCTCCCCCGCAGCCTAACCACCCCTGGGGGGCCCTAACCCACCCTACCCGCAGCATAACCCTATCCTCCCCCCACCCGCAGCCCAACCCTAACCCCTCCGCCTGATGCCTAACCCTCTCCCCACCCCCTAACCCTGCCTGTCCGCAGTCTAACCCTAACCTCCCCCCTTTGTGCCTAACTCTCCCGCAGAGGTGCCTAATCCTAACCTCCATCCCTGCTGCATAAACCTAACCCTCCCTCTCCTGCAGCTTAACCACCCCCCCTCTATCCCTGCTGCCTAAACCTAACCCTCCCTCCCTAACCCTCTAACCCACCCTATCCGCAGCCTAACCCTAACCTCCCCCCACCTGCAGCCTAACCCTAACCCTCTGCCTAACGCCTAAACCTAACCCCCCGCCTGACACGTAAACCTAACCCTCCCTCCCCTGCAGCCTAACCTAGCCATCAGTATCCTTGCCCATTCGGAGTTCCAACGTCGGGATTCTGAAGAGTGTCGGGATCCCAGTGTCAGTATTCTGACTGCCGTAAACCCGACAGCCGGCATCTTTACCGCATCTCCTAATAGGTAATGCATATGTCCGAACATTTGGAATATGTGTCCGCAGCTCTCCTCCCAGGGCAGCTATTCAGGGATCACCCACTGCATGTAGACGAAGAGGAAGAGATGAAAATCATTGTTAGTGTAGAGAAAAAAATCTTTCTATGTAAATATGTTACTCTAACTACTGAGGACATGGAAAATACCTAAAATAAGGACAATTATCCCAAAGGGCCCATTGTTTTTATACAATACACACATTGGGGGGATAAGTTCTCTCTTATAGTAATTAGTGGGTACCTTCAGAAAAGAAATTTGACCAGTAAATAATAAAAGCTATAAATTGCTAACATTTAGGGGTCAAACCAAATAGGTACGAGTTACCATTGCAGCGACGTTTCAACAGCATCCAAACTCACACCCTTCGTGGCCAGATTCAGCCTATGGGGCTACTGGAAAGTGCGGCTGTTGTAAGACAAACTCGCACCTAATTTAACTGACCCCTTAGTTGTTAAATATGATAAAATAGTAAAATATAATGGTGTAATTGTGGGCCTGATTCAGTTGTTGTTGTTGAAGCGATCACTGCTGCAATCTTGCCGTTCACAATTGCATCGTGAGTCTGAGCAGTCGTAGGCTGAGCAAGTCTCCTAGACACAGGGGGCTCTCCAGCAGCAACACAGGTCGCAATGGGTAATTTATGCACGCACATGGAATGGCATTTGAACGGACCTGACATGCCGGTATACAGTTAGCCATCCCCGTTACCACCTCAAACGCTGACTTCCCGTCAATCACTTTGCGATGGTATTCTGTATGTGAGCTTGATTTCAGTTTGTGCGCAGTGCAGCTTACACGCATGCACAGTGAAAAAGCATTGAAACACTTGGTGCAACAGCAGCTCTGTGTCCGCATCTGAATCAGGCCCTCTGAACTGTAAGGAGAAGGACTCTATGTGTGCAAATGCTAGGAGCTTAGGAGACAAAATTCCAGAGCTAATTGCGATAATGACAAGGGATAACCTGGATTTTGTGGCAATTACAGAGTCATGGTGCAATGAAAATCATGACTGGGACATAGCTATACCAGGATACATTTTATTTAGGAAGGATAGAATAGGAAGAATAGGAGGAGGGGTAGCAATGTATGTGAAAAAAAGCATAAATGCTACTTTAATACAAAATATTGAAGACAAAACTGAGGCCCTTTGGGTCACCATAGAAACCGGGGAGAATGATGTTATTCGCATTGGGGTGATCTATAGACCACCAGGCCAGGGGCAGGATTTGGACAGGAACCTATTGTTGGACATCACTAAAATGCCTTTAAAGGGAGAAGTCATAATCATGGGAGACTTTTATTTACCTGATGTAAATTGGAAGGGGTCTTTTACAAGTTCAGCTACAAGTGGCAAATTTCTACATTCCTTACAGGGAGCATCTCTCAAGCAATTGGTGACGGAGCCCACTCGCAAAGATCCAATATTAGATTTAATTCTTACAAATGGTGAAAGGATATCCGACATATATGTGGGTGAGCATCTGGGATCCAGTGATCATCAAGCAGTATGGTTTAGTATAAAGACAGGATCCAACTCCTGTCACACAAAAACAAAGGTGTTGGATTTTAGAAATGCTGATTTTGCAAAAATGGGGAGATGTTTAAGTGATTCATTGGCAGACTGGTGGAACTTGGAAGGAGTGCAGGAGAGGTGGGAAAAACTGAAAAGTGCAATACTAAGTGCAACTGATCTTTGTATCAAAAGGGTTAGGAAAAGCACCAGGAAAAGGAAGCCAGTGTGGTTTACAAAAGAAGTATCAACTAGTGTGAAAGCAAAAACGATGGCTTTTAGGAAATACAAACAGACTCAAAATAATAACGACAAAGAGGTGTATCTTGACAGACGGAAGGATGCTAAGAAAGTGATCAGACGTGCAAAGGCAGAAGCTGAGGAAAAAATGGCCCAGTCAGTAGATAAAGGGGGCAAAACTTTTTTTAAGTATATAAGTGAAAGGAGAAAATCAAATGGAGGAATAATAAGACTTAAGACAGAGAGTGAGCATTTGGTGGAGGGTGACAAGGCAATAGCAGATCACCTAAATAATTATTTTTGCTCAGTATTTACTACAGAAGAAGGGATGGGGCCACAGTTAAGTTGCAAGGACATTCATAAAAATAAGGTAGATGAAAGTACATTTACAGAGGAGAAGGTCCTAACAGAACTTTCACAACTAAAAGTGGATAAATCAATGGGACCAGATGGGATACACCCAGGGATACTCAAAGAGCTAAAAGATGTGCTGGTTACACCATTAACAGAATTATTTAACTAGTCACTAAATACAGGTGCTATTCCAGAGGACTGGAAAAGATCAAATGTAGTTCCACTGCACAAAAGTGGAAGCAAGGAAGAAGCAAGTAACTACAGACCAGTAAGCCTTACATCAGTAGTGGTGAAAGTAATGGAAAAACTATTAAAAGAAAGAGTTGTGGAATATCTTAAATCAAACCACTTACAGGATCCAAAACAGCATGGATTTACTGGTGGTAGATCATGCCAAACAAATCTTATTGACTTTTTTGACTCTGTGATGAAAATAATAGATCAAGTGGGAGCTGTAGATGTAGCATATCTAGACTTTAGTAAGGCATTTGACACTGTACCACATCGCAGACTGCTAAATAAACTTGAAAGCGTGGGGGTGGATTATAAAACAGTTAAATGGATAAGAGGCTGGTTGCAGGATAGGAAACAGACAGTTGTAGTTAATGGAGTGCAATCTATGGAGGGAAATGTTACCAGTGGAGTACCCCAGGGATCTGTACTTGGTCCAGTTCTCTTTAATATCTTTGTTGGTGACATTGCAGATGGTATTGAAGGGAAGGTATGCCTTTTTGCAGATGATACAAAGATATGCAACAGGGTAGACACACCGGGAGGGGTAAAACAAATGATTGATGACCTAGGTAGGCTTGAGAAATGGTCAAGAACGTGGCAACTACAGTTTAATGCTAAAAAATGCAAAATCATGCACTTAGGTCTAAAAAACCCAAAGGCTAAATATAGTATCAAGGGTACTATAATGGAAACTACTGAGGAGGAAAGGGATTCAGGAGTCACTATTTCAAGTGACTTGAAGGCAGGAAAGCAATGCAACAAAGCAATGAGAAAGGCAAGTCAGATGCTTGGTTGCATAGGGAGAGGAATCAGTAGCAGGAAAAAATAAGTGATAATGCCACTGTATAGGTCATTGGTGCGGCCCCATCTGGAATACTGTGTCCAGTTCTGGAGACCATATCTCCAGAAGGATATAAATACATTAGAGAGTGTACAAAGAAGGGCAACTAAAATGGTGCATGGCCTACATCACAAAACGTACCCGGAAAGGCTAAAAGATCTTAACATGTATAGTTTGGAGGAGAGAAGAGAAAGGGGGACATGAGAGAAACTTTCAAATATATCAAGGGTCTTAACAAAGTTCAGGAGGGAAACATTCTTCAAAGGAAGAGAAATATTAGAACTCGAGGACATACACTGAGACTGGAGGGGGGGAGGTTCAGGGGAAATTTAAGGAAAAATTACTTCACAGAAAGGGTAGTGGATAAGTGGAATAGTCTCCCATCAGAGGTGGTAGAGGCTAAGACTATAGAGCAATTTAAACATGCTTGGGATAGGTATATGAATATCCTTACAAAGAATTAGGGTTCAAAAAGGGTTGAGATTACATAAAGGATAAAAAAAAAAGGGGGCAGGCTAGATGGGCCAAGTGGTTCTTATCCGCCGTCAAATTCTATGTTTCTATGACTCTAGGGAAAGGACTATGTCACCTTTATTATTTGTAAAGATAGGGAAACAGTCATTTGTTACAGCTCCAGTTCACATCATTTATATCATTCTGTACAATTTCATCATTTGGTTATTCTATGGGGGAGATGTATTAAGCCCTGCAGAGTGATAAAGTGGAGAGAGGTAAAGTACCAGCCAATCAGCTCCTAACTGCCATGTTACAGGCTATGTTTGAAAAATGACAACTAGGAGCTGATTGGTTGTTAGTTTATCTCTCTGCACTTTATCACTCTCCCAGGCTTTGTACACCTGCCCCCAGTTCATTGATATACTGTAAATGTCAGCCATTTCACCATCTCCCCCGATCTGTATTGTTCTTCCCCAATCTGTATGTTCTGTATCATGCTCTCCACACTCTTCCTGTTTTTCTGTATTACAGTATGTTCTACATCTCGCAACCCCCAAAAGTGTATGTCCTTCCTCTATATGTCCTATAGAGTATGCCACAATTTCTATGTTTTTGTATTGTGCCTCCACACCATCTGTATGTGCTATACCAAGTTGCCCCTTCTGCATGTTTTGTATTGTCCGCTCTCCCCCACCATAGACCCTATGTTTTGTACTGTGCTCTCAATACCCCCTACCACAAACACCCAATTACACAAGTATGGTAACTTACCTCCTGCATGCTATTCTCCAGTCACTAATTCCTCTGCGACTCCTCCCGTCGTCTTCAACTGACACTTTGCAGATCTCTTTGCCGGTCACCCGACACTCTGCAAATCTCTTTGCCAGAACTTTGCCAAATGATGATCTAAATAACCAGAATTTCCTGGTAAGACATACTATGTGTATAATTATACTACTACATTTTGTTACGTACTTTCATTTTTAATAATTTGCAATTTATTTTATTGACTTTTTATCCAAGACCCAAGATCCTTTCTCATAGAGACCCAAGTTATCTGCCCCAGGTTTTATCTTCCCTAGTGCTAGGACCATGTTAGTATCATACACTGGGCCTAATTCAGACCTGATCACAGCAGCAAATTTGTTCTCTAATTGACAGAACCATGGGGGTAATTCCAAGTTGATCGCAGCAGGATTTTTTTTAGCAGTTGGGCAAAACCATGTGCACTGCAGGGTAGACAGATATAACGTGCAGAAAGAGTTAGATTTGGGTGGGTTATTTTATTTCTGTGCAGGGTAAATACTGTCTGCTTTATTTTTACACTGCAAATTAGATTGCAGATTGAACACACCCCACCCAAATCTAACTCTCTCTGCACATGTTAAATCTGCCTCCCCTGCAGTGCACATGGTTTTGCCCAACTGCTAAAAAAAATCCTGCTGCGATCAACTTGGAATTACCCCCCATGTGCACTGCAGGTGGGGCAGATGTAACATGTGCAGAGAGAGTATGGTAACTTACCTCTCGCATGTTATACTCCAGTTGTTGCTACCACTGCGACTCCTCCCGTCGTCTTCAACTGACACTTTGCAGATCTCTTTGCCGGTCACCCGACACTCTGCAAATCTCTTTGCCAGATGATCTAAAAAATACAAAAGACTACCATTAAGCATAGTAGTAGTTTAAGTACAATAAAATGTCCATGAATCAACCAGTTTCCCAATTTTCCTTAAACCAAACAAGATACTTTCAAAGTTATCAATATCCCATTTACCTATTTTATTAACGTTTTCATCCCAAAGCTACGATCCTGACTCATAGAGACCCAGGTTATCTGCATCCCCTGTATGTGTGCTTATCCTCCATACTGCCCTCTTTATTCCTGTAACGCTACATTTTTATTCCTAAATATGTTGTTCCTTCTGCGCTTCTCCTATTTATGTGTCCTTGTACCTGTATTCCCTGTTCTGTCTGTCTTGTCTTGCCTTTCAGCTGACTATACTGCACTCTGTCTTCCTTACCCCTCTCCATCATACCCTGCTATGTAGGACTCACCTCCTCCTACCTGTCTTCCTGCATGGTAACTGGAAACGTCAGAAGCTGTAGATAGAATGTTACAGGAAGAAGCATTGTGATGTCACGGGCTAGTGATGTCACAGGCTAGGTGTGATGTCACAGTAACCACTGGCAAAGCTACAGAGTTACAGCTATCTTACATATACATTTTCTACATCAATTACAACTGGAGTTGTTGTTTTTTCAATATTAATTTTTATTATTTTGTAGTTGAACAAAAGTAAATGGGAATGGGGTACAGAATAGAAAAAAAGGGGGGGGGGACGGGTTGGGGGGGTACACAAACAGCTCGACAAGCACATTATTACATAAAGAAAAAAAAAGAATAGAATAAAAGAATCCACTAACAATAGGTCCATATGGAGCTGAATTCATCCAACAATACCTGCGAATCAGTTGGTTAAACTAAACTAAGTTTCTCTGCGTCATATATCACACCTGGCGGGCGGTTATGCCAGTAGGTGGTCCATGAAAGCCAGCGAAGAAGAGGACAAGATGCAGTGGAGGCATAAGCCACCCCTGCGGTTTCGAATTCACAATGAGATTGTATAGTCTTTTCTATCACAGTTATATGGGGGACCCCAGGGGAGCGCCATTGACGGGCGATTAGAAGTTTTGTGGTGATAAGTATGTGACCCAAGATATATTTATCGCCCTGCGATAGGTCGCCATAATAGAGGTGTAGAAGAGCTAGTCGTGGGTGTGGAGTTAAACGGTGGCCCAACACCAAGCTTATAAGGTGAAAAACAGAGTTCCAAAGTTGGGCAATCGCTGGGCACTCCCAGAAAACATGCAGTAAGGTGCCAACATTACCACAGTTACGCCAACATAGATTAGACGTGGAAGGGTGCATCGCATGCAAGCGGGAAGGGGTGAAATACAGACGGTGGAGGAGTTTATAATATAATTCTATATGTGAAATACATTTAGATATTTTAAAGCATGTTTGGAAAATCGTCTCCCATTCCTCCTCCGAGATGGAGCATCTAAGATCCGTCTCCCATTTCAGTTGAAATGGAGCTTTCTGTAGCGGTTGAGGGTTGATAATATAATTATACCATTTAGTGATGCCTCCCCTGCCCTCCCCGGTACCAAGGAAATTCTGAACAAGCTTAGGAAATGGTGATATAACATGGGTGGAGCTGGAATTCCCGTGAAGCCAGTGCCTAAGTTGCAAATATTTATAAAATTCCCCATGCGGCAATGAAAAATTTTCTTGTATCTGAGCAAAAGAAAGCAGGGTGTTGTCCTCCATTACATCATGGAGAGACAAAATTCCCCTGAATATCCAGGCATCGAATCTCAGATCGGGAATCAGGGAGGCTATGCCCGTTAGCGAAAGAGTCGAGGAGGGGAGGGCAATACCCGTCCCTCTAAGCGCTACTTCCAGCCAGGCCTTCCGAGTAGACTGGACCGTGAGGGATCTAGATATTAACTTTTTGCCCTCATTTTTCGGGAGCAGCAATATATCTGTCAGGGGGAGTGGGGAAACAAGTCCCTGTTCAAGGTGAACCCACGGTTTACGGACAGAGTGTGAGTACCAGGCACCTATTTGTGCAAGTCGGCACGCTAATTGATAGGCATGTATATCAGGATAGGCCAGGCCCCCCTCTCGTTTGGGCCGGATCATCATTTTCCTAGCTAGTCTCGGTTTCCTACCTTTCCATACATAGGAACTAAATATAGCATTAAATTTGGATAGGAGATAGTTAGGCAGGAAAATGGGGATGGCTCGAAATAGATACATAAGCCTCGGGAGAACCGTCATCTTCAGTGCGGCTATTCGACCTAACCATGATACATGTTGCATCATCCAATCGGAGACCAGGTTGGTGAATTTACGCAATAATGGGGGATAGTTTGCAGATATCAGATCATCTATCTTCTGGGTGATATGAATCCCCAGATATTTGAGGCTTCTATCCTGCCAGGAATACGTATAAGAAGCTTTCAACGTGGATAAAAGGGGAGGTGGAAAGTTTATAGGGAGCGCTTCCGTTTTGGTATTATTGAGTTTGTAATAGGATACCGCCGAATAGTCGGTCAAAAGTGTGTGTAAAGCTCGTAGAGAGTTAGTGGGATCAGTAAGTGTTAAGAGGACATCGTCCGCAAAGAGACATATCTTATGCGATTGTCCTAAATAGTCCACGCCTTTAATTAGGGTCGTAGATCTGATTTTTTCAGCTAGAGGCTCTATCGCAAGAGCGAATACAAGCGGGGATAGGGGGCACCCTTGGCGTGTACCATTTGTGATCCAAAAGGAAGGAGAAATGAGTCCATTCACACACACCCTTGCCGAGGGATTAGAGTATAAAGCTAAAATGGAGGTGAGAACTCTGCCATCAAGGCCAAACTTACATAGCACAGCTTGAAGATATCCCCAGTGGAGGCGATCAAACGCCTTCTCCGCGTCTAACGAAAGCAATAATAAGGGATCGTCTGAGCCGGAGAAGGCGTTCATCACATTTATTACTCGTCTAGTATTATCGGGGGACTGTCTACCGGGGACAAATCCCACCTGATCACAATGAACGAGAGAGGGAAGGAGAGGGTTGAGTCTGTTGGCCACTAGTTTTGCATAAATTTTGAGATCAGTGTTTAGTAGTGCAATGGGGCGATAGTTAGGCATCATAGCGGGGTTCTTCCCTGGCTTGGGGAAGGCAACTACACGAGCCTCCAACATCTCTGCCGGAAAGTTCTCGACGGAGGAGGCGTGATTATATACTGAGTCTAGAATCGGGGTGAGGGAGCTTTTGAAGCATTTATAAAATTTATTAATGAACCCGTCAGGGCCTGGCGCTTTATCCAACGGGAGTGAGTCAATCACTTGATCTATTTCCGTAAGGGACCAGGGCTGGTTTAGAGTCTATAGAGAGTCAGGGTCAAGTGAGGGGAGGTGCATGTCTTTCAAAAAGGCCGCAATAGAAGCTGGTGTGGGTTGTGGAATAGATGAGTCTTCTTTCAAGTTGTAAAGGGTGGAATAGTACGCGGCAAAGGCGTCAGCAATTGCAGACGGGTCTGTTAATTTGATGTTATTTAAATCGACAATCGATTTCACCCTTTCCTTAGCGGTCTTCCCCCTCAGCTTGCGGGCAAGCATTCTACCAGCTCTATCCCCTTGCATATAAAACCTTTGTCGCAATCGGAAAAGGTTTTTGTGGACTTCAGTTAGGGCCAATTTATTTATCTCATCCCTGATACGGATTAGATCCCGATAAAAATTTTTATTTGATGGGTTCAACTTAAGTTGGCTTTCCACATCCTTAAGACGGGTTTCGAGTTCCATCTGTTGTTCACGGGAAGTTCTACGGATATATGCAGCAGCTTGTATAGCCGCTCCCCTAACTACCGCTTTGAGGGCACACCAGTGTATAAATATAGACGTGTCAGTTGGGATATTAGTCTCGATGTATAGGGAGAGGGCCTGGGATATCGATCGTTTAGCTTCCGCATTCGTGAGGAGATAGTCTCCAAGACGCCATAGGGTAGGAGAGGTCCTATTACGTCGAAGGTTCCAATGGACAGAGAGGGCAGAATGGTCAGACCATGATACTGGCAGGATAGAAGCCCTCGATACCTGTTGAAGGGTCCATTTATCCGATATTGCTAGGTCGATCCTAGAGAAAGAACCATGTACTGGGGAGAAAAACGAGTAGTCTCTACAGGTCGGATTTTTAGCTCTCCAGACATCGTAGAGATCATACTCGTGTAAAATATTCCGGAAGGAGTGAGAATTATCTCGGAGCGGGCCTGCACTGGAGACAGAGCGGGTCGAGGATCTATCCACCGTGGGATCAGGGGCAACGTTAAAATCCCCCAACAGTAACAGCGCTCCCGAGCGGTGCGTTTGGAGGGTCTTAAAGAATTTCCTAAAGAAGGGTATTTGTTTGGTGTTGGGTGCATACAGCGTAGCCAAAGTGACTGGTTTGTCCTCCAATTTACCTGTCAGGATGAGGTATCTACCTTCCCGATCTGAGATTCGATGTTCAAGAGAAAAATCACATGTATTAGAAAGTAACAAGGCCACCCCCGCTTTTTTCTTTGGGCCGTTGGACATATAACAGGTGGGGAATTTTCTGTTCATAAGTGAGGGCGGTGATGAAGACATGAAATGAGTCTCCTGAAGAGCCACTATGTGTGCTCTACATTTCGCAAAATGGTTCAGGGCCAAACGACGCTTGTTGGGTGAATTCAGACCTTTCACATTCAATGAGAGAACTTTAACCATCAGGCATTTTAGGTAACAGTGCTATATACAATCTAAAAGCATGAACTGTATAATGAGCTAAACAAGAACACATGTGTACCAAAACTTGGAAAGACAGAGAGAGGGAAAGAAATAGTAAAGGTAGAAAACATAGTAGGCACCACATGGATGCCAAACAAGGTCGCCTAAAGAGGCAACACATGGGGTCGAGGCGAGGGGAGAGCCCCTCCCTCACTCCTTTAGCAATTAGCATATGATAGCAATATCAGAAAAGCAGAGAATAAATGCCACAGCAAATTCAAAATCCCGGGCAATGTATGGGGTCGTCTCAGAGGCAGACGAGCCCCGCTCGCTCCTCCAGGAGGCTGGGATCACGCATGAAAAGTGCCCACGGCCAACAACGGTAAAAATAAGTAAAGCGTAAAGAAAAGTAAAAATATACGAGTCGTGTTTAATGTCAGGATACACGCTCGCGGCCCTCCCCCCGAAGGAGGGGAACCGAGAGCACAGGCCATCTACCGGGAACAGGGTGCACCATAAATAAAAAGGGGACGGAGGAATGGAAAAATAGCAAGAGCAACCTGCTGGAGGGTGAAAGTAGGAGATGAAAGGCATACATGAGTAAAGAAAATCAAGGAAAAGTTAATACCGTGCGCACATCCCTAACAAAACTTATAGTCCATACATATAAGCGGGGATACTTTGCTCAGTAACTACCTATGGCATTGACCGGGGGAACAGAATAAAGACCAAAAACAAAGCAGAAATTAGTAAAGTAATCAAGTCCAGCAGCAACATACGACCTGGTTGTAGCAGTGGTACCTCAGGTGGGGCTGCCAGCCATTGACCATTCTTGAACCAATTTGAGGGTCTTAGGAGCCTTTGTGGGTGCATCCTCCAATTTCCAAGTGTCCAAAAGTGCCAAGCCAGCCTCCGGCGTAGTTATCACATTTGTAGTGCCGTTCCTTCTAATAAGCAATTTGGTCGGGAATCCCCAGCGGTAGGGGATATCAGCTCTCCTCAATGCTGAGGTCACCGGGTAAAATGAACGTCGCATAGCTAGAGTAGCCACTGAAAAGGCCCCATATACCTGTAGGTCCCCCAAGGAGGAGGCCTGTAGATCCGGTTGCATAGCTGCCCGTAGAATTTGTTCTTTAATGTGGAAATAGTGCATCCTCATCAGAGTGTCCCTTGGAGCGTCCTTTGGGGCATTTTTTGCCTTCGGGAGTCGGTGGATGCGGTCAATGAGGAAATCATCAATGGAGTTAGTAGGAAGGAGGTTCATGAAGAGATCCGTCGCGAACTGTTTGAGGTCCGGGTTGGAGACCGTTTCCGGAATGCCGCGGAGCTTTATGTTGTTACGTTGTGACATATCCTCAAGGTCACAGGTCTTCCGTCGTAGGTCCGCGACCTCGGACTGTAGCTCTTCAAGTTGAGTAATCACCTCATTGTGGGACCTCACAACCTCCTCACACTTATTCTCGAGATGATCCGTGCGCTGGCCTATGGCATCGACGGTTTGTTGACAGCACTGCAGCGCCGTCTTAACTTCCTTCGTGATATCATCCTTGAAAGTAGCCAGAAGCTGCCGCATAGAGCCAAGCGTGAGAGGTGCATCATCATCCAGATGGGAGAGTTTCGGCGGGCCCCCACGTGTAATCACAGATGCGTCATCCCGTTCTGGGGAGGGCTTGGAATGGGAATCTGACATGGGAGATCCTTTCGGTCCCTGGGATGCGGGAGACTGTTTGAAGAAAGCAATCGGACGAGCCGGGGTATGGTCTTTCTGGCGTTTAGGCGGCATAATACTGGAGGGTGTATCCCGCTACAGTAGGCGTGAACTAGGCAAATTGGATACAGGAGGACGAACAGAGTGATATCGGTTTGATAATTGCTAAGATTTGTATCACAGCATCAGGAGCAAGGGAGAGGTCAAAGCATCACAATGGCGTTTGCATCACCTCTGTCCGGAGCGGGGGAGGGCCTCCCAGCGTCCCCTACCACTGAGGTGCACTGTCAGAGGGATCAGATATAAGTACTGGGTGGATATAGGCACCTGAGGTTTTCTGCCAGTGAAATCTTAAAGTCCCCTGTAGAATAGTATAACAGCTACCACGAGGTGGGAGAATAAAATAGTATCCTATAGAAACGCGGGGTATACTGGGAGACAGTTAAGCCTGGAGTAGGGGCCAAAAATGCACTGTACAGCAGGAGATTTCTATGCATGCCATTTGCCAGGCAGTTTGCCAGTGTGCAAGATGACGCCGTCAGACTCACATCCTGTGCCTGAATATTGCATGTACCTGGTCTCCGGTCCGGTGCATTGGTGGCAGTGTCGATTGTCCCGGCATAGCCAGCACCCCCCCACACGGTTAGTCACTGAAGAGCGGAGGTAGATGGTAGCGTCCGGCGCCGAGGGCGCAGCCGCGCACTCTCCCGCCATACGGATCCACACAGCGGGCGCCGCGACGGGTAGTTGGTCAGGTTCCAGGCAAGTGGAGAAGCTTCCAGGGAGGCAGGAGCCGGCTCGTTGCCGTCCGATGGTGCTAGAAAGGCCCGCCGCGTCACTTCCGGTTGGGGTCAGCGCCCGGCGCGAGTCCCCGGCTCCAACTAAGTAGGAAGGCCGCAACCCGCACGGGCACAGGGGGTACCCGCCGGCTCCGCAGACCCACCCACCCAGTGCCGGGGAGCTACAGTAGTCAAACGATGGGGCTCTTGGAACAGACGGAGAGGCTGAAATGGGTGAATTAGTGAGTTTCACGCAGGAGCTCGGGCCCAGCACTTCTATCCCCTCACACAGCTAAGCCACGCCCCGAGTTTCTAGTTTAAAAAAAATGAGACTAGTGTAGAAAATGAAGTATAAGGCAATGTTGTACAGAGTGCCTCAATATCAGGGACGTGCAGTCGGGAGGCAGTGCCTCCCCTGTCATAATGATTAAAATAATAAAAAAGAAGATATTTATAACAGTCTGTTATAAATATCTTTTTTCATTATTTTAATAATTTCCCCCCCCCTGTGGCTGCTTGTGAGGGTGGGAGGCAGCGGGAGAGGTGCCTCCCGCTGCTAACACTAAAACTCCGGGCAGCGGGGGGCGGGCAGGGGGCGGGGCGCAGCAATGGACTGTGAAAGTCCATTGAAAATGAATGGGGAAGCGGCACCTATACTGGTGCCGCAATGACAGGGGCGTGCATTCAGTCAGTGCCCCAGATGTGATTGGCCCAGCGGATCCAGTGCTGGATCCGCTGTCCAATCACTAGCGAGCCCCCTTCCTGGCTGCAGCGGGCGCCGTGGGCTGTGTGGGCGCCCGCTGCAGCCAGCGCCGCTGAGCGGCGCTACTATGGGAGAGACGTCATGAGTCATGACGTCTCTCCCATAGTACAGCAGAGACGTGCCGGCGGACGGAGACGGAAGACAGCGCTAATGGAGCTGCGCTGCTGGAGCGGTAAGTATGTGTGTGTGTTTTTTTTATTTTTTTTATGTGTGTGTTGGGGGCAGAGCAACAGGGGTTCAGCAACTGGGGGGCACAACAACAAGGGGCACAGCAACAGGGGCACAACTATAAGGGGCACAGCAAAAGGGGCACAATTATAAGGGGCACAGAAAAAGGGGCACAGCAAAAGGGGCACAACTATAAGGGGCACAGCAAAAGGGGCACAACTATAAGGGGCACAGCAAAAGGGGCACAACTATAAGGGGCACAGCAAAAGGGGCACAACTACAAGGGGCACAACTATAAGGGGCACAGCAAAAGGGGCACAACTATAAGGGGCACAGCAACAGGGGCACAGCAAAAGGGGCACAGCAACTGTGGGTCACAACTACAAGGGGCACAGCAACTAGGGGGCACAACTACAAGGGGCACAGCAACTGGGGGGCACAACTACAAGGGGCACAGCAACTGGGGGCACAATTACAGGGGTCACAGCTACTGGGGTCACAGCTACTGGGGGCAAAGCTACAGGGGGCACAGCGACTGGGGGCACAGCGACTGGGGGCACAACTACTCGTGGCACAGCTAGGGGGCACAGCTATTGGGTGCAAAGCTACAAGGGGCACAGCGACTGGGGTCACAACTACTGGGGGCACAGCGACTGGGGCAAAGCTACAGGGGTCACAGCGACTGGGGGCACAACTACTCAGGGCACTGCTACAAGGGGCACAGCAACAACGGGCACAGCTACAGGGGTCACAACTACAGGGGGCACAGCTACAAAGGGCACAGCGACTGGGGGCACAGGGTTCACTACGGGTGGCCGGCGGTCGGGCTCCCGGCGACCAGCATCCCGGCGCCGGGAGCCCGACCGCCGGCTTACCGACAGCTTGGCGAGCGCAAATGAGCCCCTTGCGGGCTCGCTGCGCTCGCCACGCTACGGGCACGGTGGCGCGCTACGCGCGCCACACTATTTTATTCTCCCTCTGTGGGGGTCGTGGACCCCCACGAGGGAAAATAAGTGTCGGTAAGCCGGCGGTCGGGCTCCCGGCGCCGGTATACTGAGCGCCGGGAGCCCGACCGCCGGCAAACAGAAGACCACCCGGGGGCACAACTACAGGGGTCACAACTACTCGTGGCACTGCTACTGGGGGGCACTGCTACAGGGGGCAAAGCTACTAGGGGTACAGCTACTAGGCTCACAACTATTGGGGGAGCCTGCTCCATCATCCCAGCTAGCAGCAGCACTCTCCCCTGTTTATGCTAACGTCCTCCCGCGTCAGCGAGTGTATAATATTCATTAATTTCTCTCTCTCCTCCTGTGGATTACTTTGTTTGTAAGTATAATTTTCATTTTTACAGGTACCGGCCCGATTCTACTGGACAAGTGGACGTGACCGGCGTGGGATGTAGGTAAGTAATCTCTCTCTCATTTTTACAGGAACCACCTATTGGATTCTACATGGACAAGTGGACGTGATCGGCGTGGGATGTAGGTAAGTATGTGTGAGTGTGTAAGTGTGTTTTAATAAATTTTTACTTTCACGGTGTGTGTGTTGTGTTTTTATTTGGGTATTTTTTCTGTTGTAGAACTACAGGTACCAGCGGGCCTGTTATTTCCCCGCATGCTGGTACTTGAGGTTCTCCAAGCACCAGCAAGCGGGTGAGGCTTGCTGGGCCTTGTAGTTCCACAACAAAAAACAATATTCTTTTTTATACACACTTATGGCTATCAGCCCGGCACCCACCGCCCAGGGGTGCTGGGGACAGCCTCGGGCTTCACCCCTGGCCCTTGGGTGCCTGGAGGGGGGGGACCTCTTGATTTAAGGGGTCCCCACTCCTCCAGGGAACCCCGGCCAGTGGTGACTAGTTGGGGGGGTCGGGGGGTAGTGCCACGGCCGCAGGGACCTACATAAATGTGTCCCCCGGCTGTGGCATTATGTCCCTGGCTAGTGGAGCCCAGTGCTGGTTTTAAAAATACGGGGGACCCCTACATGTTTTGTCCCCCGTATTTTTGGAACTAGGACCGGTCTAAGAGCCCGGTGCTGGTTGTCTAAATACGGGGAACCCCTGTCCAATTTTTTCCCAGTATTTAAACAACCAGGACCGGCTCAAAGAGCCCGAGGCTTGTTATACTTAGGAAGGGGGACCTCACGCATTTTTTTTTTACATTTTTTAACCCATTCAGACCCTTCTCCATTAAGTTAATGGAAGCCCTGGACAACAAAATTGCATTCATGTCCTCCTCCCACTCCCTTCCCAAACACTAATTTTAATTTTTTTCTATAAAAATGTACAATATATCACAAGTATGATGAGCAGGCAGCGGGCATTGGCGGCATCGGATTGAGATGCAAATTAGTGGCGGAGGGCTGGGTCAGTTGATGGTGGGCGAGTTTGTAAGCCATTGGCGGTGGCAGCAGGCATCGGCTCAGAGGCAGTAGCGGGCATTGGCTCGGCAGCGGTAGGGGTCATCGGCAGGATTCGGCGGACATTATGGCTGTAGTGCCTCACCAGCCTCTGACCTCACCGCACGCCACTGCTCAATATATAGGTAAAGGGAAAACATAAGTGACAGGAAATTCTAGACTAATTCACCGCTTATACTTTATAAGGAAATAAAGCTCTTTATCTAAGAGGCTGAATTAATTATTTTCCATTATGTGTGTGTGTGTGTGTGTGTGTGTGTGTGTGTGTGTGTGTGTGTGTGTGTGTGTGTGTGTGTGTGTGTGTGTGTGTGTGTAGAGAGAGAGAGAGAGAGAGATAGCTATACTAACTATACTATCCCATTAAACCAGGAAACTCACAAATTATACAGTTTCTGGCTGACCTCAAGTCTGCATGTCACCTGGTTTAATCAGCCACAGAACCTGTGTAACCCATGAGCGTATAAAGAGGAGAAGAAATAAGAGTTGTCTTTTTTGTGGCGCACTAGAAATGTATTATTCAATACCAGTGTTTATAAAACTGTAAGGCGGGCCCGCAAGGTGACATTCACAGGGAATAGATAATGACATCCACTCGACTTGTTCACAACCGCTGGATGTGTTGGAAAGAGGTTGAGTGGACAGTGAGCGTGGCTGTGCCCTGTGGCACCACGTGGCACCATTGTACCGACAGCCGGACTGCTGAGAACAGAACCTGGAGGGTACATAAGTTTTTGGTTTTCATTTCATCTCATGACACTCCACCCAAAGCTACTCTTCTGGTTATCCTATTAACTAGACTCCATAACATTTCTTCCATTGTTTTTCCATGTCACAGAAACATTGCACGTGTGTTACAGGTGACCATCCTCATCATCTCTCCTTCACTTCACAGTAATGTCATTGTTAGTGATACATTATTTGGATCAAGCATCAAAGGAAACTTACATATAAGAGTCTGGCCGGCATATCACTTATTACATGACCACCTTGTGCCTGCGCTGTACTGTATGTAGACGGAGCATTTGGTTTTGCTAATGACTTACATAGACTCCATAAGAGGGCATGCCGACATAGCGGGTGGTCTTCAGTATGCCGACTGACGGGATACCGGCGCCGGGATCCCGACAGCCGGCATACCGACACTTATTCTCCCTCGTGGGGGTCCACGACCCCCCTGGAGGGAGAATAAAATAGCGTGGCGTGCGTAGCGCGCCACCATGCCCATAGCGTGGCGAGCGCAGCGAGCCCGCAAGGGGCTCATTTGCGCTCGCCACACTGTCGGTAAGCCGGCGGTCGGGCTCTCGGCGCCGGTATGCTGGTCGCCGGGAGCCCGACCGCCGGCATATCGTAGTGAACCCGACATAGCATATTGTTGAAAGTTAACATGTATGATCTTAAACTCCCATCTATAAATGTTCTGTTGTGAGACTTCCAATATGCTCAGAATATTGCTACTGTGACAGATGATTTAGTATATACTAGCTGGAGTACTCGCGTTACCCCGGATTTTAAGAATGTCTGTTTACACAAATAAATGTAAATATTAAACACACAGTATAAATAACATTGTAGATAGCTGAATACCCGTGCTTTGATATGGAATGAGGATGGTAAATTAGAATGATAGTTTGTTAATTTACGTTGATTGGAGATCTAGTATATAGGCATATCTTGCCTGCCTGATGCACTATGTGTAGTGGCCGCACCCCTTTTTCGTCGCCCAAGGGACCCTGCTCTTCCCACTATACAACTCTCAGTCTGTGGCTTCCTGCTGCCTCCACTACCCTCCTCACATCATGTCACTGGCCCTGACACATGCAACCATGTCATCACTGAGATATCATGCATGTCCTGATATAGTGTGTGCTGCTGGCCCACCCCTAGGGGTGCTAGTGGTGTGTTACCCTTACAGTGTTTGTTCCCAGAGTGTAAGTCATATGTGTAGCAAGTTTGGTGTAAATTGCTCCAGGCATTCCAGAGTTATACTGACTGCTGAAAAACCCTGTGCTGCTGCCTCACCCCTAGGGGTGCTAGGGTTTTCTTACCCCCACAGTGTTTTTTCCCAGCTTGTAAGTCATATGTGAACCAAGTTTGTTGTAAATTGGTCCAGGCATTCGGGAGTTATGCTGTCTCCTGACATACTCTGTGCTGCTGTTCCACCCCCAGGGGTGTCTAACCTCCACAGAGTTTGTTTGCAGATTATAAGTCAGATGTGTACCAAGTTTGATGTAAATTGCTCCAGGCCTTCCACAGTTATGCAGTCTGCTGACATACTCTGTGCTGCTGTCCCACCCCTAAGGGTGCTAGGGGTGTCTGACCCCCACAGTGTTTGTTTCCACATTGAAAGTCATATGTGTACCAAGTTTGTTGTAAATTGCTGCAGGCATTCCTGAGTTATGCTGTCTGCTGAAATACTCAGTGCTGCTGCGTCACCCCTAAGGGTGCTAGGTGTGTCTTCCTCTCACAGTGTTTGTTCCCAGATTGTATAAGGTATATGTGTACCAAGTTTTGAGTACATTGCTCCAGCAATTCCAGAGTTATGCTGTCTCCTGATATACTCTGTGCTGCTGTCTGCCCCCCTAGGGTTGCTAGGGATTTCTAATTGTTTTAGTTGCCTCCGACGTGTTTTAATACGCTTGTATGTAAAATTTAACGATCGTCGCTTGTAAACTGTGGATATGTATAGAAAGACAGAAGGACGGATTTTTGCTTTTATATAGAAGATACACTTAGAGTTTACTTTGATATGTGACTGTCATACTTGGCAACATTTTATAACAAGTTCCAGGGATGCTTGGTGGCTGAGCCCAGTGCATGGTGGAATGTCATGTGCAGATCTGTCTAGGAGGACCTTGGTGCACTACAACTCCCATCGTGTCATGTTTACTGGATTTCAAAAAACATGTGATGATTTGTTTTTAATTCATGTTAATTACTCATGTTCCATACATTTTCATTTATACCACTTAATGTGCACATAACACAGTGTTTATAGGGCCTAATTCAGACCTGATTGCTCGCTAGTGTTTTTTGCAGCGCTGCCATCAGGTCAGAACTGCGCATGCGTATGCACCGCAATGTGCAGGCACGTCGCACAGATACAAAGCGGTTCGTTGCTTTGTGATGGGTTTGTGCAAAGAATCCATTCGCATGGGCGATCGCAAGGAGATTGACAGGAAGAAGGCATTTGTGAGTGTCAAATGACCGTTTTCTGGGAGTGGTTGGAAAAATGCAGGCGTTCCCAAGCGTTTGCAGGGCGGGGGTCTGATGTGAATTCCAGTCCCGGACAGGTTGAAGTGATCGCAGCGGCTGAGTAAGTCCTGTGAAACTCAGAAACTGCACAAAATCTTTTTTTTACCGCTCGGCTGCACATGCGATCGCACACTTGCACAGCTAAAATACACTCCCCGGTGGGCGGCGACTATGTGAACGCAGGGGTGTGGTATAGACGGTCGACAGTAACTAGGTCGACAATGTTTAGGTCGACCACTATTGGTCGACAGTAACTAGGTCGACAGGGTGTCTAGGTCGACAGGGTCTTTAGATCGACATGTTCTAGGTCAAAAGGTCGACATGAGTTTTTAATGTTATTTTGGTGTCGTTTTCTTCGTAGAGTGACCGGGAACCCCAATTAGTGCACCGCTTCGCTCGCCATGCTTCGGGCAAGGTGTCTTCGCTCCACTACCGCTTCGCTCGGCACAGATTGCATTTCCAATCGTAGTCCACGTGGATCGTTAACAAATATTGAATACACCTTTGGGCGCTACCACTTTCTAGAGATCATGTAATGTTCTTAGATAGTCCCAAATATGATCACTTGCTTGGCTTGGACTGTTCTTTCTTCTAAAAGTTCATTCCTCTTCAAATTAATTTTCTTATGTGACGATATAATTCATAAAGAGAAAGAAATAGCATATATAGTGTAGTATTTTGGGCTCAAAATGGAATTTATTCAATAAAAAAAGGCATAAAATATATTTTCATCCAATTAAAATGGTAACTCCACTCTCTGATAAAGTTGGAACCGTACCGTGTCAAGGAGCTTGACACGGTACGGTTCCAACTTTATCAGAGAGTGGAGTTACCATTTTAATTGGATGAAAATATATTTTATGCCTTTTTTATTGAATAAATTCCATTTTGAGCCCAAAATACTACACTATATACGCTATTTCTTTCTCTTTATGAATTATATCGTCACATAAGAAAATTAATTTGAAGAGGAATGAACTTTTAGAAGAAAGAACAGTCCAAGCCAAGCAAGTGATCATATTTGGGACTATCTAAGAACATTACATGATCTCTAGAAAGTGGTAGCGCCCAAAGGTGTATTCAATATTTGTTGTTGTGTATTAGCTTTTTTAGTGATTGGGAGTCACCAGGATATACCTTAGGCTGCTTTATTCCCACTGAGCGCTATTTTCTATTCCACTCGCATATATCACGTGGATCGTTAAGTATGAAAAGGTTCAAAAAAAAGAAAAAAATTGTGAAAAACTCATGTCGACCTTTTGACCTGTCGACCTAGAACATGTCGACCTAAAGACCCTGTCGACCTATACACCCTGTCGACCTAGTTACTGTCGACCAATAGTGGTCAACCTAGACATTGTCGACCTAGTTATTGTCGACTTAGAGACCGGATCCCGAATGCAGGACTGCAAAAAACAGCTAGCGAGTGATCAGGTCTGAATTGGCCCCATAGATCCTCCAGAAACCCCATGGGGCTGTTTTACTGGTCCATGTCAGGTTTGGCCATCCAAGTGTGAGGTCGAATTGAGCAATAATCCTGGGCCGCAGCTCCAGAGGCGGGATGGGCCTGCGTGTGGCCAGCTGCTAACTGTCATATTATAGGCTGGGTTTGAAAAATGACAGGAGTTGACTGGCTGGTACTTTATCTCCACCCACTTTATCTCTCTCCAAGGCTTAGTACATAGACCCCATTGTATGCAGTGGATGTGGGGGTGATGAAATGGTTAAAAAATAGATACTTTTTTGCTGGTGAGCTACAGGTCCTAGATATCACACACTTACCAAGTACTTGGCTGGCAGTTGGGAGGGGTATGGCGCAACCATGCAGAGGCGTATCTAGGGTAGGGCGAGTGGGGCACGTGCCCTGGGCGCCTTGGCAGGCCCAGGAGAGGAGGGCGCCGCCGGCGGCCAAGGCATCATGCCCCACTCGCCCCCGTCACGCCGAAAGCCGAAATGTGAGGGGAGGAGAGTGCACTGTCTCTCCCTCCCCTCACCGCCGCTGAAAGCCCTAGCAGCGCTGCTGTGTCCGGCCTCCGGCGGCGTTAGCCAATCAGAGCTTGCGGACCGGCTCCTGATTGGCTGCCGGTCCGCGAGCTCTTATTGGCTTGCGAACCGGCGCCAGACAGCCGCCGGAGACCTGTCCTGGAGCGGTGAGGGGAAGGAGAGGCGCTCTCCTCCCCTCACATAGAACAAGCGGCGGCGCCGCGCCGGTGACTCGGTAAGTGACCGGGGGGGAGGAGGGGGGGGGGGAGAGAGCACAGTGGGACATGTAACTGGCACAGTGGGGCATGTAACTGGCACAGTGGGGCATGTAACTGGCACAGTGGGGCATGTATCAGGCACAGTGTGGGGCATGTATCTGGCACAGTGAGGTATGTAACTGGCACAGTGGGGCATTGTATCTGGCACTGTGGGACAATGTAACTGGCACTGTGGGGCATGTATCTGGCACTGTGGGGCATTGTATCTGGCACTGTGGGGCAATGTAACTGGCACTGTGGGGCATGTATCCGGCACTGTGGGGCAATGTAACTGGCACTGTGGGGCATTGTATCTGGCACTGTGGGACAATGTAACTGGCACTGTGGGGCATGTATCCGGCACTGTGGGTCATTGTATCTGGCACTGTGGGGCAATGTAACTGGCACTGTGGGGCATTGAATCTGGCACTGGGGGACAATGTAACTGGCACAGTGGGGCATGTATCTGGCACTGTGGGGCATTGTATCTGGCACTGTGGGGCAATGCAATTGGCACTGTGGGGCATGTATCCGGCACTGTGGGGCAATGTAACTGGCACTGTGGGGCAATGTAACTGGCACTGTGGGGCATGTATCTGGCACTGTGGGGCATTGTATCTGGCACTATGGGGCAATGTAACTGGCACTGTGGGCCATTTTCAGTGGCCACACCCCTTCTGGAGCGTGGTCACACCGCTTCTGGTGTATGGCCATGCCCATTTTTTCGACGCGCGCGCACATGCTTCTTTTGCTATGTTTTTTTTCTTGGGGGGGGGGGGGGGGCGCCATTTTACATCTTGCCCTGGGCTCCAAAAACCCTAGTTACGCCTCTGCAACCATGTGGGCAGCGCAGGGGCATGACAGCAGAATTGCATCATCAAGGCACAGTATATAAAGCCAAGATTACATCATTGTAAAGCGGGGGAAGGGGCCATGATGATGGGATTCAGCTCGCCTGGACTGGTCACTTCACACGGGAAGTGGGCATCAGCGTGTGGAACTGAGTCGTTACTGAAGATATGCCTACACCTTGGTGCCTGCTATCCTGGAGTCTCCAAGACATTGCGGGAGAATAGGCAAGTACCATATGCTCTATCATGCGTTGGGGTTGTGTAACTTGCGGTTGGGATCCCAACGGTCAGCATCATGATGCCGGGATCCTGGCTGGCAGATTGTCGGTGGGGGTGCGAGTGCAACAGAGCCCCATGCGGGCTCGCAAAGGGCTTAGCTACCATAGGTGCAGGGAGTGCAGCTGCTATGGGTCCCAGAGCTGAGAGGGGCCACCTTCCCTGTCACAGTTACATGTGTTATATACAGGGTGTAGTTACCATAGGTGCAGGGAGTGCAGCTGCTATGGGACCCAGAGCTGAGAGGGACCACCTTCTCTGTCACAGTTATATGTGTTATATACAAGGGTATAGCTACCATAGGTGCGAGGAGTGCAGCTGCTATGGGGCCCAGTGCTGAGAGGGGCCACCTTTCCTGTCACAGTTACATGTGTTATATACAGGGTGTAGTTACCATAGGTGCAGGGAGTGCAGCTACTATGCAGAGCTGAGAGGAGCAACCTTCCCTGTCACAATTACACGTGTTATATGCAGGATGTAGCTACCATAGGTGCAGCTGCTTTGGGACCCACAGCTGAGAGGATACACCTTCCCTGTCACAGTCACAAGTGTTATATACAAGGGTGTAGCTACCATAGGTGCAGTAAGTGCAGCTACCAGCGGCGATTGGCCCACCAGGACACCATGATAGATTTTCGATGGGCTTGTCCCATAACCCCCCTCAGCCAGGCCGATTCACACTCAGGTTGGGTATTTCAGGTTTTCTAGGTTATAGATGAGGGTAGTATTTAAGACCTATGTAGTAAGAGATTAGAGGAATTCTTGCTGGGTGTCATTATTAGAGATGAGCGTTTTCGGTTCGAGAACTAAACCGACCCTTCCCCCCCGCACAGACTTCATGTCACAATCCCGGATCCGAGTCAGGCTCGGGTTTTCCCGCCTGACTCGGAAACCAGAACAAGACAAACGTCATCATCCCGCTGTCGGATTCTCGCGGGGATACATATAAGGAGCCGCGTGTCCCCGCCATTTTCACTCCGGCATTGGAGAGTGTAGAGAGAGGACGTGTCTCCGTCCTCAGTGTCCTCAGTGGTAGTGTCTTGTGCTTCATCTGTCCAGTCACAGTGGTTGTGCCCTCTGCTGCCATATGTCCAGTGCTGCTGTATAAGTCCAGTCCATTGCAGTGGTGCTGTGTTGTGCTGCATCAGTCCAGTGGTGGTGTGTTGTGCTGCTGTATATGTCCAGTGGTACTGCCGTATATGTCCAGTGATCCTGCCGTATATATCCATTGATACTGCCGTATATGTCCAGCGGTACTGCCGTATAAATCCAGTGATCCTGTCATATAATTACAGTGATCTTGCCGTATAAGTCCAGTGATCCTGACGTGTAAGTCCAGTGATCCTGACGTGTAAGTCCAGTGATCCTGACGTATAAGTCCAGTGATCCTGACGTATAAGTCCAGTGATCCTGACGTATAAGTCCAGTGGTACTGGCGTATAATTCCAGTGATCCTGCCGTATAATTACAGTGGTACTGGCGTATAATTCCAGTGATCCTGCCGTATAATTACAGTGATCCTGCCGTATAATTACAGTGGTACTGGCATATAAGTCCAGTGATCCTGCCGTATAATTACAGTAGTACTGGCGTATAATTCCAGTGATCCTGCTGTATAAGTCCAGTGGTACTGCCGTATAATTACAGTGGTACTGGCGTATAATTACAGTGGTACTGGCGTATAAGTACAGTGATCCTGCCGTATAATTACAGTTGTACTGGCGTATAAGTCCAGTGATCCTGCCGTATATGTCCAGCGGTACTGCCGTATAATTACAGTGGTACTGGCGTATAAGTCCATTGATCCTGCTGTATAATTACAGTGGTACTGGCGTATAAGTCCAGTGATCCTGCCGTATGATTCCAGTGATCCTGCCGTATGATTCCAGTGATCCTGCTGTATGATTCCAGTGATCCTGCCGTATAAGTCCAGTAATCCTGCCGTATAATTCCAGTGGTACTGGTGTATAATTACAGTGGTACTGGCGTATAAGTCCAGTGATCCTGCCGTATAATTACAGTGGTACTGGCGTATAAGTCCAGTGATCCTGCCGTATGATTCCAGTGATCCTGCCGTATAAATCCAGTAATCCTGCCGTATAAATCCAGTAATCCTGCCGTATAATTCCAGTGGTACTGGTGTATAATTACAGTGGTACTGGCGTATAAGTCCAGTGATCCTGCCGTATAATTACAGTGGTACTGGCGTATAAGTCCAGTGATCCTGCCGTATGATTCCAGTGATCCTGCTGTATGATTCCAGTGATCCTGCCGTATAAGTCCAGTAATCCTGCCGTATAATTCCAGTGGTACTGGTGTATAATTACAGTGGTACTGGCGTATAAGTCCAGTGATCCTGCCGTATAATTACAGTGGTACTGGCGTAAAAGTCCAGTGATCCTGCCATATAATTCCAGTGATCCTGCTGTATGATTCCAGTGATCCTGCCGTATAAATCCAGTAATCCTGCCGTATAATTCCAGTGGTACTGGTGTATAATTACAGTGGTACTGGCGTATAAGTCCAGTGATCCTGCCGCATAATTACAGTGGTACTGGCGTATAAGTCCAGTGATCCTGACGTTTATGTCCAGCGGTACTGCCGTATAATTACAGTCGTACTGGCGTATACGTCCATTGATCCTGCTGTATAATTACAGTGGTACTAGCGTATAAGTCCAGTGATCCTGCCGTATAATTACAGTGGTACTGGCGTATAAGTCCAGTGATCCTGCCGTATAATTACAGTAGTACTGGCGTATAATTCCAGTGATCCTGCCGTATAAGTCCAGTGGTACTGCCGTATAATTACAGTGGTACTGGCGTATAATTACAGTGGTACTGGCGTATAATTACAGTGATCCTGCCGTATAATTACAGTTGTACTGGCGTATAAGTCCAGTGATCCTGCCATATATGTCCAGCGGTACTGCCGTATAATTACAGTGGTACTGGCGTATAAGTCCATTGATCCTGCTGTATAATTACAGTGGTACTGGCGTATAAGTCCAGTGATCCTGCCGTATGATTACAGTAGTACTGGCGTATAATTCCAGTGATCCTGCTGTATAAGTCCAGTGGTACTGCCGTATAATTACAGTGGTACTGGCGTATAATTACAGTGGTACTGGCGTATAATTACAGTGATCCTGCCGTATAATTACAGTTGTACTGGCGTATAAGTCCAGTTATCCTGCCGTATATGTCCAGCGGTACTGCCGTATAATTACAGTGGTACTGGCGTATAAGTCCATTGATCCTGCTGTATAATTACAGTGGTACTGGCGTATAAGTCCAGTGATCCTGCCGTATGATTCCAGTGATCCTGCCGTATGATTCCAGTGATCCTGCTGTATGATTCCAGTGATCCTGCTGTATGATTCCAGTGATCCTGCCGTATAAATCCAGTAATCCTGCCGTATAATTCCAGTGATACTGGTGTATAATTACAGTGGTACTGGCGTATAAGTCCAGTGATCCTGCCGTATAATTACAGTGGTACTGGCGTAAAAGTCCAGTGATCCTGCCGTATAATTCCAGTGATCCTGCTGTATGATTCCAGTGATCCTGCCGTATAAATCCAGTAATCCTGCCGTATAATTCCAGTGGTACTGGTGTATAATTACAGTGGTACTGGCGTATAAGTCCAGTGATCCTGCCGCATAATTACAGTGGTACTGGCGTATAAGTCCAGTGATCCTGCCGTATAATTCCAGTGATCCTGCTGTATGAATCCAGTGATCCTGCCGTATAAATCCAGTAATCCTGCCGTATAATTCCAGTGGTACTGGTGTATAATTACAGTGGTACTGGCGTATAAGTCCAGTGATCCTGCCGCATAATTACAGTGGTACTGGCATATAAGTCCAGTGATCCTGACGTATATGTCCAGCGGTACTGCCGTATAATTACAGTCGTACTGGCGTATAAGTCCATTGATCCTGCTGTATAATTACAGTGGTACTGGCGTATAAGTCCAGTGATCCTGCCGTATAATTACAGTAGTACTGGCGTATAATTCCAGTGATCCTGCCGTATAAGTCCAGTGGTACTGCCGTATAATTACAGTGGTACTGGCGTATAATTACAGTGGTACTGGCGTATAATTACAGTGATCCTGCCGTATAATTACAGTTGTACTGGCGTATAAGTCCAGTGATCCTGCCGTATATGTCCAGCGGTACTGCCGTATAATTACAGTGGTACTGGCGTATAAGTCCATTGATCCTGCTGTATAATTACAGTGGTACTGGCGTATAAGTCCAGTGATCCTGCCGTATGATTACAGTAGTACTGGCGTATAATTCCAGTGATCCTGCTGTATAAGTCCAGTGGTACTGCCGTATAATTACAGTGGTACTGGCGTATAATTACAGTGATCCTGCCGTATAATTACAGTTGTACTGGCGTATAAGTCCAGTGATCCTGCCGTATATGTCCAGCGGTCCTGCCGTATAATTACAGTGGTACTGGCGTATAAGTCCATTGATCCTGCTGTATAATTACAGTGGTACTAGCGTATAAGTCCAGTGATCCTGCCGTATAATTACAATGGTACTGGCGTATAAGTCCAGTGATCCTGCCGTATAATTACAATAGTACTGGCGTATAATTCCAGTGATCCTGCCGTATAAGTCCAGTGGTACTGCCGTATAATTACAGTGGTACTGGCGTATAATTTCAGTGGTACTGGCGTATAATTACAGTGATCCTGCCGTATAATTACAGTTGTACTGGCGTATAAGTCCAGTGATCCTGCCGTATATGTCCAGCGGTACTGCCGTATAATTACAGTGGTACTGGCGTATAAGTCCA
Source organism: Pseudophryne corroboree (assembly GCF_028390025.1). Classification (NCBI taxonomy): domain Eukaryota; kingdom Metazoa; phylum Chordata; class Amphibia; order Anura; family Myobatrachidae; genus Pseudophryne; species Pseudophryne corroboree. The sequence continues at coordinate 378,407,420 of NC_086446.1, read as the reverse complement.
TTGATCCTGCTGTATAATTACAGTGGTACTATCGTATAAGTCCAGTGATCCTGCCGTATGATTCCAGTGATCCTGCTGTATGATTCCAATGATCCTGCCGTATAAGTCCAGTAATCCTGCTGTATAATTCCAGTGGTACTGGCGTATAATTCCAGTGATCTTGCCGTATAATTACAGTGGTACTGGCGTATAAGTCCAGTGATCCTGCCGCATAATTACAGTGGTACTGGCGTATAAGTCCAGTGATCCTGCCGTATATGTCCAGCGGTACTGCCGTATAATTACAGTCGTACTGGCTCATAAATCCATTGATCCTGCTGTATAATTCCAGTGGTACTAGCGCATAAGTCCAGTGATCCTGCCGTATAATTACAGTGGTACTGGCGTATAATTCCAGTGATCCTGCCGTATAATTACAGTGGTACTGGCGTATAAGTCCAGTGATCCTGCCGTATAATTACAGTGGTACTGGCGTATAAATCCAGTGATCCTGCCGTATAAGTCCAGTGGTACTGCCGTATAATTCCAGTCGTATAAGTCCAGTGATCCTGCCGTATAAGTCCAGTGATCCTGCCGTATAAGTCCAGTGATCCTGCCGTATAAGTCCAGTGATCCTGCCGTATAAGTCCAGTGATCCTGCCGTATAATTCCAGTGGTACTGGTGTATAATTACAGTGATCCTGCTGTATAAGTCTGGTGATCCTGCCGTATAATTACAGTGGTACTTGCGTATAATTACAGTGATCCTGCTGTATAAGTCCAGTGATCCTGCCGTATAATTACAGTGGTACTACCGTATAAGTCCAGTCCAGTGATACTGCCGTATATGTCCAGTGATACTGCCGTATATGTCCAGTGATACTGCCGTATAAATCCAGTGATCCTGCCGTATGATTCCAGTGATCCTGCCGTATAAGTGCAGTGATCCTGCCGTATAATTCCAGTGATCCTGCCGTATAAATCCAGTGATCCTGCCGTATAATTACAGTGGTACTGGCATATAAGTCCAGTCCAGTGATACTGCCGTATATGTCCAGTGATACTGCCGTATATGTCCAGTGATACTGGCGTATATGTCCAGCGGTACTGGCGTATAAATCCAGTGATCCTGCCGTATAATTCCAGTGGTACTGCCGTATTAGTCCAATGATCCTGTCGTATAAGTCCAGTGATCCTGTCGTATAAGTCCAGTGATCCTGTCGTATAAATCTAGTGATCCTGCCGTATAAGTCCAGCGTCACTGCCGTATAAATCCAGTGATCCTGACGTATAAATCCAATGATCCTGACGTATAATTCCAGTGATCCTGACGTATAATTGCAGTGGTATTGGCGTATAAATCCAGTAATCCTGCTGTATAATTCCAGTGGTACTGGTGTATAATTACAGTGGTACTGGCGTATAATTCCAGTGATCCTGCCGTATAATTACAGTGGTACTGGCGTATAAGTCCAGTGATCCTGCCGCATAATTACAGTGGTACTGGCGTATAAGTCCAGTGATCCTGACGTATATGTCCAGCGGTACTGCCGTATAATTACAGTCGTACTGGCGTATAAGTCCATTGATCCTGCTGTATAATTACAGTGGTACTAGCGTATAAGTCCAGTGATCCTGCCGTATAATTACAGTGGTACTGGCGTATAAGTCCAGTGATCCTGCCGTATAATTACAGTAGTACTGGCGTATAATTCCAGTGATCCTGCCGTATAAGTCCAGTGGTACTGCCGTATAATTACAGTGGTACTGGCGTATAATTACAGTGATCCTGCCGTATAATTACAGTTGTACTGGCGTATAAGTCCAGTGATCCTGCCGTATATGTCCAGCGGTACTGCCGTATAATTACAGTGGTACTGGCGTATAAGTCCAGTGATCCTGCCGTATGATTCCAGTGATCCTGCTGTATGATTCCAGTGATCCTGCCGTATAAGTCCAGTAATCCTGCTGTATAATTCCAGTGGTACTGGTGTATAATTACAGTAGTACTGGCGTATAATTACAGTGATCCTGCCGTATAATTACAGTGGTACTGGCGTATAAGTCCAGTGATCCTGCCGTATATGTCCAGCGGTACTGCCGTATAATTACAGTCGTACTGGCGCATAAGTCCATTGATCCTGCTGTATAATTCCAGTGGTACTAGCGCATAAGTCCAGTGATCCTGCCGTATAATTACAGTGGTACTGGCGTATAATTCCAGTGATCCTGCCGTATAATTACAGTGGTACTGGCGTATAAGTCCAGTGATCCTGCCGTATAATTACAGTGGTACTGGCGTATAAATCCAGTGATCCTGCCGTATAAGTCCAGTGGTACTGCCGTATAATTCCAGTGATCCTGCCGTATAATTCCAGTGGTACTGGCGTATAAGTCCAGTGATCCTGCCGTATAAGTCCAGTGATCCTGCCGTATAAGTCCAGTGATCCTGCCGTATAATTCCAGTGGTACTGGCGTATAATTACAGTGATCCTGCTGTATAAGTCCGGTGATCCTGCCGTATAATTCCAGTGGTACTTGCGTATAATTACAGTGATCCTGCCGTATAATTACAGTGGTACTACCGTATAAGTCCAGTCCAGTGATACTGCCGTATATGTCCAGTGATACTGCCGTATATGTCCAGTGATACTGCCGTATGATTCCAGTGATCCTGCCGTATAAGTGCAGTGATCCTGCCGTATAAATCCAGTGATCCTGCCGTATAATTACAGTGGTACTGGCATATAAGTCCAGTCCAGTGATACTGCCGTATATGTCCAGTGATACTGCCGTATATGTTTAGTGATACTGCCGTATATGTCCAGTGATACTGGCGTATATGTCCAGCGGTACTGGCGTATAAATCCAGTGATCCTGCCGTATAATTCCAGTGGTACTGCCGTATTAGTCCAGTGATCCTGTCGTGTAAGTCCAGTGATCCTGTCGTATAAGTCCAGTGATCCTGTCGTATAAGTCCAGTGATCCTGTCGTATAAGTACAGTGATCCTGTCGTATAAGTCTAGTGATCCTGCCGTATAAGTCCAGCGTCACTGCCGTATAAATCCAGTGATCCTGACGTATAAATCTAATGATCCTGACGTATAATTCCAGTGATCCTGACGTATAATTGCAGTGGTATTGGCGTATATATATATATATATATATATATATATATATATATATATCTGTCAATAAAACATATAGTGCATAAACTTTTTTATTTTAAAATCAAACAAACACGATGGTGCTTAAAACAAATGTAGCTATTACACTCGTACCAGAAGGCAACCAGTGTGGGCTGGTTACCACATGATTCCACAGATAATCACCAGGCAGTACTGGAACAAGGGTCAGACCAAATCGCGATGGAATCCTCCACCGCCGGCGGCGGTTTTCCTGAGACTCACGGGCAGGCTTACACACGTCCCTGACTGTTCGCTCAGTCAACTGCAGGGATTTCGATACGTCACTCGACTCTGCCTTAACGCGTTTCGTCATCGTCATCGATATATATACACACACACCAAGTTGCAAAGCGGATTACTGAGGTCATAACAACTATGCTGGTGTTAGACGTGCATCCGGTATCCGCTATCAGTGCAGTGGGACTGCAGTGCCAACCCTAGATGGGCCAGGTGTTTGTACCGCACACTTGTGTCGCTTAGCTTAGCCATCCAGCTACCTCACTGCACCTCTTTTACTTCTTTGCATGATGTGCCATTTGGGGACTAGTTTTTTAAGTGCCATCCTGTCTGACACTGCAATGCCACCTCTAGATGGGCCAATTGTTTGTGTCGCTTAGCTTAGTCATACAGCTACCTCATTGCATCTCGTTTACATCTTTGCATGATGTGCTGTTTGGGGCCTTTTTTTATATATCTGCCTTCCTGTCTGCCACTACAGTGCCGCTCCTAGATGGGCCAGGTGTTTGCGCTTCGGTGCAACCTTTTGGCCTAAAAATAATATTGTGAGGTGTTCAGAATAGACTGGAAATTAGTGGAAATTAATGTTATTGAGGTTAATAATACTGTAGGATCAAAATTGCCCCCAAATTCTGTGATTTTAGCCGTTTTTATGGGGGTTTTTTTTTTTTAAATCATCCAGATCCAAAACAAAAACACAAATGGGTGGTTTTGGCAAAACCAATCCAAAATCAAAACACGAGTGGGGAATTAGAACCAAAACCAAAAACTCAAAACACAAAAGTGCCCGCCGCATATCTCTAGTCATTATGTTGTTAAATAGCCTTTTTGCAGAAATTGAACATTTGTGTTACCACGAAACATTTATACATTGAAACTTTTACATTTATTTTAAATGAACTTATTATTATTATTATTATTATTATTATTATTGTAGAGATAAACCTGTGTGCATATTTAATTGAACACAGTCGTTTTCTCTGAGTTTCTGAACTGTACTTCAAAATAAGTATGTCCCCAGGTTTGAAAGGTTATAACAGGCACCAATGGTGTCCCTTGTAGGGTTAAACATGGAATCATAGGATTTGACGACAAATAAGAACCTTTTGGCCGATCTAGACTGCCGTGCGTCTGGGATAATAGGATGTTAGAACACAATATATCTCTTTGCATTAGTAAATGGCAATTTCTTTTTTTGTTTTTATCTTTGTTTGGCATACTTTTTTCTTAAGTTTAGCGGATATAGTAATTTTAAAGTCCTTGGCTAGACCTTGACTTTGTGTTTATTTTTATATATATATATATATATATATATATATAACCATCACAGGTTGTAATATATGTACTATCCTACTCTATTTCAGTCTTATGGCAAAACACAGTTTTTAATGGGTCTATTCAATTGTTTTAACAGCCATGATAATTAATAAGCCCATTAATAATCACGTTTGTCAAGCCCAAGTTTAGCTGTGCATAGCAGCTAAACCCATCTAAACTCCTAGTTAGGGTGCCCAAACAGGGTGTGGTTCATCAAATCGACAGTATCTAGGTCGACAATGTTTAGGTCGACCACTATAGGTCGACAGTCACTAGGTCGACATGGATGGAAGGTCGACAGAGTTTCTAGGTCGACATGTGCTAGGTCGACAGGTCTAAAGGTCGACATGAGGTTTTTGGTTTTTTTTGGTGTCGTTTTCTTCGTAGAGTGACCGGGATCCCAAATTAGTGCACCGCGTCCCCTCGCATGGCTCGCTTCGCTCGCCATGCTTCGGGCATGGTGCCTTCGCTCCGCTACCGCTTCGCTCGGCACACTTTACTGTTCCAATCGTAGTCCACGTGGATCGTTAAGTATGAAAAAATTCAAAAAAAGAAAAAAAATGTGAAAAACTCATGTCGACCTTTAGACCTGTCGACCTAGCACATGTCGACCTAGAAACCCTGTCGACCTCCCATCCATGTCGACCTAGTGACTGTCGACCTATAGTGGTCGACCTAAACATTGTCGACCTAGATACTGTCGATCTTCAGACCGGATTCCGCCCAAACCATGTAGTATCACACCTCCTGCTCGCCAGCTCAGGAGGCTGTGAGCAGAAATGTGTCCCCCTGAGGTACTCGCGCCCAAATGGATCAACAATTGAATTGTTCCGTCGGCACCCACTAGTGGCAGCCGTCAGGGGGAATTATTAATTCGGCCCTTATATGTCAACTTTGAATTTGCGATCTCCAATGAATGCAAATAACCACTATATGTTGTACTGTTGTGGCAACCCCTATTATATGTTCCTTTTCTTTTATTTGGAACATTTAAAAATAAAGAATTTGAAAGGGTGGAAGAAACGATCACATGATAATCAGTTTGCCTCCGTACATTGCATGATGTATGGAAGCGATCTCCGTTTACTGTTTGGGATAGCTGAATGATGGTCAGGTGGATCGGATAGGTTTATTAACCAAAACAATAGATCCATGTATTCGAAATTCTTGTTTGTTTTAGCAAGCAATTAGTTGTTTCACTATGTAAAAGGAATCAAAACAAACATCGGAATTCAATTGAATGTGATTTTGTTTTGCTCCGGGATGAGTGCCTGCATAGCACCTGCACTTAAGTAGGGACATGCAGGTTACTGTGGCTAATGCCCAAGGCTTAATAGCGGTCAACTGCATATTTAGACTCAGGGCCGCCATCAAGGGGGTGCTAGGGGTACACTTGTCCCGGGCCCGGCCAGTCTGACAGAGAGTGGAGGGCCCGGGCCACTCATACTGCCCGCCGCTGCTGCTTTTCCCGGCACAGCGATACTGCCTACGGCCGCCGCTGCTTCTAATTCCTGGCCGGCACCGGCTGTACTGCCCGTGGCCGCTGCTGTTAATATTCCCAGCACCACTGCCCTTCTCCCCTCGCTGCCGTTAAAACTTCCTCCCGCAGCAGCACCTCCCCACCACTCCCAAGTCCTGAGGCTCTGCCTGTGTAGCAGAATGCAGTGAGGACGAGTGACGGCCGGGAGGGGTCACGGTGACGCTGGAGCCAGTGCAGGAGTGGAGTAGTGGGCGGGGGGCAGTCAGCACCTTCATGCCGCTGCTGCCGGGTGTCTGTCTACTAGGAGCCACGCACCTCACCCCCCAGGACGGGCCACAGTAGAAGCTCCTCCCCACCTTGGGGGCCCCCGGGCGAGACACTGAGCCAGAGTAGAAGCAGGAAGATGGCATCTTCCATGGAGCAGCTGTATGAGCTGTGGCTGCTTTACTAGGTGAGCACCCCGTATGTATACACATACCTTGGGGCCCCAGGGTCACACCTGTATACAGACACACCTGGGGGCCCCACCTGTACATACCTGGGACCACACTAGTCGAGTGTCTCCCCCCTTTCCCTCCCCAACTGCCCCCCAACCTAACCACCCAGCCAGTATTCACAGTTCCCTTCAACCTCATTTAGCAGTGTCCCCCTTTTTCCAGCCTAGTGTTCGCCCCTCCCCTCTCCATTTCACTGCCATTGATCCCATCCTATATGTGAAGTGACCTTCACATATAGTACCCATCTTCCCCCTCTCCAGTCCAGTGGCTCCCACTCACTCACTGACCCCCCATCTCAATGTCTCACAACCTGCCAGCCCAGTATCTCTCCCCCCTTCCCTCCCCAACCAGCCCGCTGCCCCATCTCACTGACCCCACCTAGAACCCCCTCCAGCCCAGTGTCCTCCACATATATCACCCCATACAGTCCAGTGGCCCCACCTGCTCACTGACCCCCCCCCATCTCAATGTCTCACACCCTGCCAGCCCAGTGTTTCCCTCCCCAACCAGCCCACTGCCCCCATATCACTCCCCCCAACCTAGAACCCCTGCAGCAAAACAGTGGTAAATAAAGTATATTGTTATGCTTTTTTTTATGTTTATTAATTAATTTAATTAAAGATATTAAATTCAGATTTTTGTAGTATTTATTTGTATTGTGCAAATATTTAAATATAGGTATATTTGTTTTTATTTTTATATATATATAAATATATATATATATATATATATATATACTGCATATAAACATAGGGAGGTACATATTATATAGTCACATAGCATCTGTGTGTGTGCGTGTATGTGTATGTATGTGTGTGTGTGTGTATATGTATATCCTTGCAGTGTGCTGGGGGGAGCTTTCAAAATTTTGCTATGGGGCCCACAAAGGTCTAGTTACGCCCCTGTACAATAAAGATTTTTGTACAGTGCGGCATGACGTCATGATGTCACGTCGCGCCGCGCCAGTGAACAGAATACGAGCCACGGTGCCGGAGTCAGGACTGAGGAGCGGACATCTCTGGGCGTGTGGTGTGAAGAACGGACCGAAGTGGAGGTCTTTTCACAGCAAGATAGGTAAGTATGTATTGATTTAATTATTTGTGAGAGAGGCAGAAGGGGTCCCGGGGATGGCTGTGAAGAACATTTTAGGAGGACATACTGTACATTTCAGGGCTCATCCATAGAGGGGACAGAGGGCTGCCTGGCTGCATTTTGTTTTCCACTGAATTAAGGACTATTAAAATATGTTTTCATTTAATTAAACCTTAATCAAAGAACATTATTCCTTTGCTTATATTAAAGGATAAAGGTGATAAAATTAAAAAAGAAGCATAGTTCAGGTGCAATTTTCCAGATCCGACTAGGGTTGCCAATTGCTGTATAATCCCATCCCTTTCTATGCTTACTGCACACACATTGCAAGCAAGCTGGTTGGTGTGGTTATTGTAACAGACTATTTGGGTGGCAGTACAGATGGTGTAATGGTTAGCATTACTGTCTCAAAGGGTTCAAAGCCCACCATGGCTCTAATTGTGAGGAGTTTGTATATTCTCCCTGTGCTTGCGTGGGTTTTTCCCAGGTGCTCCAAGTTACAAATATGTTTAAAACTGTGCTTAAAATGCTGTATGTTATATGTGTAGATGTTGCAAGAAAATTAGAACACAGATTAATAATGTTTTTCACATAATGCACTGCATAATATATTTTTTTTAATTAAACCTAGATATGAATTGGACAGGCTTGCTCTATTGATTGAAAGAGATGCAGTTAATTGGCCGACAGTCGGGATCCCGGCTGCCGGAATACCAACGCCAAAATATCTGACTAAAATATTTTGTCAGTCCCGGGCCCCACAATTTCTGATGGCAGCCCTGTTTAGACTTATGTGTCAGGCACAGTGCTGTAAGCACACATACTGCATACCATCCAACTGTACCTTTTTGGCAGGTACAGTACCTTTTTTTTATGGTCTGTACCGATTTTTGGCTCTCGAAACGTCCATTGAAAGTATAGGAAAGGGGACGTGGTCACGCCACTTTACCCGTGGTCACACCCTCTTTTCGAATTTGTATCGTTTTTTATGTGTAAACTGTTGGAGGGTATGATACTGTAGTACACCTGCAACTAGCATCGTAGCACTAGTAAAGACAGATTTCTGCCCCTAGTGCTTAACCATTTAGTTGCTGTTTTATATTGTGGGCAATTGAATAGCTTCCCATTCAGTGGAATTGCCCCTCAAATTTTTTTATTTTTTTATTTTACTACTGTTATTATAGGTCCAATTAGATACTGGCCAGTAATTCTTGTAACCTCAACAATTTAAGTGTTTTTGTTTTTTTTAGGTCTCATTGAAATATTTGCTCACTTCTCCGCCGAACATGAAAGCATGGTGATCACTGTGTCTGCACTCCACTGCTGTTTGGATGTACAGTAGTAAGTACAGAATGCACACACGATGTTCTGGTTTTAAAGGCTGACTGGCAGGCCTCCGTTATCTGAACAGCAGGGGTATGAAGGTCATGGAAACCGCTTGTCTGAACAAGTCTTAAAACATTGCTTTACACAGCCATTCATCCCCTATAGCACTGGTTGCTTTCTGCTGCTGCCATATAAATGTTATTGTACAGTGATCACTGCAGAAGCACTCTATATTCATTAGTTTCAAATTATTAAATTCTTAAGCTATAGAATATTGTGCTTTCAGTGTTGTCCAAAATGACAATTAGTTATAAATCATGCTTTCCCCATCCTCTTGGGTATAATTTGCTTGTCACCAAAATGATTGCCCATTAAAGAAGGTGAACTCAGAGCCTTACTTTTTGCAGATTTCTCCTCATAGGTGGGATAATCTAATGTGACACTTCTAATCCCCATTTCTCTCATGTCCTAGGGGATGCGGGGGTCCACATTAGTACCATTGGGTGTAGACGGGTCCACTAGGAGCCACTGGCACTTTAAGAGTTTGAGAGTGTGGCTGGCTCCTCCCTCTATGCCCCTCCTACCAGACTCAGTTTAGAAAATGTGCTCGGAGGAGCCGGTCACAGCTAGGGGAGCTCCTAGAGCTTCTTTAGTTTTATTATTTTTCTAAGAGTTAAGTTAGGCACAGGGAGGCTGCTGGCAACAGCCTCCCTGCTTTGTGGGACTTAGGGTGGGAGTAGTGTCCGCCCTGAAGGGTTTTGAGCCACTATCTCCGCTGACAGGACATTAGCTCCTGAGGGTGATGATCGTTAGCTGCCCCAGGCGACCGCTCACTCCCGCAGCATGCCGCCACCCCCTAACAGAGCCAGAAGAATTCCGGTGGCGAGTGAGTCACCGGCCCCGTAAGCAAGTGGGGAGCCGGTGTGAAGATGGCGGAAGCAGGGTGGGAGCGCAGTATTAACTGCGCTCCGGAGGCTCAGCGGTACATAGTGTGGCACTGTGAGGGACGCCCTGAGCCAGCGCCGATGCCCTACACTGGTCTGCAAGTCTGTCAGGGACCTCGGTTACACTGCCAGCAGAAATCCTCAGGTCAGTATAAAGAATTGAAGAGCGGGAAGCAGCGCCATGTTCAGGGCGTGGAGCTTCCCTCTCAGAGTGGACCCAGCAGCGTTCTGCGCCATTTTCCTGCCTTCAGATCTTATACAGAGATGCTGACAGGGAGAGCTGTCCCTCCAAGCAACTCCAGCTATCCTGTGCGATACCAGGGGGTTGTAGAAGGGGGGGGGAGGGAGGCTGTGTAAATACTGTGTAGTCTATTAAGGTACACAGTAAGCGCTAGGCTGTTGTATTATATCTACCTCAGAAAGCGGTGTGTGGGGGTTGGCTCCAATCTCTGTGTCTCTCTGTGGCGTACTTGGGGGGAAACTGTGTATGACATTTCTGTGTGTGTGTGTGTGTGTGTGTGTGGGGGAGAGGTGTGGGGGGGGGGGGGGGTGTTTGTTGTCTCACATAGCCATGTCTAGGGACTCTGTGTCATATGCTGCAGAGGATGTTTCCTCTCAGGAGAAAACCATTCCATGTACACAGGAATGTAATGTCTTGTCTCAGATCCCTATTAATGAGCCTGAGTGGTTGACCTCTATTAAGGGGATGATCTCTCAGATCTCTACCAGGGTAGCTCATACTGAGACTGAAACTCAGGTGTTAAAGAACTCTATGGCAGTTTGGTCAGGTTCTGTTCCTATTCCTGCAAAATCCCCTAGTATGTTCCCACAGAAACATGCACTTGCCCAGATTATGCAAGATAACACGGATACCGACACTGATACTGCAGACGGTGATGGGGACGTGCTGAGGAGGGCGGCATCCCTTGCAAAGGGGTTGCAGCTCATGATTGAGGCCATTAGAGATGTGTTAAATATTACTGACACAACACCTGAGCAGGTTGAGGAGGCTTACTTCACTGACAATAAGAAAGCCTCGCTAACCTTCCCTGCTTCAAAAGAATTGAACACTATATTTGAAAAATCCTCGGAAAACCCAGAGAAAAATTCCAGATCCCAAAAAGGGTTCTGGTTGCTTTTCCCTTCCCTGAGGAGTATAGAAAAAAATGGGAAAACCCACCCATAATTGTCGCATCTGTCTCCAGACTGTCTAAAAAGGTGGTTTTACCTGTCCCTGGATCTACCATATTAAAAGAACCGGCTGACCGTAAGATTGACACTATGCTCAAATCCATATACACTGCTTCAGGAGTGGCGTTAAGGCCCACGGTTGCCTGTGCATGGATTTCTAAAGCCATAGGAAAGTGGTCGGGCACATTACTAGAGGACTTGGATACAATGGATAGAAGTGACATTGAATTGTTTTTACGTAGCATACAGGATTCTGCAGGGTTCATGGTGGAATCCATGAAGGTTCTGGGTACGCTGACTGCACGGATTTCTTCCATGTCGGTCTCAGCTCGCAGGGGACTCTGGCTACGCCAATGGTCTGCAGACGTGGTATCCAGGAGAAGTGTGGAGAACCTACCCTACACAGGTCAGGCTCTTTTTGGGGAAGCGTTGGATGCGTGGATTTCCACGGCAACCGCGGGTAAGTCACCTTTCCTTCCCTCTGCTACACCTTCTACGAAGAAACCATTTTCTTTAGCTGTGTCGCAGTCCTTTCGGACCGCTAAGGCAAAAAAGTCCGAACCTCCTACCACTTTCTTTAGAGGTGGTCGTGCAAAATCCAAAAAGTCTGCACCCGCAGGCTCCCAGGACCAGAAACCTGCTGGGTGTCGTCCGACCTGGATCCCTGGGTACAGGATATTTTGTCCCAGGGGTACAGACTGAGGTTTCAAGAACTCCCGCCTCACCGATTCTTCAAATCAGGCTTGCCAGCTTTGCTGATGCATAGGGCTATCCTACGGGAAACCATTCTAAAATTGGAAAAGTCACAGGTCATTGTCCCAGTTCTACCTCATATGCAAAACAAGGGTTATTATTCAAACTTTTTCGTGGTACCGAAACCGGATGGTTCGGTCAGACCAATTTTGAACTTGAAATCGTTGAACCCTTACCTGAGGGTGTTCAAATTCAAAATGGTGTCTCTCAGAGCAGTAATTTCAGGTCTGGAGGAGGGAGAGTTCCTGGTATCCCTGGATATCAAGGATGCGTACCTCCACATTCCGATTTGGCTGCCGCACCAGGCTTATCTCAGATTTGCACTGTTAGACAGTCACTATATCAATTTCAGGCACTGCCATTTGGCTTCTCCACAGCACCGAGGGTGTTCACCAAGGTGATGGCGGAGATGATGGTTCCCCTCCGCAGACAGGGGGTGAACATAATCCCATATCTGGACGATCTGCTGTTAAAGGCATCGTCCCGGGAGACGTTGTTGCAGTCCATTGTTCTCACGACTCATCTGCTCAGGGAACACGGTTGGATCCTGAACTTTCCAAAGTCACATTTGGAGCTGACAAGGAGATTGTCTTTTCTGGGTGGCCTACGTAATCCGACAGGGCGGAACGAAGAGCAGAGCTGCAATGTCAGAGGTAACAAGAATCATCCACTGGGCAGAAAAGTACGCGGTGGCGCTGTCAGCAATCTTCATTCCGGGAGTAGACAACTGGGAAGTGGACTTCCTCAGCAGACACAATCTCCATCCAGGAGAGTGGGGACTCCATCCGGAGGTGACAGATCTTTGGGGTGTACCTCAAATAGACATGATGGCCTCCCGTCTCAACATGAAGCTTCGGAGGTATTGTTCCAGGTCAAGGGACCCGCAAGCCGTGGCGGTGGACGCCCTAGTGACTCTGTGGGTGTTCCAGTCGGTGTACGTGTTTCCTCCACTTCAACTCATTCCAAGAGTTCTAAAACTCATGAGGAGAACAGGAGTTCAGGCAATCCTCATTGCTCCGGACTGGCCAAGAAGGGCTTGGTACGCGGATCTTCTGGGTCTTCTGCTGGAAGATCCGAGGCCTCTTCCTCTTCGGGAGGACCTACTGCAACAGGGGCCGTTCGCTTATCAAGACTTACTGCGGCTACATTTGATGGCAAGGAAGTTGAACACCAGATATTAGCTCGGAAGGGCATTCCAAGCAAGGTTATTCCTACCCTGATACAGGCTAGGAAAGGAGCAACGTCTAAACATTACCAACGCATTTGGAAAAAGTATGTCTCTTGGTGTGAATCCAAGAAGTTTCCTACGATGGAGTTTCAAATGGGACGTTTTCTCCTCTTCCTGCAAGCAGGTGTGGATATGGGCCTGAGGTTGGGATCCGTGAAGGTCCAGATTTCGGCCTTATCCATTTTCTTCCAGAAACAGCTGGCTTCCCTCCCTGAGGTTCAGACTTTCTTGAAAGGGGTTATGCATATCCAGCCTCCCTTTGTGCCACCTACGGCACCCTGGGATCTTAACGTGGTGTTACAGTTCCTCCAATCGGATTGGTTCGAGCCTCAGCAGGAGGTTGAGGTCAAGTTTCTCATGTGGAAGGCTGTCACTTTGTTGGCCTTAGCTTCTGCTAGACGTGTGTTGGAGCTGGGGGCTTTGTCTTTTAAAAGCCCCTACTTGGTCTTCCATGAAGATAGAGCTGAGCTCCGGACACGTCAGCAGTTCCTTCCGAAAGTTGTGTCGGCATTTCACATCAATCAACCTATTGTGGTGCCAGTGGCTACTGACTCCTCAATTTCATCAAAGTCCTTGGATGTTGTAAGGGCTCTGAAAATCTATGTGAAGAGGACTGCTCGTCACAGAAAATCAGACTCTCTGTTTGTCCTGTATGATCCCAAGAAACTTGGGTGTCCTGCTTCTAAGCAGACTATATCTCGCTGGATCGGGTTCACTATCCAGCATGCGTATTCCACGGCTGGATTGCCGTGTCCTAAGTCTGTTAAGGCCCACTCTACTCGTAAGGTGGGTTCTTCCTGGGCAGCTGCCCGGGGTGTCTCGACTTTACAGCTTTGCCGAGCGGCTATTTGGTCTGGGTCAAACACGTTTGCTAAATTTTACAAGTTCGATACTTTGGCCACTGAGGACCTGAAGTTTGGTCAATCAGTTCTGCAGGAGCCTCCGCGCTCTCCCTCCCGTTCTGGGAGCTTTGGTACATCCCCATGGTACTAATGTGGACCCCAGTATCCTCTAAGACGTAATAGAAAATAGGATTTGAATTACCTATCGGTAAATCCTTTTCTCGTAGTCCGTAGAGGATGCTGGAAGCCCGCCCAGCGCTTCGTGATCCTGCAGTGGTTGTTTAACTCAGTACTGCTTCGTACTTCGTTAAGTACTGTTTTGTTACTTGGTTAAGTAATCTTGTTCAGCCATTGCTGATTTTTCAAGCTGGTTCGCTTGGTTTGCCTTGGTTTGAGCTGGTGTGAATCTCGCCACTATCTGTGTAAAATCCTTCTCTCTAAGTTGTCCGTCTCCTCAGGCACAGTTTCTAGACTGAGTCTGGTAGGAGGGACATAGAGGGAGGAGCCAGCCCACACTCTCAAACTCTTTAAGTGCCAGTGGCTCCTAGTGGACCCATCTATACCCCATGGTACTAATGTGGACCCCAGCATCCTCTACGGGTTACGAGAAAAGGATTTACCGGTAGGTAATTAAAATCCTATTTTTGTCAGTTATGGTTACGGTAGCTAAGCAAGTTATCCTGCAGCATTGGATAGCTCAGACGGCTTCTACATTAGGGGAATGGAAAGTTGCCCTACTTGAAGTAATCTTCCATGAGCGCCATATATCTACCTTCCACATTGAGAAAGGTGCCATTTCCTTCCAGAAATAATGGGGTGCATGTATCAACAGTCTACTTCTTCCTACACAGGAACAGATTTGGAAGGTTTTTGAAAATACAACATGGTTTCTATTACGACAACTCACTTAAGATAATCATGATGTAACTGTATGCAAACTTTTAATTATCATCATGTGAACTCTTGCTCAAGCTAGACTTTAATTATGGTTATAAAATTTCTTCTTTTCTCTCTCTTCTTTCTTTCCTCTCTCTCTCTCCCTTCCATACTACACTTCATGTATTTGCTATGTTATCTTACCTCTCACAACCGGATTTATTTTTTGCAACAGAATTTATATTTTGTTAATCCGCTGATTGCCACCTGGGCCAGCCCGAGCTTAATTTTTTTTGATAAGCGAAAATAAATTTTGGCATCCCTTGATGGGATCCACTTTTTTACAGGAACAATGTGCACGCTTCAGCAAAAAAGGGATGTGGCTTCACACAGAAGGGGCATGGACACACAACAATACCCCTAAGGGTACAGTGAGATAGTGGATGACTGTGGTGGCAAGGGTGACAGGGAGTTAGTGGGTGACTGGGGAGGCAGGGGTGACAGGGTGATAGTGGGTGACTAGGGAGGCAGGGGAAATAGGGAGATTGATGGTGACTAGGAAATAGTGGGTGACAAGTAGATAGTGGGTGAGTTGGGAGGTCGGGGTGATGGGGATTTAGTGAGTGACAGGGAGATAGTGGGTGACTGGGGAGGCAGTGGTGACAGGGAGATAGTGGGTGACTGGGGAGGCAGGGGTGACTGGGGAGGCAGGAAATGCGGGGAAATAGTGGGTGACAGGCAGATAGTAGGTGACTGGGGAGGAAGGGGTGACAGGGAGATAGTGGGTGACTGGGGAGGCAGGATTGACAGGGAGATAGTGGGTGACTGGGGAGGCAGGGGTGACAGGGAGATAGTAGGTTTCAGGGTCTGGGGCTGTTACAGTGGGAAACCTGTCCTAGTGCTTTCCCTCCCTGTCTCCCTACTCACCTCACCCCATGGTCCCGGCTCTCTGTGGGCAATGCACCTCATGCTGTCAGACTGTCACATCTCTGGAGTCGGGAGGCGGCAGCAGGCAGAGCAGGGACTCCAGTGCTAATGTGCAGGTCAAGCTGTGGTATCACTCATCCTGCACATATACATCACAGGACACTCCCCGGCCGACTGCTGCTGCCGGGCAGACTGCACAGTGTCCTTGGGTCACCCCATCTCCCTCACAAGGGAGCTTTCTCATTATCTCAAGACCCCAACCTTTGGTAAAGGGCTGGGTCACACGCAGAGCGCCGACGGTCTGCCTCTGTCTCACATCCAAGGTCCAGGCAATGCTTCCTGAATGAGGGGCTATGCCATTCTTTCAAATCACCCCGCATAGGAGAGCAGTAGCAGCAGCCGCCGCCATCATCACACCCCACCCCGGAGCGCTCTGATTGGTCATGGGTGCTGGCCGGGAGGGGTGAGAGTGTTCTATGCAGTGGTTACGTAATGGAGGCTATGTGCATTACGTAATCTCACTCCTCTCACAGGCTCCCAGCTGACAGCTTGCAGTCCAGGTATTGCAGTGCCGACGCCCTCCACAGTGTGGCGCTCTGTGCAGCTGCGTAATTGCCACTTGGGATGTTGTTGTATATTCCCACACACCTCCTGAAGTTCTAGAAAAATCTCAAACCACAGCAAATTTTGATGTTTAGCCTTTATTCTGGAATTGTAATACAGTTTAGACATTTGCTAAACACTTCTGATTTACACACTTCCGTGGTTGTTTTATCTTGTAAACCTTTTGCTGTTCAATTAACAGACTTTATTTAAAAAAAAAAAATAATCTGGCTGATTCGAGCGTACTACCTCCACTGAACCCATGTTGTTAAAGACAGTTTAGGATCCAATTTTGGAACCAGGGATTGTCCAGTGTTATTCAGGGCACACGGCTTTACAGCAAAATTGGGCAAATGTATAAAAATGATTATACTGTACATGTAACAAAAAAATAAGATGCTGCAACTATTCAGAGTTGAAAGCTTTTCCTTTTTCTCCCACTATAACTATAATAAAATATTATTTTTTTTCCAAGCTACAGTCACTCTACAGAGCATCTCTAACCAAGTTAATAAATGTCATACCGGCCAGCATGGTTGGAAAAAATGCTACTTTATAAATGTAACTTGCTATATTTTAGGAATACTGCTCAAAATTGCAGAAAAACTAATCTGAATAAAACGCAGGTCTCAAACATTCTGTATATTAGATTCTATTCCTGTATTTGATAAAATAAAACTTTCAGATAGAAAAATGTTATGACTTTTGAGATGGTATGTGGTCATAGTGGGGAACTCAGTTAATTTTGGGCGCTCGATGGGAGATATTCAACTGCTTTGACAATGGGCGTAAGTGCTGTGGGTGCCCATTACTTATCTCACATGTCACGCCCAAATGCACCAAGTTTTGATTCAAAAAGCAGCTAAAACCTCAGGTTGTGTGAGCAGACAAGACCTAATGCCTATCGGCAAAAGGGAATATCGCCTTTCGGATGCCGAAAAACATTTGCATTCCACCGAAAATGTTGACGATAAAATTTCATACAGTGTTCTGGTACAGGTTGAGTATCCCTTATCCAAAATGCTTGGGACCAGAGGTATTTTGGATATTGGATTTTTCCGTATTTTGGAATAATTGCATACCATAATGAGATATCATGGTGATGGGACCCAAGTCTAAGCACAGAATGCATTAATGTTTCATATACACCTTATACACACAGCCTGAAGGTCATTTTAGACAATATGTTTAATAACTTTGTGCATTAAACAAAGTGTGTGTACATTCACACAATTTATTTATGTTTCATATACACCTTATACACACAGCCTGAAGGTCATTTAATACAATATTTTTAATAATTTTGTGTATTAAACAAAGTCTGTGTACATTGAGCCATCAAAAAACAAAAGTTTCAATATCTCACTCTCACTCAAAAAATTCCGTATTTTGGAATATTCCGTATTTCGGAATATTTGGATATGGGATACTCAACCTGTACCACGATGTCTACCCCGTTTAAAATGTTAATTGCAGCATTTTAACGCTGACTGCAGTATAACTGTAAGCATGGTGTGAAAGCAGCGTGTTTACAGTTATTCTGCATATACTGTATATGTTAAATTGCTTTAAGCTGGGTGTATTTTAGAGATTGCATGTGAGACTTACTACTGTTACTGTATAACAGTGCTTTACAGAGTCTGGGAACCAGTTTTTGCTCTGATACTTAGCAGAGATATTTTAATACTTTGTCTTTCCAGTAAGTGGATTCCGTGGAGACCTCTTCAACCATCCAGTGGTCCTACAGGTTGCTAATGAATTTCCTAGTGTCCTTACTATGCACATTTGTCTGGTAGATATGCAGCATTAAAAAGCTTCTTTTTTTCATGAAATCCTTAATTTTTCCTTGTCGTTAGGACAGAGCCAGGCTGTCTGGCTTTAAAAGTTACATTGGTTCTCCATTAATCGAATAATAAGGAAAGTTAACTACAGTATCATTCATTTGGTAAAACATGGAATGAATATCGTATGATTTTCCCAGCAATACAGAGATTAATATGTAATAAATGTGTACATCAAGAAAACAATAGTCACAAAAGTAATTGAAGTGAAGATAATGAGAACACTGACATTCAGTAGGGCATGTGAGAGAGCTGAGAAGATGTCTGCTTGTGGCAAAATCAGGAAACCATGTATGAGGCCGAGGAAAAAGGGGGAGGATAGGAATGGGTACTGAGGATAACCGTGGCCAGGCCAGGAGAATAAACATTACAACAACAAATAGAGAAAGCCCATACAACTTGGAAGTCTGATGAAAAGGGGGGCAGCAATTACTGTACCAGTGAAGTCCTGAAAGCCCACTTGTAGCTGGTATTGAGGGGATTACGTATTTGCAAGGATACCAAAAGTACCAGGTTTGTTTTATTGTTCAAATAAGCAGATATTTCTCCATGGCTGCAGTTTTCAGCATATTCCAGTTGAACATGCAGGAGAAACAATATCCTGTCTGTACTGATTACAGATGGTCCCCCTTGTTGCTGCTTGTCCTGAGGGTAACCTCATAGGGTCATTTTCCTGCTAGACATTGCTGCCGTGCAATATTTGTCTCTGTTACCTGACAGTTTTTAGGAAGTTGCCTGGCACTAGTACAGCTTGCTGCTTCGGTGTTCTCATACACTATGTACTTTTTAGCTGACTTAAACTTGAAGTTGTGATAATTTATCAGGTGCAGTTCCACAAATGATAAATGCTAGTATAGACAAGGAATGACTTGCGAGTACCACGCCAAGGTAATACTGAAGAACTGCAGGATGTTTAACCAATGCATACAGCAGACACCTCGCAGGAATGCAATGAATGCTATGTCACAGCATGTGATAAATACGGGATGCCGGCTGTCACTATGCCGACAGTGGCATCCCGTCTGCTGGAATCGCTGTGCTTGCCACAGGTTCTATTCCCACTGGGTGGACCCACCGAGTGGGAATACTGGGCGTGTGTCGGGATTCGGTTTGTATGTAAAATGCTGGCTGTCGGTATTCCAGCATCAGTCTCCTCAATGCCGTGATCCCGACAGCCGGTATGTTGACTGCATCCCCACAACATGAACTGTCCAACAGCATGAATTACATGTGGCATATGATAACCCAAAAGTAACCAGTAATACAGTTTGGCACTGTACACCATAGTCACTAATGAGGCAAATGAAGCAGGTAGAAGTTGCTGAATGACTGATTAGAAGATTGACGTGTTTCATGAAAGCAGATATTTTAAATATTACTATAATCCAATTATTATATTTTTTAAGAGACACCAACAAATCTGTCCAGGCCAAATATCTTTGGAGAATAAGTAATAATGTATCTCTCTACACACTTAACTTTCTTTATTCTGTGACATAGCAAAGACATGCAGGTATACATGAGACTATAGTGCCCATTTACCATAATATATTTGCAGCTATATTCCCCCCAAAAAATACGTTTTCGGAGGTTAGCTACAAATTTTAGGTAACACCTGAATTTAAGAAGGAGGAGGGGATTCCTCCATTGCCGCTCGCAGCCGCATCCCATATAGGTTTCTATGGGGGATGCGATGCTGCCAGATTTACCAATATCCGTAATGCGGTGATTCCGGATATTGGTCTCCGCAGCTACTGCCATCTGAAAATGCAGATTGCAATTGTAGCCAGCAGAGAGTTCCCCTGGAACCCTCCCCAGAAGTGGCCTCTGTGCATGTCTGGTTTTAGCTGACCGCGCATACACAGGACCCGCTGCACCTTCAGCAGCCGTCACAGCACATCGCAGGGACGGGCTCCTTCAAAACCCCTGTCCTTTCATGTGCTGGATCATACATCCAGACGATAGGATCGCTTATTGCAATGTGATCCTGGGAGCCCAGATCGCATACAATATACAATCCATGATAAATGGGCTCCTATAGCTTTTAATTTCATCACATTTCATGAGGACTGAAGCATTGTTTTAATGAGCTGTAAAGGTACAAAAATATGTCCACATCTGCACATTCTATTCATAACATTTGTCTAACACAGTTGTTCTCAAAGTGGGTGCCGTACCAAGGCTCACTTACAGGGGTGCCCTGGGTTCGTGGTCCAGGACCAATTCAATCATTTATGGTTCATACGATTGGCAAAACTCGTGCTTGTGACTTCCAGTCATATAATATGTGGCCAAATAGAAGTGACTCCTTTCCCTCACCAAGCAACTGAACCTAAAGATCACATATAAATACCTAATTTAATATTTTTTTAAAAAAATTCTCAATAAGCATATCTCCCAACTGTCCCGATTTCAGTGGGACAGTCTTGTTTTTCTGGGACTGTCTTGCTGTCCCACCCGCAGCCACAGTGTGCCACAGTCAGGGGCAGGTTGGGGTGCCCCTTGGGCATTGCTACTGAGCAGCAGAGAATGGATGACAGGCACATGTGCCCGTCATCCACACATGCTGCTGGCTGGGAGAGAGGAATGGAGGGAGGCTGGGGGCTGTCCAGCAGCTTCAGGAGCACTGGGCAAGCCCCCAGCATGATGAAAAGAGCGGTGTGGCTTGCGGGTTCACCATCCTCGCCAGGCCACCTGAACTAATCCACACACCCCTAATTTTGGGCGTGCAGTTGTCATTCTTTGACAGATGCATAAGTTGGGAGGTATGCAGTATGTAACTTGTGGCCTAGGGGTACCATGAAAACAATCTTGATACTCTACTGTGTTGTGATTCAAACGAGCTTTGGAACCACTGGTCTAACTAATACTTAACCTACAATTTTTATTTTTTTTATTCTTTGTTGTAAAAAGAGCCTTTAGCATCTGGACACTGACAGTCCGTAACAGAGCATGGTTTCAAATAATTTTTCTAAAAATGTTGTTTTTGGAGTTTTAAGTACTTTTAATCACATGATCATTTACTGTTAGAAGTTAGGTTATGGAAGAGAATGGAAAATTTTAGTCTGATGAACTGATAATTTAGGCATTTCCTGTTGCGTTTGCTATGCTGTGTGTGACTTCCATAGTTAACCCTGTGTCCTGTGCCCACAAAAGGGATATCATTTGCTACAATTAATTCTAACCTAGTTGGTCACGTTAGCCATGTGACAATCCTGTCCTTGTGCACTGGTTTTGTTTTTGTATTCGAGGATATTTAAGGGGAAATTGACATTTTTCATGTGCACAGACAATTGTAGATACATTTTTCTGGCCGCGTAGCAAAGGACTGCTCTATGGGGGTAATTCCAAGTTGATCGCAGCAGGAAATTTTTTAGCAGTTGGGCAAAACCATGTGCACTGCAGGGGAGCAGATATAACATGTGCAGAGAGAGTAAAGGTGCATACACACGGAGAGATATAACTGAGCGATTTTGACTATATAGTCAAAATCGCTCAGAAAGTTAGTGCATATCTCTCCATGTATACACAGCCAGCGATAGCGATGCGCGTCCCCGCCAGGTCGCTATCGCTGCTAAAAATAGACTGTGCAGGCAAGTCAATTTTGGCTATGTCGCTGGGAAAGAAAAAGCATCCCCTTGCTTGAATGAGCCCATAGCCAAAATCGCTGGAAAAGTTAGTCAAAATCTCTGGTAAAGTTAGTCAAAATCTCCTACTGCCAATTCAAGGGAAATCGCTCAGTCAAAATCTCTCATAAGGTGCATACACACAGAGAGATTTTGACTATGAGAGATTTTGACTGAGCGATTTCCCTTGAACTGGCAGTAGGAGATTTTGACTAACTTTTCCAGCGATTTTGGCTATGGGCTCATTCAAGCAAGGGGATGCTTTTTATTTTCCAGCGACTTAGCCAAAATTGACTTGCCTGCACAGTCTATTTTTAGCAGCGATAGCGACCTGGCAGGGACGCGCATCGCTATCGCTGGCTGTGTACACATGGAGAGATATGCACTAACTTTCTGAGCGATTTTGACTATGTAGTCAAAATTGCTCAGTTATATCGCTCCGTGTCTATGCACCTTTACTCTCTCTGCAGATGTTATATCTGCCCCCCCTCTGCAGTGCACATGGTTTTGCCCAACTGCTAAAAAATTTCCTGCTGCGATCAACTTGGAATTACCCCCTGTAGCCTTTCCCTAATTGTGGGGATGATTTAGCAGCTGGAACATCAGTGCCCACACAAGAAACCAACCACTGCTGCTATACTGCCTTTTGGATGTACTGTGTGAGATAGAAGAATACCATCGAAACTAGTATGTCTGTTATTTTGAACTTGCGTGGTTTGGGGACTCTGTGGGGCCATATTAGTATTAATATTCTTAGTTTACTTGCATTGGTTCAGAGCCCTAAAAAGCATACCTCATAACTGCCCCAGTTTTGGCAGGACAGTTCCTACAGGTTATGTTGCCATGCACCCGTTTTTCGTGCATGCTTCTACGGTGTCCCTGCTTGGTAGATTGTGTAATATTTTCGTCCATTAGAGTATATCACCAAGTGAAAAGTCTGGCCTCCCCTGGTATAAGCTGTCGCTGATGATCATCAGAGTGGATCTTGCATAAAAATGTGTCTGACCCTAAAAGTAAAATCAATACTAGGAGGTAGGGGGGGAATTAGGTTCCCCTACAAGAATGCCACTACAGGCAATAGGCTTTACATCCGGGCTGTCGGCACTATAGCAGGAAACACACATCATGGGGTTTTCCTGGCATAGTGACAAACCATCCATAGGCTGTCAGCCTATGGGGATCAGGTGCCCGCAAAAAGAAATAGAAAAACTGGTCTCTTCCCACTTGGGGAATCATAAAGCAGAAGTATATACACCCATAAGTCAAAACATTATATGACCACCACCATATAAGAAGTGAAAGATGTTGACTATCTCCCAACAGTGCCATGTAAAGATCAGGGATATATTAGACAGTAAGCTGACATTAGGTAGTAGTAATAATAATAATAATAATACTCTACATATATAAATGCGAAAGCCCTCACTGACTGACTGACTGACTGACTGACTGACTGACCGACTCATCACTAACATTCTCTTATTTCCCGATATGTTAGGAAGCTGAAATTTAACATAGGTATTCTTCAGGTGGGAAATAGGAAAACGACGTAATCAGAATTTTAATGAACCTCTCCTGGGGATGAAAAGGGGGTTGACATAATGACATCATTACCGATGCGTGGCTTGTGTTGTGTGAACGATAACTCCCAAACGGACAATTAGATAAAAATTTGGATTGCACCTCCAGTGTGTAGACTGTAATAAACTACAAAAATGGTCCTGTCACTTTTCACCGTATCTGCTATGGGTGCTCCTCGGGTAACGCCAACAAACATGGATTAATATTTACTTATATTAAGACGTCTCAAATTTACATCTCTATAGATTTACAAATTTTTAACACTCATGTACAACCGTGAAAATCAGAAACTCCCATGCGAAGAACGGGTAGAACAGCTAGTTTTATTTATATAGTGCTTTTTTCCCAAAGTACTCAAATGTTGCCGTCCCCTCCCAGCCCCTATCGCGCCTGCCGGCAGCTATTAAATGTTCTTGCCGATGGACGCGACATCAGCATTTCAGTTCGCTAACCGCGAGGGTGGTGGACTATAATGCACAAAAAGTCACCCATTTGGGTGCACAAATGGGACTTTTTTGCATTCGCGCACATGATTTTAGTCAGGTTTAGTCGTTTTACGTGGCTTAACCCGACTGCTATGGGCATGATAGGGGCGATAATGGGGGTCAGTTGACTTAAGACGGGAGATCAAGTGCGATATATCAATTGAATATTGCCCCAAGTCTCTTTACAGACATCAGAAACACTGTACATTGGGGGTCATTTCGAGTTGATTGCTCGCTAGCAGTTTTTTGCAGCCGTGCACACGCTATGTCGCCTCCCACTGGGAGTGTATTTTAGCTTAGCAGAAGTGCGAACGAAAGGATCGCAAAGCGGCTACAAAAAAATTTTGTGCAGTGTCAGAGTAGCTTCAGACCTACTCAGCGCTTGCGATCACTTCAGACTGTTCAGTTCCTGTTTTGACATCATGAACACGCCCTGCGTTCGCCCAGCCACGCCTGCGTTTTTCCTGCCACGCCTGCGTTTTTCCTGGCACTTCTGCGTTTTTTCGAACACTCCCTGAAAATGGTCAGTTAACACCCAGAAACGCCCACTTCCTGTCAATCACTCTGCGGCCAGCAGTGCGACTGAAAAGCTTTGCTAGACCTTGTGTGAAACTACTTCGGCCATTGTGAAAGTACGTCGCGCGTGCGCATTGCGCCGCATACGCAGAAGTGCCGGGGTTTTTTTGCATCATCGCTGCGCAGCGAACATTTTCAGCTAGCGATCAACTCGGAATGACCCCCATTGTACAATTATTTGGTATTACAGAAAATAGGGACAAAAAGCAAAGAAATAATTAAAACAGAATCCTTGGGGTTGATTCAATTCACCGACAGTTGAATAGCACCGGGAATTAGCTCCCGGCGCTATTCAATACAGCGCCAAGTGACACTCAATTGTCGGGAATTTTTCTCTCACCCCCGAGGGATGTGAGAGGAAATGCAACAAAAGTGCGGCCGGCGTGAGGCTGATTCTGTCGGGAAGCAGCATCGCGGCGGGGAGTTAAGTCGGAGAATGCCCGTTCTCCCGACAAATCAACCTGTTAAGTCCGCGAGAACGGGCATTCGCTGACTTAACTTGAGCAAAGTTGAATAGCGCCGGGAGCTAATTCCCGGCGTTATTCAACTGTCGGTGAATTGAATCGACCCTCTAGAGAGAGCAATAAGCATATTGCAGGGTTGGTGCAGACATTTTGGGTAATAAATTTCACGGGTAATATACCCCACCCATGAAAGGTACCAGGTGAGGCAACCATGGTGGGCGCACTACGTAGGATTACCTTGGGTGGAGTAGGCACTCCTAGTCGAAATTAGTGGTAGACCTATTGACTAGACCTTTTTAGTGTAAATCTAATAATCCACACCCTATAGATTGGCAATAGAGTCTATTAAAAATAAATAGATGAGCTTGTTAAAGTTAAAAAAAAAAAAAAGCAGCATGGATCACTTAAGTATAAATAGCAATGCGACTGAACAGGGTGGCACAGGTCCTACTTCATTACAGGATAGTGTTCAACTTGAGCCATAAGTTCATAAGTTGAGGAGTCAGATACTTTGGCTTGTGAGGAAAATAACAGTAGTAGCAGCAGTAACAGCACTTAATAAATGTTACTTCAAAGCTGATTGGTTGCCACTGGCTCACTTCTCCACTCTTTTTTTTTCTCTGCTTCATAAATAAACCCCTATGTCAATGTGCAGGGTGTTCTCAGCCAGCACTGCAGCAGTAGAAATCCCTGTGTGGGAACAGTCCATGTAAACTGTAGAGCAGAGATTTTCAACCTTTTACAACTCGCAGCACACTGAACGAGATTTAAATATTGCCAAGGCACACTCAAATATAATTGTGATGCATGGTGCAGTTGCGTGTCCTAGGATGTCATGTCGCAGCTTCTCCATAGGTAACACCTGAGCCACATCTGAGAAAGCCAGAAGAGCCCAACACTGCCCGGGCCCAAAATTAGAACTGGCTCTGCAACCACTAAACCCGCCAGTATTGATTGTTCCAGGGCCTCAGTAGCGGCAAAACACTGACGGGCCTGGCTATGCTTCTATGGCGGCACACCTGGAGACTGCTCAGGGCACACTAGTGTGCCACGGCACAGTGGTTGAAAAACACTGCTGTAGAGGGTGACAGAGAGAGTGCACTGTGTTAGTGTGTGCAGTGTTACCCCTCGCCTGATATGAACTATGGAAATAAAGTATAATTGCATGTAGTGCAGCTTGTGCACATCAGTATTGTTTGTTCTCTTTAGCATACTGTAGGTGTCTTCTCAAAGGTAGTTCTGAGATCTCCAGGAGGTACGGTGTAGGTTTTGAGCCATTATCTTGCTGTAGAATTAACATTTGACCAACTAGGGGTAAACAGAAGAGTATTGCATGGTACTGCAAATTGTCACGCTATACAAATCGTACACCTCTGGTTCCAGTAAAAGTTCCCCAGATCATCTTGCTTCCTTGTCCATGTTTGACAGCTGATGCCACAGGGGTGTATTTACTAGCACTTATCGGCATGTTAAGGACTGAAATGTAAAGCGGCTTTTAAATTTTAATAGGGAGATGTCGAATATTTAGTAAAGTCGGGGGGGGTGGGGGGGGGGGGTGGAGGCAGCAAGGGGTGTTTCCACTTTTATGCCTCACAGAAATCTTGCCTTCAAAGCATCAATATTTTTATCTTATTAACCCTACCAACGAATGCATATGATTTTACGCTTGTCTTTTGCCCTGCAGCCTTTAATGGCTAACATGGATCCATTGTATGTTTCTATAACGTCCTAAGTGGATGCTGGGGACTCCGTAAGGACCATGGGGATTAGCGGCTCCGCAGGAGACTGGGCACAACTATAAAGAAAGCTTTTAGACTACTGGTGTGCACTGGCTCCTCCCACTAAGACCCTCCTCCAGACCTCAGATTCTTGTGCCCGGCCGAGCTGGATGCACACTAGGGGCTCTCCTGAGCACCTAGAAAGAAAGTGTATTTAGGTTTTTTATTTTCAGTGAGATCTGCTGGCAACAGACTCACTGCAGCGAGGGACTAAGGGGAGAAGAAGCGAACCTACCTAACAGGTGGTAGTTTGGGCTTCTTAGGCTACTGGACACCATTAGCTCCAGAGGGATCGACCGCAGGACCCGACCTTGGTGTTCGTTCCCGGAGTCGCGCCGCCATCCCTCTTACAGAGCCAGAAGCACGAAGAAGGTCCGGAAAATCGGCGGCAGAAGACTTCAGTCTTCACCAAGGTAGCGCACAGCACTGCAGCTGTGCGCCATTGCTCCTCATGTACACCTCATACTTCGGTCACTGATGGGTGCAGGGCGCTGGGGGGGGGGCGCCCTGAGGGCAATAAATAACACCTTTGCTGGCAAAATATACATCATATATAGTCCCAGAGGCTATATAGATGTAAAATTACCCCTGCCAGTATCACAGAAAAAGCGGGAGAAAGTCTGCCGAAAAGGGGGCGGGGCTTCTCCCTCAGCACACTGGCGCCATTTTTCCCTCACAGTTCCGCTGGAAGGAAGCTCCCTGGCTCTCCCCTGCAGTCTGAGAATACTACAGAAGGGTAAAAAAGAGAGGGGGGGGGGGCACTAAATGTAGGCGCAGTATAGATATATATATATATATGTAATATATATAAAAAAGCAGCTATAGGGAAAACACTCATTGATAGTGGGATCCCAGTGTTATATAGCGCTCTGGTGTGTGCTGGCATACTCTCTCTCTGTCTCCCCAAAGGGCTTTGTGGGGTCCTGTCCTCTGTCAGAGCATTCCCTGTGTGTTTGCGGTGTGTCGGTACGGCTGTGTCGACATGTTTGATGAGGAGGCTTATGTGGAGGCAGAGCAGATGCCTGTAAATGTGATGTCACCCCCTGCGGGGTCGACACCTGAGTGGATGGTGCTGTGGAAGGAATTACGTGATAGTGTCGACTCCTTACATAAAAGGTTTGACGACATACCTAATGTGGGACAGCCGGCTTCTCAGCCTGTGCCTGCCCAGGCGTCTCAAAAACCATCAGGGGCTCTAAAACGCCCGCTACCTCAGATGGTTGACACAGATGTCGACACGGATACTGACTCCAGTGTCGACGACGAAGAGACTAATGTAACTTCCAGTAGGGCCACACGTTACATGATTGAGGCAATGAAAAATGTGTTGCACATTTCTGATGTTACCCCCGGTACCACAAAAAAGGGTATAATGTTTGGAGAGAAAAAACTACCAGTAGCTTTTCCTCCATCTGAAGAGTTAAATGAAGTGTGTGAAGAAGCGTGGGCTTCCCCTGATAAAAAGCTGTTAATTTCTAAGAGGTTACTAATGGCGTACCCTTTCCCGCCAGAGGATAGGTCACGCTGGGAAACATCCCGTAGGGTGGATAAAGCGCTCACACGCTTGTCAAAGAAGGTGGCACTACCGTCTCCGGATACGGCCGCCCTGAAGGAATCTGCTGATAGAAAGCAGGAGGCTATCCTGAAATCTATATATACACACACAGGTGTGATACTGAGACCGGCTATAGCTTCAGCCTGGATGTGCAGCGCTGCTGCTGCGTGGTCAGATTCCCTGTCAGAAAATATAGATACCCTAGACAGGGACACTATTTTTCTGAACGTAGAGCATATAAAAGACGCACTTTTATACATGAGGGATGCACAGAGGGATATTTGCCGGCTGGCATCCAAAATTAGTGCAATGTCCATTTCTGCCAGGAGAGGGTTATGGACTCGGCAGTGGACAGGTGATGCAGATTCCAATCGACACATGGAAGTTCTGCCTTATAAGGGTGAGGAATTGTTCGGGGATGGTCTCTCGGACCTCGTTTCCACAGCAACAGCTGGGAAGTCTACATTTTTGCCCCATGTTCCCTCACAACCAAAGAAAGCACCGTATTATCAGGTACAGTCCTTTCGGCCCAATAGGGGCAAGCGGGTTAAAGGCGCGTCCTTTCTGCCCAGAGGTAGAGGGAAAAAGCTGCAGCATACAGCCAGTTCCCAGGAGCAAAAGTCCTCCCCCGCTTCCTATAAGTCCACAGCATGACGCTGGGGCTCCACAGGCAGAGCCAGGTACGGTGGGGGCCCGTCTCAAGCATTTCAGCAATCAGTGGGCTCGCTCACGGGTGGATCCCTGGATCCTTCAAATAGTATCTCAGGGGTAAAAACTGGAATTCGAGACGTCTCCCCCCCGCCGTTTCCTCAAATCTGCCTTGCCAACCACTCCCTCAGGCAGGGAGGCAGTGTTACAGGCAATTCAAAAGCTGTATTCACAACAAGTGATAGTAAAGGTGCCCCTACTTCAACAAGGAAGGGGTTACTATTCCACAATGTTTGTGGTACCGAAACCGGACGGTTCGGTGAGACCCATTTTAAATTTGAAATCCTTGAACACATATATCAAAAAATTCAAGTTCAAGATGGAATCGCTCAGGGCGGTTATTGCAAGCCTGGACGAGGGAGATTACATGGTATCGCTGGACATCAAGGATGCTTACCTACATGTCCCCATTTACCATCCTCACCAGGAGTACCTCAGGTTTGTGGTACAAGATTGTCATTACCAATTCCAGACGTTGCCGTTCGGTCTCTCCACGGCTCCGAGGGTCTTTACCAAGGTAATGGCGGAAATGATGATACTCCTTCGAAGGAAGGGAGTTTTAATTATCCCGTACTTGGACGATCTCCTGATAAAGGCGAGGTCCAGAGAGCAGTTGTTGGTAGGGGTAGCACTATCTCGGGAAGTGCTACAACAGCAGGGCTGGATTCTAAACATTCCAAAGTCACAGCTGGTCCCTACGACACGCCTGCTGTTCCTAGGGATGGTTCTGGACACAGAACAGAGAAAAGTGTTTCTCCCGGAGGAGAAGGCCAAGGAGCTGTCATCTCTAGTCAGAGGCCTACTAAAACCAAAACAGGTGTCGGTGCATCACTGCACGCGGATCCTGGGAAAAATGGTAGCTTCCTACGAAGCGATTCCATTCGGCAGGTTTCATGCAAGAACCTTTCAGTGGGACCTGTTGGACAAGTGGTCCGGATCGCATCTTCAGATGCATCGTCTGATAACCCTGTCTCCAAGGACAAGGGTGTCTCTGCTGTGATGGCTGCAGAGTGCTCATCTTCAAGAGGGCCGCAGATTCGGCATACAGGACTGGGTCCTGGTGACCACGGATGCCAGCCTTCGAGGCTGGGGAGCAGTCACACAGGGAAGAAACTTCCAAGGACTATGGTCAAGTCGGGAGACTTCCCTGCACATAAATATTCTGGAACTACGGGCCATTTACAATGCCCTAAGTCAGGCAAAACCCCTGCTTCAAAACCAGCCGGTACTGATCCAGTCAGACAACATCACGGCAGTCGCCCATGTAAATCGACAGGGCGGCACAAGAAGCAGGACGGCAATGGCAGAAGCCACAAGGATTCTCCGATGGGCGGAAAATCACGTGTTAGCACTGTCAGCAGTGTTCATTCCGGGAGTGGACAACTGGGAAGCAGACTTCCTCAGCAGGCACGACCTCCACCCGGGAGAGTGGGGACTTCATCCAGAAGTCTTTCAAATGATTGTAAACCAGTGGGAAAAACCACAGGTGGACATGATGGCGTCCCGCCTAAACAAAAGCTAGAAAAATATTGCGCCAGGTCAAGAGACCCGCAGGCGATAGCTGTGGACGCTCTGGTAACACCGTGGGTGTACCGATCGGTTTATGTGTTCTCTCCTCTTCCTCTCATACCAAAGGTACTGAGGATAATAAGGAGAAGAGGAGTAAGAACTATACTTATTGTTCCGGATTGGCCAAGAAAAGCGTGGTATCCGGAACTTCAAGAAATGATGTCAGAGGACCCATGGCCTCTACCGCTCAGACAGGACCTGCTGCAGCAGGGGCCCTGTCTGTTCCAAGACTTACCGCGGCTGCGTTTGACGGCATGGCGGTTGAACACCGGATCCTGAAGGAAAAGGGCATTCCGGAGGAAGTCATTCCTACGCTGATAAAAGCTAGGAAAGAAGTAACCGCGAACCATTATCACCGCATATGGCGAAAATATGTTGCGTGGTGTGAGGCCAGGAAGGCCCCAACGGAAGAATTTCAGCTGGGCCGGTTCCTGCACTTCCTACAGTCAGGGGTGACTATGGGCCTTAAATTGGGTTCCATTAAGGTCCAGATTTCGGCTCTATCGATTTTCTTCCAGAGAGAATTGGCTTCACTACCTGAAGTTCAGACTTTTGTTAAGGGAGTGCTGCATATTCAGCCCCCTTTTGTGCCTCCAGTGGCACCTTGGGATCTCAACGTGGTGTTGGATTTCCTAAAGTCACATTGGTTTGAGCCACTGAAAACCGTGGATTTAAAATATCTCACGTGGAAAGTGGTCATGTTGTTGGCCTTGGCTTCGGCCAGGCGTGTTTCAGAATTGGCGGCTTTGTCATGTAAAAGCCCTTATCTGATTTTCCATATGGATAGGGCAGAATTGAGGACTCGTCCCCAGTTTCTCCCCAAAGTGGTATCAGCTTTTCATCTGAACCAACCTATCGTGGTGCCTGCGGCTACGAATGACTTGGAGGCTTCCAAGTTGTTGGATGTAGTCAGGGCCCTAAAAAATTTATGTTTCCAGGACAGCTGGAGTCAGGAAGACTGACTCGCTTTTTATCCTGTATGCGCCCAACAAGTTGGGTGCACCTGCTTCTAAGCAGACTATTGCTCGCTGGATCTGTAGTACGATTCAGCTTGCACATTCTGCGGCTGGACTGCCACATCCTAAATCAGTAAAAGCCCATTCCACGAGGAAAGTGGGCTCTTCTTGGGCGGCTGCCCGAGGGGTCTCGGCTCTTCAACTTTGCCGAACTGCTACTTGGTCAGGGGCAAACACGTTTGCAAAATTCTACAAATTTGATACCCTGGCTGAGGAGAACCTTGAGTTCTCTCATTCGGTGCTGCAGAGTCATCCGCACTCTCCCGCCCGTTTGGGAGCTTTGGTATAATCCCCATGGTCCTTACGGAGTCCCCAGCATCCACTTAGGACGTTAGAGAAAATAAGAATTTACTCACCGGTAATTCTATTTCTCATAGTCCGTAGTGGATGCTGGGCGCCCATCCCAAGTGCGGATTGTCTGCAATACTTGTATATAGTTATTGCTTAACTAAAGGGTTATTGTTGAGCTATCTGTTGAGAGGCTCAGTTGTTATCATGCTGTTAACTGGGTATTGTATCACGAGTTATACGGTGTGATTGGTGTGGCTGGTATGAGTCTTACCCGGGATTCAAAATCCTTCCTACTTGTGTCAGCTCTTCCGGGCACAGTATCCTAACTGAGGTCTGGAGGAGGGTCTTAGTGGGAGGAGCCAGTGCACACCAGTAGTCTAAAAGCTTTCTTTATAGTTGTGCCCAGTCTCCTGCGGAGCCGCTAATCCCCATGGTCCTTACGGAGTCCCCAGCATCCACTACGGACTATGAGAAATAGAATTACCGGTGAGTAAATTCTTATTTTTTTAGCAATAACATTGAGCATTCATTTACAGTTAGAGCAGTATTACTAATCCATATGGTCGATTCACTCCACCCACACCACCGGTGGAAGGGAGACAGAAATAGTAAGATCAGCAAAGGAGTGGGTACCAACGGGTGAGTTCCTGTCTCATCTAAATCTCCATTGTACAGTAGTGTCATAAGAATACCTGCTGTTTCCATTCTTCAGTGACGTGCTGTGATTTAAGTGTGAGGCATGCCAACACGTGCAGTGGAGGTGTGTTTAAAGTGGGCCAGAAGTACTATATGGTACAGTGGAAACTACAGTGGAATCTTTTGATGCAGCAGCCAGTTATCTAAATAACGGTGTTCTAGAGACAATTTGCCTATCTGAGTGGGGACATTTGCAAGACACAGAGGGATAACACATTTATAGTGGTTTTCTAGTGTAGAATGGATACAGTCCTTTATTCTTGAGGACTTTGACTGGGTTGATCATTGAGAAATACAAAGGAACGCCGTGATGCATCATACTTCAATGTGTTTTTTGAATAGAACAGTCATTTAAACGAATTTACACCCTGCATGAGCGCCGCAAAATAACCATTGGATCCCTAATTGTTGTAGAGTGTGGACTAGTGTGTGGCAACACAACAGGGCTGGACGGAGTCTTGGCTAACCTGAGCGCTGAAATAGTCTGTATATTCATAGGCTACAACACGCTAACTCATCTAAAGATGGCGCTAGCCACCGTGGCCAAGATTGCATTCCTGAGCTTTGTAAACCCAACAGCCTAGCAGCACCCATAGAAACCTAAAGGGGCTGCTTCTACTGTCCTAATTGTAGGGACTGGGGTAGACGTCCCTGTTGTAGATATCAACTGCAGTTCCTCCTTGTTACTGTACATCCAGGTGATGCTTAATACTTGCTGCTATCCCAAAGATATACTTTAATAAATATGCCCTTTAGTGAAAAGAAATTGCTAGTCTAGACTTGGTCATTGCCAATAGTGTCCGTAATCTAGGACAGTGGTAGCCAACCCTGGTCCTCAAGAGCTACCAACAGTTCACGTTTTCCAGCTGGCTACCCCTGATCTAGGAGCTCTGAGATTGTGTGGTTGGTTTTTTTGTAAATAAATGTTTGGATAATTATCGTATATGGGCAATCTCTTTTAGTGCAAGATTTAGGAATCATACATTCCTAATGCTAAGTCAGCAAGCCCTTCAACACGTCAGCTAAGAAAGATGTTTAGTAGTGACAATTGGGAGTTTTTGTTGTAGTTGCGGGACTAATTATAGAGCATGATTCTGGTGTCTGCTTAGTATTTGTATTTGACAGGTGTCAGTGCAAATATTTCATGTTTATTCTGCACATATATTGAGTTAATGTACATATCAAATGCCTTCCTAAACGTAACTAAAAATACAGATACTGTGCCACATTGCATCATGCTTAAATGGCTAAAGCTTGTCTTGCTGTTAGCGTGCAGGAGTTGGTGACTTGGTTGTCTTTTCTTCATTATCACTTTGCAAGACTGGCACAGATCTTTGGCTTATACATTCCATTTATTTTAGCCTCAGGAAAGATGTTTAAGTCTAGAAAGATTGTCAAACATGTAGTAAATTAGCGTGATGCTAATTCCTTCTATGGTTATTTGTTATTCTTATTATCGCTATTGTGTAATTAATGGACATACAATGTATCTGTCACCCAGGGGCAGATGTATTAACCTGGAGAAGGCATAAGGAATTGATAAACCAGTGATATGTGCAAAGTGATAAAGGCACCAGCCAATCAGATCCTAACTGTTAATTTACATATTAGAGCTGATTGGCTGGTGTGTTTATCACCTTGCACATATCACTGGTTTATCACTTCCTTATGCCTTCTCCAGGTTAATACATCTGCCCCCCAGTTCTGTACAGGATAAATTTCATCTTAATCTGAAAAAAAATGTGTTTTGTTTTTTTCCCATTATCCCCTTTGTGGGACATTTTTGAAAGTGTGTTAAAATAAAAAATAAAATAAAAAAACTGACTACACAGTGCATTTTTATACACAAATTCAACATATTCACCTATTAATCATCTTGCACAAACATAGGGGGTAATTCTGAGTTGATCGCAGCAGGAAAGTTTTTAGCAGTTGGGCAAAACCATGGGCGGTAAATTTCTTCGCATCGCAGCGATTTTCCGCTTAGTGCGCATGCGCAATGTCCGCAGTGCGACTGCGCCAAGTAAATTTGCTATGCAGTTAGGTTTTTTACTCACGGTTTTTTCTTTGTTCTGGTGATCGTAATGTGATTGACAGGAAGTGGGTGTTTCTGGGCGGAAACTGGCCGTTTTATGGGTGTGTGCGAAAAAACGCTACCGTTTCTGGGAAAAACGCAGGAGTGGCTGGAGAAACGGAGGAGTGTCTGGGCGAACGCTGGGTGTGTTTATGACGTCAAACCAGGAACGACAAGCACTGAACTGATCGCAGATGCCGAGTAAGTCTCGAGCTACTCAGAAACTGCACAGAGATGTCTTTTCGCTATATTGCGAATCTTTCGTTCGCAATTTTAAGAAGCTAAGATTCACTCCCAGTAGGCGGCGGCTTAGCGTGTGTAAAGCTGCTAAAAGCAGCTTGCGAGCGAACAACTCGGAATGAGGGCCCATGTGCACTGCAGGGGAGGCAGATATAACATGTGCAGAGAGAGTTAGATTTGGGTGTGGTGTGTTCAATCTGCAATCTAAATTGCAGTGTAAAAATAAAGCAGCCAGTATTTACCCTGCACAGAAACAAAATAACCCACCCAAATCTATCTCTCTCTGCACATGTTATATCTGCCTCCCCTGCAGTGCACATGGTTTTGCCCAACTGCTAAAAAATTTCCTGCTGCGATCAACTTGGAATTACCCCCATAGGCCAGTGCGTTCATACTGCTTTTTGGAACTGCCTATGTAAAATCGTGGGCTCTATTTTTATCATAAGTGGTTCAGTGACCTCATTATGTATAGTAGCATTTATCAACGATACAGTACATAAACGGAATCTGCTGCACTATATAAGAAACTGATAATAATAATAATGCAGTTACACCGCTGTTTACCTACCAAGAGTTCTGGAGCCCTGGCTAAAGCTCCACAACTAAGCAGAGGTATTTTCCCCCTCACAGGTAGCCGAATGCTGTCAGTGAATGCTAATATGCACATGTATGACCAACGGTACATAGAGATTAGGGGGGTAATTCCAAGTTGATCGCAGCAGGATTTTTGATAGCAACTGGGCAAAACCATGTGCACTGCAGGGGAGGCAGATATAACGTGCAGAAAGAGTTAGATTTGGGTGGGTTATTTTATTTCTGTGCAGGGTAAATACTGGCTGCTTTATTTTTACACTGCAAATTAGATTGCAGATTGAACACACCACACCCAAATCTAACTCTCTCTGCAAATGTTATATCTGCCTCCCCTGCAGTGCACATGGTTTTGCCCAGTTGCTATCAAAAATCCTGCTGCGATCAACTTGGAATTACCCCCTAGATGCGTTTGGCATCCCGGCAGTCACGTGAACAACGCCAAAATCCCAGCATCGGGACACCGATGGCCAATATCCCAAAGGTGAGTATCGGGGTGGGGGTTAGGGTAGGGCCCGGGGAGGGGGTTAGGCAGGGGGGTTAGGGTTAGGCACGGGGGTTGCCGTAACCAACACTCCCGGAAGGTTAGCCCTAGCTGATGCCCCCAGAGGGTTAGGGGAGGGGTAAAATACCTCAGCCCGATGTCGGGATTCTCACTGTCGGGATGCCGCAGTCAGTCATGTGACTGCCGGCATCCCGCCAGCTGGCATTTCATACTCAACCCATAGAGATATGACCTAAAGGAGACCAGCAAAGCCACACTGGGTTCTCTCATTTCTCATTGTCTGTTATGGCTAACACTTTGCAGAATAGGCTCTCCCCCTATAGTAGGCTAAGGGGATAGTGGTAAAAGGACAAAATACGATTTCTCTGGGGTATACTTTTATGTTAAGTTGAGAGTAGCGCTGAGATAAACCCTCTCTCGGCAAAAACAATGGTGTAAGGGCTTTTCTTAATTTAATAAATAAACCGCTGTATGGACCCGATTCGGTAAGAATTTGCAATCCATTTGTTCGCATGCTGGGGGCCGTCCATCGCAAGGCAAAGCTGCCCAGCATGCTAACCCTCACCTCCCCCCTGCAACCACGCTAAAATTGCAGTCGCACCACAATTTCAGCGTGATCGCAGAATTTGTTAATGCCTCATGCCGGCGCAGCCAGGTTGCGACCACAGGAGGCCCTCCGCCATCTTTGTGATCGCAGCGGCTGCGTGCGATACCATGCCCCCCGTTTGCCTGCACCTCCATTTCCCAGACGCTGCCCACACAACGCTCCATCGCGGCCTAGGAAACGGAGTGTTGCCGCCCCCTCCCGCCAGTAAATGCAGGCATGCACAGGATGGGCCATGCGCATGCGCCTGCATCGTCTTTGTAATTTTTTGCGGTTGGATAGCGTTTTGAGATCCAACCTGAATGAAGGCCTATGTCTACAGTAATTCCGCAGTATTGCAAGAATGACTGGAAATATTCTTGAGGAAAAGCGTAAATATTTTAGCTTACAATTTACATTAGGACCATGCCCTTAATTAAATTAAACTTTTTTAGTTTTCTGTCTAAATAAATATTTGTTATTCAAATTAGTTATGCAAGTATGTTGACTTCACATTGTTGTCACCAGGATCCCAACATGGGTTTAATGCTCCTTACAGGATTTTACCCATGCAGGTACCCGTTTTTTTTGCCTTTTGGGTGTCCAAATGGGACACTTTTAGCATATGTGTCTCATGCGGCTAATTGGCACCAAACAGAGCAACTATTGAAATGCTCCATCGGTCGTATATTATTCAGTGCTGCCGTGGGGAAACAATTGAATTGTCCCCATAGTGAGTATCGACCACCCGCCCCCATTACCCATGCCTACTTTAAAACTTGTTTATGTTATCAGCAGTATAGCATTCCACAAATAGTTTCTGCTCAGCACTTCAAAATGAATGAAGTGTAGTGTATGAGAAATGTCTCTATGGAGCATTCCCGAGGGATCTGGTGAGGGGAGCACAGAGTAGGGTCTTTTTTGTTTCTTTTTTTCTGCCGCCTGGCAGCGGCTTTTGTTCACCCATGTATTAATTAGCTACAAAATATCCTTATAATTAACATAAACTGTTAATTTTAAACTAAAGAATCTTATTTAAATTTAGTGGAAATGAAACAAATCTCTTTCTAGCTACTCCGCCAATCATAATCTCTTCTTCATTCTGGTTGCCCTCAGTCTGTGCACTGGACCAGAGAATAGCTACCAGGAAGAAGAGACAGGAGCCTTACCGTGAGGTGGAAGAATGTGCGCTTAGAAAGTGCAGTACTGGTTCTATAATGTTTGTATATTTGTTAATTATGGTATGTTTAACCTTTTCCAGACCACTTATCTTATTTATATTATTTAAATATGTTTGATACAGCCTATACTATAGACCATCTGGTTCCGGTATGAAAGATAGATAGTGTCTAGTTAGACAGTCAATAGATAGACACCATATGTTAGACAGACATTAGGTCGACAGGGTCAAAAAGTCGACATGGAAAAGGTCGACAGGGTCAAAAGGTCGACAGGGTCAAAAGGTCGCCATGAAAATGGTCGACATGAAAAAGGTAGACACCATGTTTTTTGCATTTTTGTGGTTTGTGTGGATAGTTTTGGCATCTGGCACCCCAATTGTAGAAAGGCATACCCTAGCGGGGCTCGCTTCGCTCGCCACGCTTCGGGCACGGTGGCTCGCTGCGCTCGCCACAAGGTTTATAACCAACTCTATGCCGACATGGATAGAGAAAGTATGAAATAATCCAAAAACATGTTAAATTAAAAAAAACACATTTGTCTATCTTTTTTATGTCGACCATTATCACGTCGACCTTTTGACCATGTCGACCTTTTGACCTGTCAACCTTTTCCATGTCGACCTTTTGACCCTGTCGACCTTTTGACCCTGTCGACCTAATGTCTGTCTAATATATGGTGTCTATCTATTGACTGTCTAACTAGACACTGTATCTACTAAACGGATAGGGACCATCTATAGTGTTAAATATAAATATTAATACTGTATTCCGTACAGTACACAGCAGTGACGTGTGGTGAGGTGAGGCAGAGCATTTCCTGTTATACTAACATATAAGCCATGACTATATAAAAGTATATGACAAATACAAAGAATATATTAGAAATGTCTTCTTTGTATCATTCTAACCATTTTTACAGTCAAAACACTGGAGTAAAAAGTCTATGGCAGGTGAGGCAGCGCCTCCCTTGTCTATTTTTTACGCACATCTCTGTTCAAAACTCACCAAATTTCCAGCAGTATATACTGCTGCACCTGTGTATAATACACGCATGAACCCTTTGGGTCATATATTGTGTGTAAATCTGTCTCTGGTACTAGCCAGTGTCTTCTGAGCCATTTACCTCACCACACGTACCTGGTATTCAGTGTGTAAAAAGACCAATGTTCAGGGTTGTTATTAGCAGGCAGATGTATTAAGCCTGGAGACGGGATAAAGCAGTGATAAGTGCATGGTGATAAAAGCACCAGCCAATCATTACAGATTTGAAAAAATAAGAATTTACTTACCGATAATTCTATTTCTCATAGTCCGTAGTGGATGCTGGGAACTCCGAAAGGACCATGGGGAATAGCGGCTCCGCAGGAGACTGGGCACAAAAGTAAAAGCTTTAGGACTAGCTGGTGTGCACTGGCTCCTCCCCCTATGACCCTCCTCCAAGCCTCAGTTAGGATACTGTGCCCGGACGAGCGTACACAATAAGGAAGGATTATGAATCCCGGGTAAGACTCATACCAGCCACACCAATCACACCGTACAACCTGTGATCTGAACCCAGTTAACAGCATGATAACAGAGGAGCCTCTGAAAAGATGGCTCACAACAATAATAACCCGATTTTTGTAACTATGTACAAGTATTGCAGACAATCCGCACTTGGGATGGGCGCCCAGCATCCACTACGGACTATGAGAAATAGAATTATCGGTAAGTAAATTCTTATTTTCTCTGACGTCCTAGTGGATGCTGGGAACTCCGAAAGGACCATGGGGATTATACCAAAGCTCCCAAACGGGCGGGAGAGTGCGGATGACTCTGCAGCACCAAATGAGAGAACTCCAGGTCCTCCTCAGCCAGGGTATCAATTTTGTAGAATTTTACAAACGTATTTGCTCCTGACCAAGTAGCTGCTCGGCAAAGTTGTAAAGCCGAGACCCCTCGGGCAGCCGCCCAAGATGAGCCCATCTTCCTTGTGGAGTGGGCATTTACAGATTTTTGGCTGTGGCAGGCCTGCCACAGAATGTGCAAGCTGAATTGTACTACAAATCCAACGAGCAATAGTCTGCTTAGAAGCAGGAGCACCCAGCTTGTTGGGTGCATACAGGATAAACAGCGAGTCAGATTTTCTGACTCCAGCCGTCCTGGAAATATATATTTTCAGGGCCCTGACAACGTCTAGCAACTTGGAGTCCTCCAAGTCCCTAGTAGCCGCAGGCACCACAATAGGTTGGTTCAGGTGAAACGCTGAAACCACCTTAGGGAGAAACTGAGGACGAGTCCTCAATTCCGCCCTGTCCGAATGGAAAATCAGATAAGGGCTTTTACAGGATAAAGCCGCCAATTCTGACACGCGCCTGGCCCAGGCCAGGGCCAACAGCATGACCACTTTCCATGTGAGATATTTTAACTCCACAGATTTAAGTGGTTCAAACCAATGTGACTTTTTGGAACCCAAAAACTACATTGAGATCCCAAGGTGCCACTGGAGGCACAAAAGGAGGCTGTATATGCAGTACCCCTTTTACAACGTCTGAACTTCAGGGACTGAAGCTAGTTCTTTTTGGAAGAAAATTGACAGGGACGAAATTTGAACCTTAATGGACCCCAATTTCAGGCCCATAGACACTCCTGTTTGCAGGAAATGTAGGAATCGACCCAGTTGAATTTCCTCCGTCGGGCCTTACTGGCCTCGCACCACGCAACATATTTTCGCCAAATGCGGTGATAATGTTTTGCGGTTACATCCTTCCTGGCTTTGATCAGGATAGGGATGACTTCATCCGGAATGCCTTTTTTCCTTCAGGATCCGGCGTTCAACCGCCATGCCGTCAAAGGCAGTCGCGGTAAGTCTTGGAACAGACAGGGTCCTTGCTGAAGCAGGTCCCTTCTTAGAGGTAGAGGCCACGGATCCTCCGTGAGCATCTTTTGAAGTTCCGGTTACCAAGTCCTTCTTGGCCAATCCGGAGCCACGAATATAGTGCTTACTCCTCTCCATCTTATCAATCTCAGTACCTTGGGTATGAGAGGCAGATGAGGGAACACATACACTGACTGGTACACCCACGGTGTTACCAGAGCGTCTACAGCTATTGCCTGAGGGTCCCTTGACCTGGCGCAATACCTGTCGAATTTTTCCCAACGGTTTATAATCATGTGGAAGACTTCTGGGTGAAGTCCCCACTCTCCCGGGTGGAGGTCGTGTCTGCTG
The DNA here is from genome assembly GCF_028390025.1 of Pseudophryne corroboree. NCBI lineage: Eukaryota > Metazoa > Chordata > Amphibia > Anura > Myobatrachidae > Pseudophryne > Pseudophryne corroboree. The sequence continues at coordinate 378,366,372 of NC_086446.1, read as the reverse complement.
AGGAAGTCTGCTTCCCAGTTGTCCACTCCCGGAATTGCTGACAGTGCTATCACATGATTTTCCGCCCAGCGAAGAATCCTTGCAGCTTCTGCCATTGCCCTCCTGCTTCTTGTGCCACCCTGTCTGTTTACGTGGGTGACTGCCGTGATGTTGTCCGACTGGATCAACACCGGCTGACCTTGAAGCAGAGGTCTTGCTAAGCTTAGAGCATTGTAAATGGCCCTTAGCTTCAGGATATTTATGTGAAGTGATGTCTCCAGGCTTGACCATAAGCCCTGGAAATTTCTTCCCTGTGTGACTGCTCCCCAGCCTCGCAGGCTGGCATCCGTGGTCACCAGAACCCAGTCCTGAATGCCGAATCTGCGGCCCTCTAGAAGATGAGCACTCTGCAACCACCACAGGAGGGACACCCTTGTTCTTGGTGACAGGGTTATCCGCTGATGCATCTGAAGATGCGACCCGGACCATTTGTCCAGCAGGTCCCACTGGAAAGTTCTTGCGTGGAATCTGCCGAATGGGATTGCTTCGTAGGAAGCCACCATTTTACCCAGAACCCTTGTGCATTGATGCACTGAGACTTGGCTCGGTTTTAGGAGGTTCCTGACTAGCTCGGATAACTCCCTGGCTTTCTCCTCCGGGAGAAACACCTTTTTCTGGACTGTGTCCAGGATCATCCCTAGGAACAGAAGACGAGTCGTCGGAACCAGCTGCGATTTTGGAATATTGAGAATCCAATCGTGCTGCCGCAACACTACCTGAGATAGTGCTACACCGACCTCCAACTGTTCCCTGGATCTTACCCTTATCAGGGAATCGTCCAAGTAAGGGATAACTAAAATTCCCTTCCTTCGAAGGAATATCATAATTTCGGCCATTACCTTGGTAAAGACCCGGGGTGCCGTGGACCATCCATACGGCAGCGTCTGAACTGATAGTGACAGTTCTGTACCATAAACCTGAGGTACCCTTGGTGAGAAGGGTAAATTTGGACATGAAGGTAAGCATCCTTGATGTCCCGAGACATCATGTAGTCCCCTTCTTCCAGGTTCGCAATCACTGCTCTGAGTGACTCAATCTTGAATTTGAACCTCTGTATGTAAGTGTTCAAAGATTTTAGATTTAGAATCGGTCTCACCGAGCCGTCCGGCTTCGGTACCACAACAGTGTGGAATAATACCCCGTTCCCTGTTGCAGGAGGGGTACCTTGATTATCACCTGCTGGGAATACAGCTTGTGAATGGCTTCCAAAACTGTCTCCCTGTCAGAAGGAGACATCGGTAAAGCCGACTTTAGGAAACGGCGAGGGGGAGACGTCTCAAATTCCAATTTGTACCCCTGAGATATCACCTGAAGGATCCAGGGGTCTACTTGCGAGTGAGCCCACTGCGCGCTGAAATTCATTGAGACGGGCCCCCCACCGTGCCTGATTCTGCTTGTAAAGCCCCAGCGTCATACTGAGGGCTTGGCAGAGGCGGGAGAGGGTTTCTGTTCCTGGGAACTGGCTGATTTCTGCAGCCTTTTTTCCTCTCCCTCTGTCACGGGGCAGAAATGAGGAACCTTTTGCCCGCTTGTCCACGAAAAGACTGCGCCTGATAATACGGCGTCTTCTCATGTTGAGAGGCGACCTGGGGTACAAACGTGGATTTCCCAGCTGTTGCCGTGGCCACCAGGTCTGAAAGACCGACCCCAAATAACTCCTCCCCTTAATAAGGCAATACTTCCAAATGCCGTTTGAAATCCGCATCACCTGACCACTGTCGTGTCCATAACCCTCTACTGGTAGAAATGGACAACGCACTTAGACTTGATGCCAGTCGGCAAATATTCCGCTGTGCATCACGCATATATAGAAATGCATCTTTTAAATGCTCTATAGGCAAAAATATACTGTCCCTATCTAGGGTATCAATATTTTCAGTCAGGGAATCCGACCACGCCAACCCAGCACTGCACATCCAGGCTGAGGCGATTGCTGGTCGCAGTATAAAACCAGTATGTGTGTAAATACATTTTAGGATACCCTCCTGCTTTCTATCAGCAGGATCCTTAAGGGCGGCCATCTCAGGAGAGGGTAGAGCCCTTACAAGCGTGTGAGCGCTTTATCCACCCTAGGGGGTGTTTCCCAACGCACCCTAACCTCTGGCGGGAAAGGATATAATGCCAATAACATTTTAGAAATTATCAGTTGTTATCGGGGGAAACCCACGCATCATCACACACCTCATTTAATTTCTCAGATTCAGGAAAACTACAGGTAGTTTTTCCTCACCGAACATAATACCCCTTTTTGGTGGTACTCGTATTATCAGAAATGTGTAAAACATTTTTCATTGCCTCAATCATGTAACGTGTGGCCCTACTGGAAGTCACATTTGTCTCTTCACCGTCGACACTGGAGTCAGTATCCGTGTCGGCGTCTATATCTGCCATCTGAGGTAACGGGCGCTTTAGAGCCCCTGACGGCCTATGAGACGTCTGGACAGGCACAAGCTGAGTAGCCGGCTGTCTCATGTCAACCACTGTCTTTTATACAGAGCTGACACTGTCACGTAATTCCTTCCAACAGTTCATCCACTCAGGTGTCGACCCCCTAGGGGGTGACATCACTATTACAGGCAATCTGCTCCGTCTCCACATCATTTTTCTCCTCATACATGTCGACACAAACGTACCGACATACAGCACACACACAGGGAATGCTCTGATAGAGGACAGGACCCCACTAGCCCTTTGGGGAGACAGAGGGAGAGTTTGCCAGCACACACCAGAGCGCTATATATATATACAGGGATAACCTTATATAAGTGTTTTTCCCCTTATAGCTGCTGTTTTATTTAATACTGCGCGTAATTAGTGCCCCCCCTCTCTTTTTTAACCCTTTCTGTAGTGTAGTGACTGCAGGGGAGAGCCAGGGAGCTTCCCTCCAACGGAGCTGTGAGGGAAAATGGCGCCAGTGTGCTGAGGAGATAGGCTCCGCCCCCTTATCGGCGGCCTTATCTCCCGTTTTTCTATGTATTCTGGCAGGGGTTAAATGCATCCATATAGCCCAGGAGCTATATGTGATGCATTTTTTTTGCCATCTAAGGTATTTTTATTGCGTCTCAGGGCGCCCCCCCCCCAGCGCCCTGCACCCTCAGTGACCGGAGTGTGAAGTGTGCTGAGAGCAATGGCGCACAGCTGCGGTGCTGTGCGCTACCTTATTGAAGACAGGACGTCTTCTGCCGCCGATTTTCCGGACCTCTTCTGCTCTTCTGGCTCTGTAAGGGGGACGGCGGCGCGGCTCTGGGACCCATCCATGGCTGGGCCTGTGATCGTCCCTCTGGAGCTAATGTCCAGTAGCCTAAGAAGCCCAATCCACTCTGCACGCAGGTGAGTTCGCTTCTTCTCCCCTTAGTCCCTCGATGCAGTGAGCCTGTTGCCAGCAGGACTCACTGAAAATAAAAAACCTAATTTAAACTTTTACTCTAAGCAGCTCAGGAGAGCCACCTAGATTGCACCCTTCTTGTTCGGGCACAAAAATCTAACTGAGGCTTGGAGGAGGGTCATAGGGGGAGGAGCCAGTGCACACCAGCTAGTCCTAAAGCTTTTACTTTTGTGCCCAGTCTCCTGCGGAGCCGCTATTCCCCATGGTCCTTTCGGAGTTCCCAGCATCCACTAGGACGTCAGAGAAATGACAGTTAGGAGCTGACTGGCTGGTGAGTTATTATCTTGCGCTTTCCACTGCTTTATCACTTCCTTATGCCTTCTCAAGGCTTAATACATCTGCCCCTAGGTTCTTCTACTGCTCCCCCAGACTCCTGCACTTGCTCCAATGTTCTTCAGAGGGAGGGATTGTGGATTCCACTTGAAAAGTCCAGAAGCAGAGTATTCTGTCCCTCCTGGAGAGGGTCATGTTGGGAGGTATGGTATGACTTAGGATGCACAACGAGACTGCAATGATTATGACAGGAATCAGTGTTCAGTGGTATCTCACAAGCATGCTGGTGTGCAGGCCTCCGGAGGTCACGGCCCCAGTTTGCTGCTGCATGAATGCCCTGCAGCGGAGTGCAGTACCCATTGTCACTGTATACCCCTAAAGTCCATCCAGCGTGTACCCCATTTTGTGCCCGCCATCTATAGAGCATGGGCGCCGCCATGACACGTGCGGTCAGCTCAGTCTCATCCCCTTGAACAACGCATCACATCCAGTGCACAGCGTCTCCTGGCTCCAGTCTCCAGTGATTTCCTAGTTCCAGTGTCTCCGTGGAACTACAGGCTCCAGCCATCCAGTTTGGTGCAGTTCCATCTGCATTCATATCCAGTCACCAGCTGTCTCCAGTGACTTCCTAGTTTCAGTGTCTCTGTTTAACTACAGGCTCCAGCCATTCAGCTCTGCTACAACTCCTTCCACAGCCAGCTTCCACTTCTACATGCAGTAAGAGACTCTCTCCAGGTGCTGCCTCATCATTCTCACCTGTGTGTTGTTATTCTGCATTCAGCACTGTGCTATTGCATCCAGCACTTAAAACAACCAGCTAGTATATTACCAACTGTCTCCTGCTATAGCCTTGCTTGGCTCTGTAGACTTTGTGCATATCTACTGACAGTGTGTCTCTATTGCTGTTGGTTTCCAGACCGATTAACGGAGTTACTTATTGCCTGTATTTTCTGCCATCGGTTGCATTACTTACCTATTGCATATTGATCGTGTTATCATCGGCTTCCAGGCTGATCATCGCAGTTTGCTAATCACACTGGTTTCCAGACCAGCCCATTACCTGTGACTGTTATTATACCTCTGTCAGTTTCCTTGCTAAAAACCATCTGTATTGCTATTTGCTCCAGTTGCTGTTCATACCTATGTGTGCTAAATAAAACATCACTGCGCAAGTGCGCAGGAACTTACTGCAGCCTCCTCGTTTCCTCCACCGCACCACCACTGACCCACTAGTGCCCCCTCCGGGAACAGACACAGTTACAGACCTGACAGATAAATTATATACTTGTATATCTGTGTACAACTGAGGGGTCTATTCATGAAGCAGTGAAAAGTATGGAGAAGTGAGCCAGTGGAGAAGTTTCCCATGGCAACCAATCAGTGTTGACATAACATTTATAAAGTGCATTCTATAACATTATAAGTAGCAGCTGATTGGTTGCCATGGGCAACTCCTCCACTGGCTCACTACTCCACACTTTTCACTGCTTCATGAATAGACCCTTATGTCTCTATTAGCCTTTTACACCGAAATCCTGGGTTTGATCCCAGGATTTGGAACACTGTTCCAAGCCGAGTCAGACCGTGGGACTACCCCTTTTACACAGCAGGGTCGGCAACGTATACACTGCACAGGGGTGCAGTGTTTGTGGGGCCAGCACTTATAGATGACGTCATCTCCAAGTAGCAGGAAGTCCAGCAGATCGGGACTCCCTTGTGTCACGCTGGGGGCAAGCCCAGCAGTCTGGAAGCTGCTGGGCTGCCCCCCGCCTCTGGCACTGCCGGGCACTTGATACAGCGCTGCGGCCTGCATAGACAGCATGTGCTGTGTCCCCAGTCTCTAGCACTGCATGGAAGCCCCCCTGACACTGCGGTTTGGGAGGTCTGCCATGCTATAAATTGGTACTGGGTCAGATGACCTGGCTTACCCATTTACACCACCTCCTACCCCAACTCTTACCTGTGTTCAACCCTGCGCACAAGCCGGGTTGGATTCCTGGAAAAATTGACCTGGGATTTTAGAGAAGGACCCTTTCTGCTGCGGGATACACTGGGCTCCACAAGGATAGACATAGGGGTGTAGAGTAGGATCTTAATCCGAGGCACCAACAGGCTGAAAAGCTTTGACTGTTCCCAGAATGCATAGCGCCGCCTCCTCTATAACCCCGCCTCCCTGCACAGGAGCTTAGTTTTGTAGTTGGTGCTGCAGATAGCAGGCACATAACAGAGGGGCTGCTCCAGGCAGCCCTAAGAAGAGCTTTTTTGAAGAAAAAGTGAAGACTACAAGGGCAGCAGCAGAGTGTAAATGTCAGAGACATTCACTGCTGCAGCTCCAGCTCTCCCCAGTGGCGCTGTACACTCCCGAACCCTGGTTGCGGGGTAAGTACAGCAGGAGGCTCCGGTTTTCTTCATGGTCAGGCACACACGATGGGGGCTCTCCGGGATCGCGTGGCAATGCTTCGGGAGGTGGTGAGTGGGAGGTGGGCCGCGCGCGCTGGCGGTGGACACTGTGGCAGTACAGGCGATCCCACTAGATCACCAGGGCATGGGTGCAGGTCAGGTTTTCTCTCTAAACCATTTTAATAGTAGCCCACAGTACCCGGTGGTTTTGCCAGCAGGGGGATAAGGCTTAGACCTGAAGCCCCTCCCCCAGCCCCAGGGCGCCATTTCCCGCAAATGTTCCCTCCCTGGAGCTGCATATCTGTCTCTACCTCACTCCCTGTCAGTGTCTGGGCGCCATTTCTCTCAGCTTCACTGTTCCTGGGACTGCTTGGGCTAATCCTCCTATGTAAAGCCGCCTGGTTGTCAGTGCTGTGACTTTACATGACACTTAAGTATTCTACCTGCCTTTTAGACAGTGTTAGTTAAGAAAGAGTGCATTTCGTCAGGGTTTTCTAGTACCATTACCCTGTGATATACATCCAGTGCTTACTGTGCAGTGTTATATTTATTGACTGCATAGCTATATATAAGCTAGTCCAGTGCAGTATTATTGTTAGTAATAACCTCTGCATTGTACAAACTGTGACTATCTGTGTGTGCATTAGCTCGCTGAGTGGTGTCCATTTCGTGTCTCTCACTCAACTTGCTATCCCTATATTCTATAACCTGAGGGGGCTTGGTGCGTCAGGTTTTATATTTATATAGGATTTACACAAAGATATACTTTAATACGTATTTTTCTCTGTGATTTTAGTCACCATATCTCTCCTTTATATCTGCTAGTGCTGACTACACTGCGCAGGGGTTTGGGTAAGAGGTATTGTGCTGCTGCCAATTGTACTGTGTTACCTGATACTGCAAGTTATGTCATGTCTGCTTCTGAGGGTAACGGTTCTGGGGCTGAACACACTGCCGGTGTTGCTGAAGCCACAGATCCCTATGAGGAGACTATAGCAGCTGTGGGCTCTGGTTCTGGGGGTTCCTTGCCCCCCAGTGGGACTGTGGCAACGGAGGTACATAATGACCCACCGTGGGCCGCTTTTTCCACGCTTCTACATACGCTAGTACAACCGTATGTGGTCCCTGCAGCTAACCTGCCGTGGGCGGACGATTTATCTGCTCAATTGAAGAAGTTGAACCAGTCCCTGACTACTAAAAAGCCTGACCCTCGCTTGCCCAAGCCCAAGGGGTCCTCTAAGCGAGCTCTTATCTCCTAACAATCCACTGCTGTCACTGACACCTCGTCTGCTGAAGACGGCACTTACACTGACCCCACAGATTCTGACACAGATACTGTGATGGGGAGGGTAGTTCACATGTGGATGTTCCTGATCTTTTGGAGAGTTGATTTTACAGATTACGGATGATCCCGAGCCATCCGTCCCTCCTAAGAAACCAGATAGGTTCAAGCGTCAGAAGGTGGTTAAACAAGTTTTACCTCACTCTGACCACCTAGTGGATATACGTCAGGAACCCTGGGAAAACCCGGGTAAGAAGTTTGTGCCTCAAAAGAAGATGCTGACTCACTATCCCCTCGCACCAGAGCTGTCTAAAAATTGGGAAACGCCTCCTCCTATAGACTCACATGTGGCTAGGATGGTGGTTTCCTCAGCTCTACCTGTCACTACCGTCACGTCTCTAAAAGAGCCTACGGATAAACGTGTGGAGAGTTGTCTGAAAGCGATTTACACCCTTACGGGTGCTGCACAAAGGCCCACTATTGCAGCAACATGGGCTGTAGAGGCTATTGAAGCATGGGCCTTGGAGTTAGAAGCTGAAATCTCTTCTGACCATGCTAGACAATGCTTGTCATATATTATGTCACAGCTATATTAAAGAGGCGGCTTCTGATGCCGGTATCCTAGCAGCCAAGGCCTCTACTACGTCAGTCCTGGCTCGCCGGATATTGTGGCTGAGATCCTGGTCTGTGGATCTGGACTCTAGAAAAACCCTGGAGGTACTCCCTTTCAAGAGAGATATTCTGTTTGGGGAGGACTTAAATAAGATCGTGGCTGACTTGGCTACTGCCAAAACTGCCTGTCTGCCAAGTACCACTCCTTCTGTGTCGAAGGCTAAAGGTACTTCCTTTCGTCCTTCAGGTAAAGCAAAAGGTCAGGCGAACAAGCAGGCCCGCACTTCCAAACCTGGTAAGCCAAAGCCCAAAAGAGCCTGGGCGGCCCGTCAGCCAGCTTCCAAGACCGATAAGCCTGCCGCATGACGGGGCGGGCCTCCCCCTGGGGGATCCCAGGGTGGGGGGCCGGCTTTTAGGGTATACCCAGGAATGGTTGAAGACCACTTCAGATGCCTGGGTATGGGAAGTCGTCACTCGAGGTTACGCCATAGCCTTCAAAAACCGACCCCCTCATCGATTTTGCCGGACAGATGTGCCGTTGGACCAGACAAAGGCAAACACTCTACATTCGGTGGTACAAACCCTCCTGGATACAGGAGTCGTAGTACAGGTGCCTCTTGCGCAGAGGGGCCAGGGGTACTATTCTCCGCTGTTTCTAGTCCCGAAACCGAATGGGTCCTCCCGGCCCATTCTCAACCTCAAGGCATTGAACAGGTTTGTGAAGGTTTCCAAGTTCCGTATGGAAACCCTTCGCTCTATAGTTCTGGCCTTGGAACCTGGGGACTACATGGTCTCCCTGGATATACAGGATGCTTACCTGCATATTCCTATAGCAGCGTCACATCAGCAAAACCTGATGTTTGCGATTGGCAACCTCCATTACCAGTTTCGGGCGTTACCTTTTGGTTTAACTACGGCTCCGTGAGTCTTCACCAAAGTTATGGCGGTGATGACGGTGGTACTAAGCCGTCAAGGGGTCAGGATACTGCCGTATCTGGACGACTTGTTAATCCTGGCAAATTCCCCAGAACTTCTCCTACGTCATCTGGATATGACGGTCCGGTTTCTACAAGCCCTCGGGTGGCTCATCAACTGGAAGAAATCCTCCATGGTCCCTGCTCAGAGCATGGTGCACCTGGGAGCACTATTGGACACTCACAACCAGAGGTTGTTCTTGTCTCAGGAGAAGCTTCAGGACAAGATTCGTTGCTTCCATTCTCGTCCGCAAGTGTCGATACATTAGGCGATGCAGGTGCTGGGCCTCATGGTCTCAGCATTCGACATGGTGGAGTATGGTCAATTCCATTCTCGCCCCCTCCAGAAGCTAATTCTAGCCAGGTGGGACAGCCTGCCTCACCGGATCAGGTCTCACATGATCTCATTGACTCCGGAGGTTCGTCTGTCACCTCTCTGGTGGCTCCAGGACCAACAATTGTGCAGGGGCCGTCCCTTCTGGATATCCAACTGAGTCCTGTTGACGACGGATGCCAGTCTAAGAGGTTGGGGCGCGGTGCTGGAGCAACATTCCCTTTAGTATCGGTGGACCAAGGAGGAGTCCCTCCTCTCAATCAACATTCTGGAATTGCGGGTGGTCTTCAATGCATTGAACCTGGCCCAGCATTTAATTCAGAACCGTCCTGTTCAAGTACAGTCTGACAACGCCACCACAGTGGCTTACATAAATCATCAAGGCGGCACTCTAAGCTGTTTGGCAATGAAGGAAGTCTCACGGATTCTACATTGGTCGGAACGCCATCTACCGCCCATATCGGCAATCTTCATTCCGGGAGTCCTGAATTGGGAAGCGGACTTTCTCAGTCGTCAGGACGTACATGCCGGCGAGTGGGGCCTCCATCCAGAAGTGTTTCAACTCCTAGTGGAAATGTGGGGCCTTCCAGACGTAGATCTGATGGCGTCTCGACACAATCACAAGTATATGCATTAGGCTTTATATTATTTTAATGATTCTTGGTGTCTAAATATTCTTTTTAATTGAGTTTAGGAGGCACCGCTGTCAGTGCCTCCCGCTGTCAGTGCAAAGGACAGGAAGCGGGGAGGCAGGACCAAGAATTGGGCTGTAAAAGCCCATTCAAAAATGCAGCTGAAGTGGCACTTCGTGGAAGTGCCGCTTTGACAGGGGAGTGGCAGGGGCGTGCTTTCAACCCATAGCATGCCCCTGTAGCTAACACTGACCAGCAGCAGCGGTGGAGAGGGAAGCTGCTGGCTGCCCGTCAGCCATCAGCCCGGAATCAGCAGAGCGGGAGGGGAGCTGTCCCGGAGCCCAAGTCTCTGTCCTGCCGCTGCAAGGGTTGTGAGGTGCGCCTTCCCCTTGTCCCTCCGCCGCCGCCGTCCCCGAGGTCCGCCGCCGCCGTCCCCGAGTCCCGCCGCCGCCGTCGTCCCTGCTCAGCCCCTGAGACCAGCTCCCTGCTGCCGCTGGCTGTCTTCCGCTCTAAGGGGCTCCGAAGCGTCGCAGCAGCTGCCAGGATCTGCGTCCTGTAAATGGTGGATCGTGGCCCCCCAAGGCGAGTACCAAACAAACACACACACACACACACACACACACACACACACTCACTCTCGTCTGCTGATGTAATGTGTAAGAAAAATAAAAAAGGGGAATCTGTCTGCTGTAATGTGTAAAAAAGGGGGGCGCTGTCTGCCGTAATGTGTAAAAAGAGGACGTTGTCTGCCGTAATGTGTAAAAAAGGGGGGCGCTGTCTGCCGTAATGTGTAAAAAGAGGACGTCTGCCGTAATGTGTAAAAAAGGGACGCAGTCTGCCGTAATGTGTAAAAAAGGGGACGCTGTCTGCTGTAATGTGTAAAAAAGGGACGCTGTCTGCCGTAATGTGTAAAAAAGGGGGGCGCTGTCTGCCGTAATGTGTAAAAAAGGGACGCTGTCTGCCGTAATGTGTAAAAAAGGGGACGCTGTCTGCTGTAATGTGTAAAAAAAGGGGATGCTGTCTGCCGTAATGTGTAAAAAAGGGGGGCGCTGTCTGCCGTAATGTGTAAAAAGAGGACGTTGTCTGCCGTAATGTGTAAAAAAGGGGACGCTGTCTGCTGTAATGTGTAAAAAAAGGAGATGCTGTCTGCCGTAATGTGTAAAAAAGGGGGGCGCTGTCTGCCGTAATGTGTAAAAAGAGGACGTTGTCTGCCGTAATGTGTAAAAAAGGACGCTGTCTGCCGTAATGTGTAAAAAAGGGGACGCTGTCTGCCGTAATGTGTAACAAAGGGGACGCTGTCTGCCGTAATGTGTAAAAAAGGGGACGCTGTCTGTCGTAATGTGTAAAAAAGGGACGCTGTCTGCCGTAATGTGTAAAAAGGGGTACCTAACTCTGATCCCAAATCCCCCAACGATTTAAACTCACGGGCTACCTAAAACACATATTTATTTATTTTAAATGTTTAAATAAAAAAATAGAAGTAGGCAGGTACTGTCAGCCTACTTCGATGACATCACAAGTGGCGGTAAGTTTCATCACCGGACTTTGCGGATCATTATGGCTGCAGTGCCTCACCAGCCAATGACCTCACCGCACGCCACTGTCTCACGCTGCATGGCGTATTGAGGCTGGATGTATGAGGACACATCTGTAGATGAGCTGTATTTGTTAATCCTATTTGGAGTATCTATTTGGAGCATGTTGCAACTTGCAATGATTTAATTAATGGGAAGCGGTTAGGATACCGGCACTCTGTATCCCAACAGATTCCTATGGGGATGTTAGGGTTAGGATTCGATATCCATCTGGATTTTGACCGCCGGGATGATGCTGTCGGCATTCTGACCGTCAAGATAGTAACTACTGGGATTTCGATACCATACTGAATTCGGTATATCTGACTGTTCCCTTAATCTAGTATGCGAAAGATTTCAGTCTGATGTGTAATATAAATATTGGGGATATTCAGCAAAATTGGTGTGACTTAAAATAGGCGATGTTGCTCACTGCAACCAACCAGTGTTTTGGGGGAATTAATTTGTTTGCACTGATGGCTGTCATTGCTTGTCACATGATGGAGCAATTCAATAGTTGCCTCAATTGGGTGTGAACAGCTGCAGCTGCTGGCATTTCTGCTCACACCCCCCACCCCCCCCCACCCCCAGCCACGCAGAAATGGGTGAATATTTACCTGTTTGGGCTGCCAAACAGCAGCACTTCGGTCAGGTTTAGCCAGTATACATGACTAGGGGTGGAATTCAGACCTGATCGCAGCAGCAACATGTTTCTCTAATGGGCAAAACCATGTGCAGTGCAGGTGGGGCAGATGTAACATGTGCAGAGAGAGTTAGATTTGATTGAGGTGTGTAAAAATAAAGCAGCCAGTATTTACCTTGCACAGAAACAAAATAACCCATCCAAATCTAACTCTCTCTGCACATGTTACATCTGCCCCACCTGCACTGCACATGGTTTTGCCCATTAGAGAAAAATGTTGTTGCAGTGATTAGGTCTAAATTAGGCCCTGAATCCAGTACGCAGGACGCGATCACTGCTTTAAAAATAAATTGAATAGCGTCCCTCAATCTCCCGTCACTTAGATGGAAGATGAGGCAGGCATAGACAATTAAATTACCCATTTTAAGTTTCTAGCTTGGTTTAGAAAATAAAAGGTAACGTGATTGACTGCAATGGCTGACTTTATGCCTTTCTGTTGCACCAGATTATATATTGTAAATGGCACCAATGTGTGTGTGTTTGATAAAGTGTCATCAGCATACAGTAAACCATAACATTATTTTATTTTAGTGGGATTTCTGAAAGCTACAGAAGAGACTTGCATGTCTCTGGAAACAGCAGATGACAAAAGTGCGGGGCATCAGGTATGTACAGCACTGACTGCCACTGTGACCAGACTGATCATGCAGAGAAGATGTCTCACTCTTCAGTGTAGAAGCTTATGAGAGCAGTACATCAGCACCACAATTTCCTTCTTTAAGGGACTTTGGGGCAGATGTATTAACCTGGAGAAGGCATAAGGAAGTGATAAGTACAAGGTGATAAACGCACAAGCCAATCAACTGTTGATTTACATATTGGAGCTGATTGGCTGGTGCGTTTATCACCTTGCACTTATCACTGGTTTATCACTTCCTTATGCCTTCTCCAGGTTAATACATCTGCCCCTTTGATCAGGGTTCAAAACAGCTGATTGGCGGACCTTGATGATCAGCATTCCATCTGGGTAATTTGACATGTTAAAAATCCCGATTGTTTTTTGTTCAGAATCGTCAAATTAGGGATTTACAACATGTTGGATTTCACCAACTCTGGCGCCTCCACAACGGGAAATTGGGCAATCCATCGCAGATATATGGGCTCCATTATTCTTTATCATTAACTAGTATTGACGTCAAAATATTCAAATATATAAAGGATGTAATATGCTATTGTGCTGGTCATATGCGACTGGGGGTTCATTCTCACCTGAAATTTGTATTATATAAATCTGATCATGCCTGGCCATGTGTATTGGTTTGGGAGCATAAACCTGCTGCTATCATGCCAATTTACCAGTATTGGGCACTGCCACAAGCTAAATAAAAGTATTGCCACATATTTTATGATAAATGTACAGACTTAGGGGCTGATTCTGCGTCAGACGGATCTCTGTGCATGAGCACAAATGGCGAGTTTTGCTCAAAAGTGCATGCGCAAATGTGAATTTACGCATTTTTGCTTATATGTGGTCTATTAAGAGGCATACAAACTCTGGGCCTAATTCAAACCCGATCGCTGGTACAATAGCGACCGTAGTTGAAGTGTTTGCTGCGCATGCGCACTGCATGTGCACACCCTGTGATAACCAGTGAGATACGAAAGCATCTCAGTGCTGTGATCGCCTCTGCCTGATTGACAGGCAGACGTGGGGCGGGAGGGGGCGTGCCAACGGCGTTAGAATGCCGTTGGTGGGTTGTGGTCCGGACAACGAAGGCACATCCGGACCGTTGCGGGGGCGGTCCGCGGCGGCTGCGTGACGTCACATGCAGCCGCTGCGACCCAGAACGCAGCAGGTAGCCGCCTGCCTGCGCAGCTAGACAGCTACTTAGCGGGTGCGAAAGCATTGCCGCAGTGCGATGCTTTTGCACCCGTGCGGGGGGTGACTGTAGGGCCTGACATGTGGGACAGACTAGCCCCAATGCTGGGCGTACCCCCGCATGTCAGAGAAACTGATCGATGTGCTAAATTTAGCACATCTACGATCAAGTCTGAATCACACCCTATGTCAGATCAGTCTTTCCCTTAAGTTGGGTGTTCCGGCGGCAGCAATGACGCAAGTACTCGGAACTGCTGACTTGTGGGAATATCATGTGAGTATAATGGGCCTGTAGCTAAAGCTTTGTACGTGTCAGGCAAGGGAAAGCCAGTTTCTGACGGAATTTCTTGCATCCAACATGAGCCTGGTGCAAGTGCCAATACTAATAATGGCGTTTCATGTAAACTCAATGGGCGGCGCGGGTTTATGCTTGCAGACGCACAGACCCCCCACATTGGTCCTACAGATTCTTGCGTTAACATGAAGTAATAAAACTTATTTTACTGCCCGCAACTACAAACACTTTGCTTGTGGCTCAGAGTCGCACCCTTAGAATATTAACTGTACGGTAACATGTAAGTAAAAAGTTCTTTGTTACATTGTAATTGTACATGTGCCTTAAAGAGACAAAAGGCACCACTGCACATAACGTACTTGGGTTTCCCTGCACGTTTGTCATTTAGCCTCAGCAATACTGAATGTTATTGAACCAATTTGCTGGCTTAAAATAGCTTGAGTCTTTAAATAAGCCCTTATATGTTATGCCTATTGTGCTAATACTCCTTATATACAGTAGGCTTACCTCGTGGAACTACACTTCTCTCATACATATTTTTTTTTTTACATACTTTCTTAAATACTAGTTTCTACCTATAGGTTCTTAAACAGTAAATGAACAGCAATTATATTCACGTATTTGACTATTCACTGGCTTTCTCTTTATGTTGAAGGAGGTAGTAGCAACATGAGCTGGAGTTTCTTGACACGCCTTTTAGAAGAAATCCACAATCACTCCACGTTTGTCGGAAAGATTTGGCTGACCGTGCTCATAGTCTTCCGTATCGTTCTGACTGTTGTGGGAGGAGAGTCCATTTACGATGATGAACAGTCCAACTTTGAGTGTAACACAGCCCAGCCGGGTTGTAAGAATGTATGCTATGATGAGTTTGCCCCGCTCTCTCATATTCGTTTTTGGGTGTTTCAGATTATTTTAGTGGCCACGCCACCTCTTTTGTACTTGGGCTATGCTATGCATAAAATTGCAAAAATGGAGGAGCGCAATAAGTATGACAAGAGGTCAAGGGATAGAGCTTTGTCCTTACGCTGGAAACAACATTGTAACCTAGAAGAGGTGGATGAGGACAATGAAGAGGACCCCATGATGTATCCAGAGACTGAAATGGAAAACAACAGAGTAAAAGTGAGCCACAACAAAATTAAACATGATGGCCGTAGGCGGATACAGGCTGATGGGCTTCTGAGAATTTATGTGCTTCAGTTGCTGGTCAGGACAGTTTTAGAGGCTGGTTTCCTGGCCGGACAATATTTCCTCTATGGGTTTGAGGTAATTTCAAAATATGAATGCGAGAGAGATCCTTGTCCACACACTGTTAACTGCTTCATATCCCGGCCCACTGAAAAGACCATCTTTCTGTTAATTATGTATGCAGTAAGCTGTCTGTGTCTACTTCTGAATGTGTGGGAGATGCTACATCTTGGCTTTGGGACAATAAGGGATGCACTTAATAACAGAGGAAAACATGTGGATGATTCTTCTTCGTATAATTATTCTTTTTCGTGGAACACTCCGTCAGCTCCTCCTGGATATAACATTGCTGTAAAACCAGATCAAATTAATTATACAGAACTTACAAACACAAAAATGGCTTACAAACAGAACAGGGCCAACATTGCTCAGGAACAGCAGTATGGGAACAGCGAGGACAATATCCCTACTGACCTAGAAAACCTTCATCGGGAAGTCCGCATGGCTCAAGAACGTCTGGAAACTGCCATCCAGGCTTACAATAGCCTAAACAACCCACCTCCCATTAAAGAGAAGCGATCTAAGAAAGGGTCAAATAAGAGTAGTGTCAGCAGCCGGTCCGGAGATGGAAAGACCTCTGTGTGGATTTAATCCCTCACCAGCAACAAGTTGTGACTTCTTGTCTCCGGGAGGACCAGGCAGCAGAGTGATAACTTCCATTCATGTAAATATTTTGGTTCTGTTATGTTGGAGAATAACAGACTTACATGGCCTGGATATGAGGAGAAAAAACTGCTGGTGAATTTTGCAGGCCCGTTCTCTTCTATTATGAAACTATATTACTGTGACCTGCAGTCTGTCAGACAGTCATTTTATATCTCTAATGTCTCAACATAACATGGCTGTTATTATGACAATCCTGTTTGAACGCTTTTTCATGGTTCAGATCTCCTTCTTTTATATATATAGATAGATATATATGTTATAATTACAAGCGGGCTGCTATGTTTCTTTGTAATTCATACAGCAGCAGGTGGGATCTTTTATCATTCTACTTGCTGCTACACTGGTTACTATTAAGAATTACAAATGTAATGTAGATCTTTTGTATCAGTTTTGCAGCCTTAACCCCTCTGCAGATGCTCCTATGTCTCCAGGTCTCCACTTGGCTGAAGGAGAAAAAGTGCCTTGCATTGTTGCTCTGCAGAGTGCTGGATTTATATCATTTGTAACTTTTTCTTTCTTTGTTCTTTAAAGCCAACACGTCTGACCTAATGGGGAGATTGTAAAAGCGTAATAATAACACCTCCATTATCTTATTGCTTTTAGTTGAACAAGTCACTGTGAAAAAAGGGCAGATAAAAATGGATTTGTTGATGAAAACCAGATCCCTGACTTCCCCTTCCTGTACATAAATCAGTTATTACAGATGTGGGGTGACTGGGGGAAAAATAATCTTCGCAGTTAATCGTTGAAGCCGTAAGACGTGAGAACGAAAAAGTTTCTTTACTACAAATTCTGTAAATGTATATGCCTACATTAGAGCAAGTGCCTCCTCTCTATGTTATGTCATTTGGAGCACTTTACAATACTCTATTTTCTTTTGTGGGGCCTTCCATTGTATATTTCATACGTCTACTCCAATATTTTATGCCGTGACGTTTAACTTCTTTTGCACATTTCACCATCATTCCGACTGTGTGCAGTGTCTCTAATTTACTCTGCTTTCCTGTGGTGAAGATATTACAAATCCTAGATGTTGATATGAATGCAAGGGGTTACACACTATTTACCGGCAGGTGGGATGCTGGCTGTCAAGATTCCTACAGCGACATCCCGCACGCCAGAATGCCAGCATCGGGGCAAGCGCTAAGAGTCCCCTTGCAGGCTCGCTGTGCTCGCCACGCTGCGGGCTTGGTGGCTCGCACAGGTTCTATTCTCACTCTGTGGGTGTCATGTGTCATTGGTAGCATCCCGAATGCAAGCCATGTACTGCTTGCATACTAGGGTAATCTGGCACACAGTTAGGCTCACATGCGTTGCATGTATTTTGCCCATATTGTACATTCCATAGTGATGTTTTATTCCATTTAGTTCTAAGCATGTTTCCCCTAAAGTATCCACTGGTACTTGAAGGGAATACATATGTATTCCCGGTGGACGGAATACTGGCTGTCAGTATCCCGATGGCTGTATCCCAGCCGCCAGAATGCCGTCAGCGGGGCAAGAACTACGGATCCCCTTGCGGGTTCGCTGCGCTCGTCCATGATGCGTGCTAAGTGGCTCGCTGCGCTTGCCACAGGATCTATTTCTGCTCTATGGGTGTCGAGGACTCCCACAAGTGGGAATAGCCCCTGTGAGTCGGTATTCCGGCTGCTGGCTGTCGGGATACCGGGATCCCGACAGCCGGTAAATTGATTGACTCCCACTTGAAGCTATGTGCCACAGTAGCAGAATTGAGCTGGCTTGGTACCATGTCCTTATTAATGTTGATCTTAATCAAACAAAAACATACTGTAAGATTATTTTATGGCAGCTTTCCTCTTCTCTTATATTGCCGCGCATCGGTCATCATCGCCAGCATACACACTTGCCGAGAAAGTGAACGATGTTCATTTTATTGGCAAGTGTGTATGCCTCGTTAGATCCAAAATATTTTCTAGTGTGTGCATATCATATGGTTAATATACTGTGGTTTTTGGCCTAAAACTCTAAAGACCCTGACACCGTTCTCCAATACTACGCTTAAGCAAATCACAAATCTGTTTTGTTTTTACTACATATTGTCTTCATTGAGTTCATTGTATAAAGTATAGTTAGCCTCTGCCAACCAGATATATAGATATATATACTACCATGTTTACATGTTTCCTCTGTTTCTGGACATTTTTTTTTTTAAAGGGGGGGGGGGGGGGGGGGAGGTGTATATTTATCTTCTGTTTACAATTCAATTTTATGATTGTTTGGAGGTCTGTGTTAATGAGGATCTGGGTATCAGACAAGATAAGCATGCTTCCATATTGGGAGTTTATAGCAGGAGGCAATAAGACCTGTACCTGCAATCAATCAACGTCAAAATAAATAACTACAAAATTAGCAATGGTCATACAGCTATATAATGAGAGAGTCAATAGGCAAATGATTTCTGTGGAAGAACAATATATCACAATGATCAGCTGTTTTGTATTTTTATTTATTTTGATCCTTCATTAATTGCTGGTGTATGCGTTTTTGTACTACCATATTTAAGCATTACAGTGTTAACGTTCAGTTGATCTTGATGAAGGTCAATCCTGTGACCAAAATGTCTAATTTGCATGTGAATACATTTTCATCTATTGTGTCATCTCCAATAAAATACTAATATTCTTTCCAAATATCAGCAGCACTCCATGTTCTTTAACCAGGTTCAAAATGTATCCTCTATTCTATCCGCAGTTCTTTCATCAGGGTGCTCACCATATTTTTATTTAGTTTTCTTCAACTATGTCCATGTTTAGGTTCACCTGGCTGGTAAGAAGGACAAGCACTTACATTTTGTTTACTATTGTTGTTTTCATCGCTATGCAGGGGGGAACCCAAAATGTGTACACCAGAGCTGGCAATTGCCTTTCACTGTAAAGGCAGTAGAACCCTAAACCCTCCTCCCTCACTAAAGTACCAAACTATTGCACCAGCCTATTCTACAGATGTGTCCTTATACATAGGGCCAGAACTAGTTGTGTGCGGATGGTGCTTTGCACACAGCGCACTTGCCTGCGCAGCTCCTGCGCACTGGCATGGGACTACCCGCCAAGTTCCAGGTCACATCGGCTGCATGTGACATCACACAGCAGTCACGGCCCGCCCCCGCAACGGTCCGGACTGCGCCCCACCAACGGCGTTTTAACGCCATTGGCACGCCCCCTCCCGCCTCGCAACCGCCTCTGCTTGTCAATCAGGCAGATGAGATTGCAGCCCAGAGATGCTGTTAGCATCTCACTGGGTTCCCGGGGTGCACGTGCGCATTCCACAAAGGGATTCAGACTGCGATCGGTGCCGCTGCAGCGACCCAGTCTGAATTACCCCCACTGTCCCCTGTGCCTTCAAGCATGCACTCATCTCTCCTATTCTTTAAAAACCTACCCTTGATCCATATACCCTTTCTAACTACCGACCCATCTCTCTCCTCCCTTTTGCCTCCAAGCTCCTTGTCTACAGCTGCCTTACTGTCTTTCTTTCCTCACACTCACTGCTTCACCCATTCCAGTCTGGCTTCTTTCCTCTCCACTCCACTAAAACTGCCCTCACAAAAGTCTGCAATGACCTCCATGCTGACAAATCTAAGGGCCACTACTCTCTGCTTATTCTTCTTGACCTCTCTGCTGATTTTGACACTGTGGACCACCCTCTCCCTCTGCAAATTATTCACTCCATTGGTCTGCATGATACTGCCTTCTCTTGGCTATCTTCCTACCTCTCTGACTGCTCCTTCTCTGTCTCCTCTCATGACTACACCCCCTCCTCCCACTTCCACTAACTGTAGGTGTCCCCCAAAGTTCTGTTCTTGGTCCTCTCCTTTTCTCTCTCTATACGTAATCTTGAGGTGAACTCATTAGTTCTTTTGACCTCCAATGTCATCTCTTTGCTGATGATACTCAACTCTACCTTTCCTCCCCTGACCTCTTCCCTGCTCTCCTCACTCGTATCTCGATCTGTCTCTCTGCTTTCTCTTCTTGGATGTCCAAGCGCATTCTTAAACTTAACATGTCTAAAACAGATAATAAGACTGAGCTGATCATCTTCCCACCCTCCCGCCAACCTCACCTCCCACAATTTCATTATCTATTGATGGTACAACTATCTTCTCTAGCCCCCAAGTGCGCTGTCTTGGAGTATTCCTTGACTCCTCGCTCTCCTTCAAACCACACATTCAGTACCTCTCAAAAACCTGCCATTTCCATCTCAAAAACATCTCCAGGATCAGACCCTTTCTCACCCAGGATGCTACTAAGACCCTCATCCACTCACTGGTCACCTCCAGATTGGACTACTGCAATCTCCCCCTATATGGCCTCCCTCAAAAATACCTCTCTCCACTTCAATCAATCCTCAATGCTGCTGACATCTCATCTTCCTCACCAAACGTACTACATCCACATCCCCTCTCTTGCAGGACCTTCACTGGCTACTCTTCCCATTCAGAATCCATTTCAAGCTTCTCACACTCACCTACAAAGCCCTCACCCACTCTTTTCCCTCCTACATCTCTAACCTTATCTCTCCCACCGTCCTCTTCACTCTGCTAATGCACGCCGTCTCTCCTGCCAACTGACTACCTCCTCCCACTCCTACCTACAAGATTTTGCACGTGCTGCTCCCTATCTCTGGAATGCTCTACCTCTCCCCATCCGACTCTCCTCCTCTCTACAAAAGTTCAAATGGGCTCTCAAGATCAACTTCTTCACCAAACCTAGCCAAATCTCATCCTAACCCTCTGTTCCACAATCTCTGTCTACCCCATCTGTGTCACCCCTATCTGTCTGCCCCTCTCCTTTAGAATGTAAGCTCTCACGAGTAGGGCCCTCTTCCCTCATATGCTTATCCTTTTTTTTTACTTTTATTATCTTCGACTGCACCAAGTCCTGCAATTTTCTGCCATCCTGATACTTATTTCAGTGTCATCTGCTGATGTAGCTATGTTTATATACCCTGTACTTGTCCTATATTGTCTTCAATTGTAAGTCACTGTTTTCCTGTTTTTATTATTTGTTTATGTACTCTGTAATTGGGCGCTGCGGAACCCTTGTGGTGCCATGTAAATGAAGGATAATATTAAGAATAAATAGTAATGTTCCTATGTCACACAATGTTCACCATGGGGGGTATCCATTTAACCCTGATGCCATTTCGGCAAATCAAAATGATTAATTAATGACAGATACTCATTATCGCGGTATCCAATTAGAGTTTTGATCGGCCGAAATTGATTGGCCAAAAATGTGCACACCTCTCCCATAAATGAAAAGTACAAATGTAAAATGACATTGTGTGTGTGTTCTCATCCATCAGTGGGAAAGCTGTAGTACTCTGCCATGAGGCTGTATGGATAAGCCTTAGTGCTGGCCTCCCCGCTGGATGAGTCTACAGGGCTTAAATAAGTCAGGATATGTTTAAAAAATGTTGTACTGTTATTAAAGATATACTAGAAAACAGGTTGGGACTTGGTGACTGGCAGTGGGTATCCCGGCGGTCAGCATACCAACCCCAGGATCCCAGCCGCAGAATGCCAGCAAGGGGGTGAGCGCTCGCCACAAGTTTTGTTCCCACTCTATGGGTGTTGTAGACACCCACGAGTGGGAATAGTCCCTGTTAGATGGGATGCCAACTGTAGGGCTTTTGATCGTTCAGGATCCCGGGTCGGTATGGTGACCACTGGGATCCGGAGCGCCGGTCACATGACCGGATCCCCTAGAAAACAGACCAGAGCTAATAATTATAGTCAACACACCAATATGGTTTAATAAAACCAGGACTCAGCCAATATATTCATTTAAATATTTAATATAAAATATAATGTTGCAATAACAATAAAAAGTTTCAACACATATAAATGAATAAAGATAAAATATATTTCTCTGACGTCCTAAGTGGATGCTGGGACTCCGTAAGGACCATGGGGAATAGCGGCTCCGCAGGAGACTGGGCACAACTAAAGAAAGTTTTAGGACTACCTGGTGTGCACTGGCTCCTCCCCCTATGACCCTCCTCCAGACCTCAGTTAGAATCTTGTGCCCGGCTGAGCTGGATGCACACTAGGGGCTCTCCTGAACTTCTAGAAAAAAAAAGTATATTTTAGGTTTTTTATTTTCAGTGAGATCTGCTGGCAACAGACTCACTGCTACGAGGGACTAAGGGGAGAAGAAGCGAACCTACCTGATTGGAGCTAGTTTGGGCTTCTTAGGCTACTGGACACCATTAGCTCCAGAGGGATCGAACACAGGACCCGACCTCGATCGTTCGGTCCCGGAGCCGCGCCGCCGTCCCCCTTACAGAGCCAGAAGCATGAAGATGGTCCTGAAAATCAGCGGCAGAAGACTTCGGTCTTCAACAAGGTAGCGCACAGCACTGCAGCTGTGCGCCATTGCTCCTCATGCACACCTCACACTCCGGTCACTGATGGGTGCAGGGCGCTGGGGGGGGGGGGGGCGCCCTGAGCAGCAATATTAACACCTTGGCTGGCAAATTAATCACAATATATAGTCCTAGAGGCTATATATGTGAAAAATACCCCTGCCAGAGATCCATAAAAAGCGGGACAAAGTCCGCCGAAAAAGGGGCGGGGCTATCTCCCTCAGCAGACTGGCGCCATTTTCTCTTCACAGTGCAGCTGGAAGACAGCTCCCCAGGCTCTCCCCTGTAGTTTTCAGGCTCAAAGGGTTAAAAAGAGAGGGGGGGCACTAAATTTAGGCGCAAAATTGTGTATTATAGCAGCTATAAGGGAAAAATCACTGTAGGAAGTGTGAATCCCTGTATTATATAGCGCTTTGGTGTGTGCTGGCATACTCTCTCTCTGTCTCCCCAAAGGACTTTGTGGGGTCCTGTCCTCAGTCAGAGCATTACCTGTGTGTGTGCGGTGTGTCGGTACGGCTGTGTCGACATGTTTGATGAGGAAGGTTACGTGGAAGGCGGAGCAGATGCCGATAAATGTGATGTCGCCCCCTGTGGGGCCGACACCAGAGTGGATGGATAGGTGGAAGGTATTAACCGACAGTGTCAACTCCTTACATAAAAGGCTGGATGACGTAACAGCTGTGGGACAGCCGGCTTCTCAGCCCGCGCCTGCCCAGGCGTCTCAAAGGCCATCAGGGGCTCAAAAAACGCCCGGTACCTCAGATGGCAGACACAGATGTCGACACGGAGTCTGACTCCAGTGTCGACGAGGTTGAGACATATACACAATCCACTAGGAACATCCGTTGCATGAGCTCGGCAATGAAAAATGTATTACACATTTCTGACATTAACCCGAGTACCACAAAACAGGGGTTTTATGTTTGGGGAGAAAAAGCAACCAGTGTTTTGTTCCCCCATCAGATGAGTGAATGAAGTGTGTGAAGAGGCGTGGGTTCCCCCGATAAGAAACTGGTAATTTCTAAATGTTACTGATGGCGTACCCTTTCCCGCCAGAGGATAGGTCACGTTGGGAGATATCCCCTAGGGTGGATAAGGCGCTCACACGTTTGTCAAAAAAGGTGGCACTGCCGTCTTAGGATACGGCCACTTTGAAGGAGCCTGCTGATAAAAAACAGGAGGCTATCCTGAAGTCTGTATATACACACTCAGGTACTATACTGAGACCTGCAATTGCCTCAGCATGGATAGTGCTGCTGCAGCTGGGTCTGTTACCCTGTCAGGACAGGGATACTATTTGGCTAACCATAGAGCATATTAAAGACATAGTCTTATATATGAGGGATGCACAGAGGGATATTTGCCGGCTGGCATCCAGAATTAATGCAATGTCCATTCTGCCAGGAGGGTATTAGGGACCCGGCAGTGGACAGGTGATGCTGACTTTAAAAGGCACATCTGCCTTATAAGGGTGAGGAATTGTTGGGGATGGTCTCTGGGACCTCGTATCCACAGCAACAGCTGGGAAGAAAAATTTTTTACCTCAGGTTTCCTCACAGCCTAAGAAAGCACTGTATTATCGCGGGGGCGTGCCTGACGAGTAATGGAGTAGGACGTGCTATCCTAGCTCCCCAGCCGACAATATCCTGAAAACATCCTGGCACCCCCTGTGAGACTGCATAAACGGCCCTGTGCGGCTTTCTGAAACTCTGCTGCCCGATCTGAGCCCCTTTCCAAGTGGATCCTGTGCTCACTGTACCTGCTGGGTACGAAAGAAGGGCTGAGCTGATCCTGTCCTGCACGAGGCCGGCGCCATCTTGGATCCTGCTGCAAGGGAGCTGTGATAGTCGCCTCCCGCCCGGCTCTCCTAGCGTGCCCTGCGGCCGGCGAAGGGATACCGCGGGGGCCCCGTCACCCGCACTACATACCGCTCTGCTCTACTTCTTTGCCGGACGACCAGGGCGCTTGTCGCGGCCCTGCAGAGCACGGGAGACCGCCGGGCGCCATCTTGCGGTTGGCGGGCCGCGCGCACGGGGCTCCGCCACCCGCCCCTGACAGCCCTGCACAAAAAAAAAAAAAACACAAACGGAGCGGCCTATGAGCCGGACAGCGGATACCCCCTCTGCCTGCTACAAAAGCCCTGGTCCCCTGTGAGATATAACACAGGCTGGGCTGACTGGGCTTCTCCGGGCGCCATCTTGAGGTTGGCACTGGGCTCAGCTCTGCTCCAGTCCACACCTCTCCTGCCAGAAACTATTATATGCAGCCTGAGCAGCCAGACCTGACTAGTGGCTGGCAAAGGATACTAAAGCAGACCTGCATTGCTCTGCCTCGTTTATACAGGTGGGAAATCGCTTGATCCCCTGATCCTGACCATAACTTCCAAATCTATAGTGCCACACTGTCAGGAACACTGGTCCTTTTATATATATATATATATATATATATATATCCGTCCTGCGTCTATTGGCCCTCACATAGTGAGCCGCTGCCTGCGCCCTCTCTCTTGCCTGCACTGCTTTGATTATAATCGGTCATATACGGTGGCATCGTGTTATCCAAAATGGTGAAAGGCCGTCAACAAAACGCGGCGGCAGGCGCAATGGAAAAGTTTATCCGCAACCCCGGTCCCCAACAACAGCGGAGGGAAACTACACAAGATGGGTCTTCGCCCCCTTCTCCTGCATACAGCTCTGCCTCATCAGAACCACCCGATGCTGCATTACAAAAAGTGTTGGACGCCGTGACAGCAAGCGAGGCCCGCTTGGCTGACAAAATTGGGCAAGTGCAGTCTGATCTCTCCATTATACATCAGGACCTACAACGGGTGAGAGAGAGGGTGGGTGAGGCCGAAACCCGTATCTCCAATGTCGAGGATACTGTCACTCCGCTGGGGCGGCGTACTGACACTTTGGAGTCTCAAATGACTGATGTGCGCAAAAAACTAACGGATATGGAGGGACGCCTACGTCGCAACAATGTCCGTTTCATAGGTCTGCCCGAGAAGGAGGAGGGCTCATCTCCTGAGGAATTTCTAGAGGCGTGGCTTCGGAAGGCATTTGGACCCGATGAATTCTCGCCGCATTTCACCATAGAACGAGCTCATAGAGTTCCGATGCGCCCGTTGCCTCCGGGGGCCCCGCCTCGTACCTTCATCGCCAAGTTCCTTCACTTCCGCGACCGGGACACTGTTCTAAAACTTGCTCGCACGAAAGGCCCCCTAAAATGGAACGGGTCGCCAATATCGGTCTTCCCAGACTTTGCGGTGGAGGTGCAGAAAGATAGAGCTCAGTTTCTGCCTGTTAAGCGGAGACTCTGGGAACTTGAACTGCCATACGCCATGCTCTTTCCATCACGATTACGAGTGGTAGCTGATGGGGAGACCAAGTTTTTTGAGGCTCCTCGTGAGGCGATGATGTGGCTGGATAGACGCTTCCCGGCGAGACGGGCCCTTGCTGATGAGTGATTAATTCCTGTGACTGTGTGGCAAAAGATTTTATGTACAGGATAAGATTATATGCATATCTACTGGAGTGATACAGGATGTGGGGGAAAATGTTTAACTATCTATGCTGTTCCCTGAGGATATGAGGGTGGTAGGGGGGTTAATTACTTACCTGATTTTCTGTCTTGTTATTCTTCTCATACAGGCAATTACTATATTAATAATGCTGGGATATGTCGGGTGGCGGGCCGGGGGAGAGGAGGGATATATCGGCGGTCCGAATATACCTGATTATATTTGATCTTAAGTCCCGGGGGGTGACTTTGTATATCTCGCCTCTTTTTCTATCCTATGGGGGCGAATCAGTCTACAGGCTGGGGAAGTTTTGTTTTGTTTGTGTTTTGTTTTCTCTTTCTTAGGGCTATTGTATTTCTGGCTCCACCCAGGGTATAACAAGGTGTGTGCTCTGGGCTTGAGCCGGTATTAGGTTCAGGGATCCAAGTATGCTGCAGGTTGGGAGTAGTATACAGGGTGGGGGGAGGGGGGAAGTTGTAGGCTATGGTTGTTTCTGGTATGGATGGTCGAAATTTGAGTGTGTGTGGCTTACGAATCTACTCATTGAGCGGTGGTGCCTTGTTCTTGTATACAGAGTAGATGGATCTGGCTGGCTGCTGGCTGTAGCCTCTCTTATTATCAAAACGACCCCTCATGGTTGGACTTAGGTTGGTGTCATGGAATGTAAGGGGACTCAATGACAAGATCAAGAGATCCCTTGTGCTTAGACAAATTAAGCAATATGCCGCTGATGTGATATGTCTTATGGAGACCCACCTGGTGGGCAGCAAGACCCTTGCCCTTAAAAGACCTTGGGTAGGGTGGGCATTCCATTCCACACACACTTCTGCCTCTCGGGGGGTCTCTATCCTTATAAAGAAGGCAGTTCCCTTTGTACTGGAGTCAGTACAAACGGACCCATGGGGAAGATATGTGTTTTTAAAGTGTAAAATCCACTGTACCCCTCTGCTTTTGCTGTCCGTATATGTGCCCCCCCCGTACTCCTCCGATGTCCTAAAAAGGGTTGCAGGATTTATGGCCTCGTCACCGGGTATACCCGTGGTTTGTGTGGGGGATTTCAACAATGTTTTAGATAAAGCGATGGATAGATTCTCCACCAATCCCTCTGGTCCACACTCTGGTAGAAATGATTTTGCTGAGGTTGTGTCGGGACTGGGCCTGGTTGATCCCTGGAGACTGAGACATCCATCTGCTAAACAATATTCATGCTTCTCACATTCCCACTCCTCGTTCTCTAGGATTGACCTGGCCCTTCTCTCGAACGATCTGATTCCTAGGGTCCAGGATAGCAAATATGAGACTAGGGGTATATCGGACCACTCCCCTTTAACATTGACCCTGGACTTTGGCTGCTCTAGAGGCCAGGCAGTGTGGAAGTTTAACCCGTTTTGGCTAGTACATATGGGAGATGGCTCCGATTTGGTGACTGCGTGGCGGGAATTTTTTGAGATAAATAAGGCTGGGCAACCTATCTCTAATTTATGGGATGCGTTCAAGGCCTTTTTGCGGGGAACCCTAATTAAACGAGTGGCTAATTTAAAAACCTTTTTCAGGCACCGGGAGTCCGAGCTAGAGACCTTGAGTGTTGCTGCAGAGGTAAAATACTTACAGGATTGCTTGGATAGTTCCAAATCTGCATGGTTGACAGCGCAGGGGGAATGGAAGGAATGTCTAATGGAAAAGACTCAGCATAGACTCCTCTTCTCCTCTCACACCTTCTACGCCTCCGGGGATAGGCCGGGATCATATTTAGCCTCTTTGGCACGAGGTGAGAGATCCGCTAATACCGTGGTTGAAATAGAGGCCTCAGACGGTACCACTGTAGTGCAGACCCCACAGATTGCGTCGGAATTCGTGTCGTACTATAGACGTTTATATAGCTCTAAACTGGACTGTACCCCGATGCAATTAGACGAATATTTACAGACTATACAGCTTCCCTTGCTGACTGGTGAGGCGCATGACTTCCTCGAGGCACCTATTTCGCCGGAGGAGATTGCGGATGCGATCAGTGCTGCCCCCAATGGGAAGGCTTCAGGGCCCGATGGCATACCGTCTGAGCTATATAGGCGCCATTTAGATTTTTTTGTCCCCCAATTGCTTGAGCTATATAGTCAAATATTCACACAGGAATCCCTCCCATTATCTATGGCGGAGGCATTGATTATTGTCCTTCCGAAGCCCGATAAGGACCATAGGAAGGTTGATTCTTATAGACCTATCTCCCTTCTACCGACCGATATCAAAATTCTGGCCAAAATCCTGGCATGTAGATTAAATAAGGTAATTACACAGATCATACACCCAGATCAGACGGGATTTATGCCCAATAAATCAACATCCATTAATCTCAGACGATTATTTACCCATCTACAGGTCCCCCGTGAGGCACCCTCATCCATAGTAGTATCACTAGACGCCGCTAAGGCCTTTGACTCCGTGGAGTGGGAGTACTTGTGGAGGGTCATGCGCAAGTTTGGTATAGGCCCTAACTTTATCAAATTTGTCCGCCTGATGTATTCCTCTCCCCTGGCTAGAGTGACGGTGAATGGCTTTGTGTCACATTCCTTTCCGTTGTCCAGAGGCACTCGTCAGGGATGCCCATTGTCCCCTACCCTGTTTGCTATAGCCATTGAACCCCTTGCATGTCTTCTGCGAGCGAACCCTGAGATTATTGGATACACCGTGGGCACCAGGGAGGAGAAAATAGCTCTTTATGCCGATGATATCCTGCTATTTGTGGATCGCTATGCTGAGTCTATGCCTAAGATTTTAGATATTATTAATAAGTTCGGATGTTACTCAGGGCTCCTGATCAATTGGGAGAAATCCTCCATTATTCCGCTTCAAGGTGAGGTCCCTGCCTCCCCATTGGTTGTTCTCCCGCTAAGATGGGTGAATTCCTTTAAGTATCTGGGCATATGGGTATCCAATGACCCTCATAAATTTACTTCCCTTAATATTACACCGCAAATATCTTACCTTCGCAATAAGGTGAAGGTCTGGGGGAAATTGCCCCTGACGGCTACAGGGAGGGTTAATCTGGTAAAAATGGTTTTTCAACCCAAACTCCTATACATACTTCAACAATCCCCAATATACATACCCCAGAAAACTTTCAAACAGATAGATGGCTTGATGTCCTCTCTGGTTTGGGCTAGTAAACGGGCACGGTTGAAACTTAATACTCTGACTAGGCCCAAAACCTCAGGGGGGCTGGCTCTTCCCAACTTTCGTCTTTATTATTTTGCAGCACAACTAGCACATCTATGGGAATGGGTTAATGAATCTGACACTTCAAGTTTGCATTCTCAGCTGGTATTGCAGGAATACCCAGGTGGTTCACCACTGAGACTGCTTCTCTGTGGAAGTGTCAAAGTATCGGCACTACCACTCTTTAAACAATATATTACTGTTTGGAGACTGGCGCATCGGATATTGCAAGGACAGGGCATTGACCCTGACACTCCCCTGGACAATAAATATGGATTGCCAGAGTTGTGTCAGCTTCAAGTCAGGGAGGTGTGGGAACCATGGGGGGTGACTTCGCTGGGACACTTGTATATTGATGGGTTTTTTAGATCTTTCCAGCAGATTCAACAGGAATTTAACGTCCCCTCAGCGTATTTTTATCGCTTCCTTCAATTGAGACATGCGGTGTCTGCCCAATTCCCCGATGGCCCGCCGGCGCTTACTGATTCTCCGGTCAAATTGCTGTTGCAGACAGTGGGACCCGATCACTTAGTATCCAAAATATATGGCCGGTTACTTCAAATGCATCATATAGACCCCCTTAGCTCCCTTAAGACCAAGTGGGAATCTGACCTAGGTCCAGTGTCGGATGAGATATGGGAGGGTGCCCTGGGATCGAGCCGGCTTTCAACATCATCTGTCCGATATCAACAAATTCAGTTGTTCGTGCTGCACAGGGTATATATGTCACCTCTGCGATTGTCACATATAGGGGGATCCCACAGCTCAAAATGTCCCAAATGCGGCACTATGGGAGCAGACTTTTGGCATATGATATGGATATGCCCTCTGGTGTCGAAGTTTTGGGAGGAGGTTATACGTGCCATAGTTGTTACGGGTATCCCCTCTACCGTACTTACACCTATCTCTTGCATATTGGCAACTATAGATGAGGAAACTCTAGACCCGCCCAGTCGACGATATGTTATAAACCTCAGTGCTCTGGCCAAGGTTTGCATAGCCAGATTATGGATGGCTAATGAAGCCCCGGCGCCACAATCCTGGATTGCTCTGGTTAATACTACTGTTGCACATGAAAAATTCGTATATCTGGCCAGGAATGCGGAAAAAAAGTTTATTGCTATATGGGGAAGGTGGATGAGCTCTCGCTATTTCGCTTCAAGGATGAATACTGCTGAACCCTAGATCTATTTAACTGCCCGATATGAGTGGTCTTTGTGTGAGTTCTCTGGGGTGAGTGGCCCGTGGCCGGCCGGATCCAAAGGCACGATGATATCGTGATAAAAGATAATACAATGTGGGTCTAATATATAGGAATTCTGGATCACCACTGCTCTATTGCTATTTATGATTCTGAATGAGATATTTAATACCACATCACACTATGCTCTCTCTGCAATACCGTAGCATGTTGTTGTTACTTGTTTAAGTGTTATAGTCTAGCTGTTGTAAGTATGTTATGCTTGCCCTAGGCAATGTTTAAATGTTAAAACATTGTAAAAACCAATAAAAAACTATTGAATTTAAAAAAGAAAGCACTGTATTATCAGGTACAGCCCTTTCGGCTTCAGAAAAGCAAGCGGGTCAAAGGCGCTTCCTTTCTGCACAGAGTCAAGGGAAGAGGGAAAAAAGCTGCACCAGACAGCCAGTTCCCAGGATCAAAAATCTTCCCCCGCTTCCTCTGAGTCCGCCGCATGACGCTGGGGCTCCACAGGTGAAGCCAGGTGCGGTGGGGGCACGTTTCGGGAACTTCAGCGACCAGTGGGCTCGCTCACAGGTGGATCCCTGGGTTCTGCAAGTAGTATCACAGGGATACAAGCTGGAGTTCGAGGCGACTCCCCCTCGCCGTTACCTCAAATCAGCCTTGCCTGCTGCCCTCGGAGAAAGGGGAGGTAGTACTGGCGGCAATTTACAAGCTGTACTTCCAGCTGGGGATAATCAAGGTACCCCTCCTTCAACAAGGCCGGGGTTACTATTCCACAATGTTTGTGGTACCGAAACCAGTCGGTTCGGTGAGACCCATTCTAAAATTGAAATCCTTGAACACTTATATACGAAGGTTCAAGTTCAAAATGGAATCGCTCAGGGTGG
Source organism: Pseudophryne corroboree (assembly GCF_028390025.1). Lineage (NCBI taxonomy): Eukaryota > Metazoa > Chordata > Amphibia > Anura > Myobatrachidae > Pseudophryne > Pseudophryne corroboree. Next base: position 378,334,922 of record NC_086446.1, on the reverse strand, counting down.
TTATTGCAAGCCTGGAAGAAGGGGATTACATGGTATCACTGGACATCAAGGATGCTTACCTGCATGTCCCCATTTACCCTCCTCACCAGGAGTACCTCAGGATTGTGGTACAGGACTGTCATTACCAATTCCAGACGTTGCCGTTGGTCTGTCCCCGGCACCGAGGGTATTTACCAAGGTAACGGCCGTAATGATGATACTCCTTCAAAAATAAAAAAAAAGGGAGTTATAATTATCCCTACTTGGACGATCTCCTTATAAAGGCGAGGTCCAGGGAGCAGTTCTTGGTCGAAGTAGCACTGTCTCGGGAAGTGCTACAACAGCACGGCTGGATTCTGAATATTCCAAAGTCGCAGCTGGTTCCTACGACGCGTCTACTGTTCCTGGGTATGGTTCTGGACACAGAACAGGAAAAAGTGTTTCTCCCGGAGGAGAAGGCCAAGGAGTTGTCATCTCTAGTCAGAGACCTCCTAAAACAAATACAGGTGTCGGTGCATCAATGCACGCGAGTCCTGGGTAAGATGGTAGCTTCTTACGAAGAAATTAGATTCGGCAGGTTCCATGCAAGGATCTTCCAGTGGGATCTGTTGGACAAGTGGTCCGGGTCGCATTTTCAGATGCATTGGCTGATAACCCTGTCTCCAAGGGCCAGGGTGTCGCTGTTGTGGTGGCTGCAGAGTGCTCATCTTCTAGAGGGCCGCAGATTCGGCATACAGGACTGGGTCCTGGTGACCACGGATGCCAGCCTTCGAGGCTGGGGGGCAGTCACACAGGGAAGAAACTTCCAAGGACTATGGTCGAGTCAGGAGACTTCCCTACACATAAATATTCTGGAACTAAGGGCCATTTACAATAGAGATGAGCGCCTGAAATTTTTCGGGTTTTGTGTTTTGGTTTTGGGTTCGGTTCCGCGGCCGTGTTTTGGGTTCGAACGCGTTTTGGCAAAACCTCACCGAATTTTTTTTGTCGGATTCGGGTGTGTTTTGGATTCGGGTGTTTTTTTCCAAAAACACAAAAAAACAGCTTAAATCATAGAATTTGGGGGTCATTTTGATCCCAAAGTATTATTAACCTCAAAAACCATAATTTCCACTCATTTTCAGTCTATTCTGAATACCTCACACCTCACAATATTATTTTTAGTCCTAAAATTTGCACCGAGGTCGCTGTGTGAGTAAGATAAGCGACCCTAGTGGCCGACACAAACACCGGGCCCATCTAGGAGTGGCACTGCAGTGTCACGCAGGATGTCCCTTCCAAAAAACCCTCCCCAAACAGCACATGACGCAAAGAAAAAAAGAGGCGCAATGAGGTAGCTGTGTGAGTAAGATTAGCGACCCTAGTGGCCGACACAAACACCGTGCCCATCTAGGAGTGGCACTGCAGTGTCACGCAGGATGTCCCTTCCAAAAAACCCTCCCCAAACAGCACATGACGCAAAGAAAAAAAGAGGCGCAATGAGGTAGCTGACTGTGTGAGTAAGATTAGCGACCCTAGTGGCCGTCACAAACACCGGGCCCATCTAGGAGTGGCACTGCAGTGTCACGCAGGATGTCCCTTCCAAAAAAACCCTCCCCAATCAGCACATGATGCAAAGAAAAAGAAAAGAAAAAAGAGGTGCAAGATGGAATTGTCCTTGGGCCCTCCCACCCACCCTTATGTTGTATAAACAAAACAGGACATGCACACTTTAACCAACCCATCATTTCAGTGACAGGGTCTGCCACACGACTGTGACTGATATGACGGGTTGGTTTGGACCCCCCCCAAAAAAGAAGCAATTAATCTCTCCTTGCACAAACTGGCTCTACAGAGGCAAGATGTCCACCTCATCTTCACCCTCCGATATATCACCGTGTACATACCCCTCCTCACAGATTATCAATTCGTCCCCACTGGAATCCACCATCTCAGCTCCCTGTGTACTTTGTGGAGGCAATTGCTGCTGGTCAATGTCTCCGCGGAGGAATTGATTATAATTCATTTTAATGAACATCATCTTCTCCACATTTTCTGGATGTAACCTCGTACGCCGATTGCTGACAAGGTGAGCGGCGGCACTAAACACTCTTTCGGAGTACACACTTGTGGGAGGGCAACTTAGGTAGAATAAAGCCAGTTTGTGCAAGGGCCTCCAAATTGCCTCTTTTTCCTGCCAGTATAAGTACGGACTGTGTGACGTGCCTACTTGGATGCGGTCACTCATATAATCCTCCACCATTCTTTCAATGGTGAGAGAATCATATGCAGTGACAGTAGACGACATGTCCGTAATCGTTGTCAGGTCCTTCAGTCCGGACCAGATGTCAGCATCAGCAGTCGCTCCAGACTGCCCTGCATCACCGCCAGCGGGTGGGCTCGGAATTCTGAGCCTTTTCCTCGCACCCCCAGTTGCGGGAGAATGTGAAGGAGGAGATGTTGACAGGTCGCGTTCCGCTTGACTTGACAATTTTGTCACCAGCAGGTCTTTCAACCCCAGCAGACCTGTGTCTGCCGGAAAGAGAGATCCAAAGTAGGCTTTAAATCTAGGATCGAGCACGGTGGCCAAAATGTAGTGCTCTGATTTCAACAGATTGACCACCCGTGAATCCTTGTTAAGCGAATTAAGGGCTGCATCCACAAGTCCCACATGCCTAGCGGAATCGCTCCCTTTTAGCTCCTTCTTCAATGCCTCCAGCTTCTTCTGCAAAAGCCTGATGAGGGGAATGACCTGACTCAGGCTGGCAGTGTCTGAACTGACTTCACGTGTGGCAAGTTCAAAGGGCATCAGAACCTTGCACAACGTTGAAATCATTCTCCACTGCACTTGAGACAGGTGCATTCCATCTCCTATATCGTGCTCAATTGTATAGGCTTGAATGGCCTTTTGCTGCTCCTCCAACCTCTGAAGCATATAGAGGGTTGAATTCCACCTCGTTACCACTTCTTGCTTCAGATGATGGCAGGGCAGGTTCAGTAGTTTTTGGTGGTGCTCCAGTCTTCTGTACGTGGTGCCTGTACGCCGAAAGTGTCCCGCAATTTTTCTGGCCACCGACAGCATCTCTTGCACGCCCCTGTCGTTTTTTAAAAAATTCTGCACCACCAAATTCAAGGTATGTGCAAAACATGGGACGTGCTGGAATTTGCCCATATTTAATGCACACACAATATTGCTGGCGTTGTCCGATGCCACAAATCCACAGGAGAGTCCAATTGGGGTAAGCCATTCCGCGATGATCTTCCTCAGTTGCCGTAAGAGGTTTTCAGCTGTGTGCGTATTCTGGAAAGCGGTGATACAAAGCGTAGCCTGCCTAGGAAAGAGTTGGCGTTTGCGAGATGCTGCTACTGGTGCCGCCGCTGCTGTTCTTGCGGCGGGAGTCCATACATCTACCCAGTGGGCTGTCACAGTCATATAGTCCTGACCCTGCCCTGCTCCACTTGTCCACATGTCCGTGGTTAAGTGGACATTGGGTACAACTGCATTTTTTAGGAGACTGGTGAGTCTTTTTCTGACGTCCGTGTACATTCTCGGTATCGCCTGCCTAGAGAAGTGGAACCTAGATGGTATTTGGTAACGGGGGCACACTGCCTCAATAAATTGTCTAGTTCCCTGTGAACTAACGGCGGATACCGGACGCACGTCTAACACCAACATAGTTGTCAAGGACTCAGTTATCCGCTTTGCAGTAGGATGACTGCTGTGATATTTCATCTTCCTCGCAAAGGACTGTTGAACAGTCAATTGCTTACTGGAAGTAGTACAAGTGGGCTTACGACTTCCCCTCTGGGATGACCATCGACTCCCAGCGGCAACAACAGCAGCGCCAGCAGCAGTAGGCGTTACACGCAAGGATGCATCGGAGGAATCCCAGGCAGGAGAGGACTCGTCAGACTTGCCAGTGACATGGCCTGCAGGACTATTGGCATTCCTGGGGAAGGAGGAAATTGACACTGAGGGAGTTGGTGGGGTGGTTTGCGTGAGCTTGGTTACAAGAGGAAGGGATTTACTGGTCAGTGGACTGCTTCCGCTGTCACCCAAAGTTTTTGAACTTGTCACTGACTTATTATGAATGCGCTGCAGGTGACGTATAAGGGAGGATGTTCCGAGGTGGTTAACGTCCTTACCCCTACTTATTACAGCTTGACAAAGGGAACACATGGCTTGACACCTGTTGTCCGCATTTCTGGTGAAATACCTCCACACCGAAGAGCTGATTTTTTTGGTATTTTCACCTGGCATGTCAACGGCCATATTCCTCCCACGGACAACAGGTGTCTCCCCGGGTGCCTGACTTAAACAAACCACCTCACCATCAGAATCCTCCTGGTCAATTTCCTCCCCAGCGCCAGCAACACCCATATCCTCCTCATCCTGGTGTACTTCAACACTGACATCTTCAATCTGACTATCAGGAACTGGACTGCGGGTGCTCCTTCCAGCACTTGCAGGGGGCGTGCAAATGGTGGAAGGCGCATGCTCTTCACGTCCAGTGTTGGGAAGGTCAGGCATCGCAACCGACACAATTGGACTCTCCTTGTGGATTTGGGATTTCAAAGAACGCACAGTTCTTTGCGGTGCTTTTGCCAGCTTGAGTCTTTTCAGTTTTCTAGCGAGAGGCTGAGTGCTTCCATCCTCATGTGAAGCTGAACCACTAGCCATGAACATAGGCCAGGGCCTCAGCCGTTCCTTGCCACTCCGTGTGGTAAATGGCATATTGGCAAGTTTACGCTTCTCCTCCGACAATTTTATTTTAGGTTTTGGAGTCCTTTTTTTACTGATATTTGGTGTTTTGGTTTTGACATGCTCTGTACTATGCCATTGGGCATCGGCCTTGGCAGACGATGTTGCTGGCATTTCATCGTCTCGGTCATGACTAGTGGCAGCAGCTTCAGCACGAGGTGGAAGTGGATCTTGATCTTTCCCTAATTTTGGAACCTCAACATTTTTGTTCTCCATATTTTAATAGGCACAACTAAAAGGCACCTCAGGTAAACAATGGAGATGGATGGATTGGATACTAGTATACAATTATGGACGGGCTGCCGAGTGCCGACACAGAGGTAGCCACAGCCGTGAACTACCGCACTGTACTGTGTCTGCTGCTAATATATAGACTGGTTGATAAAGAGATAGTATACTCGTAACTAGTATGTATGTATAAAGAAAGAAAAAAAAACCACGGTTAGGTGGTATATACAATTATGGACAGGCTGCCGAGTGCCGACACAGAGGTAGCCACAGCCGTGAACTACCGCACTGTACTGTGTCTGCTGCTAATATATAGACTGGTTGATAAAGAGATAGTATACTCGTAACTAGTATGTATGTATAAAGAAAGAAAAAAAAACCACGGTTAGGTGGTATATACAATTATGGACGGGCTGCCGAGTGCCGACACAGAGGTAGCCACAGCCGTGAACTACCGCACTGTACTGTGTCTGCTGCTAATATATAGACTGGTTGATAAAGAGATAGTATACTCGTAACTAGTATGTATGTATAAAGAAAGAAAAAAAAACCACGGTTAGGTGGTATATACAATTATGGACGGGCTGCCGAGTGCCGACACAGAGGTAGCCACAGCCGTGAACTACCGCACTGTACTGTGTCTGCTGCTAATATATAGACTGGTTGATAAAGAGATAGTATACTCGTAACTAGTATGTATGTATAAAGAAAGAAAAAAAAACCATGGTTAGGTCACTGGTATATACAATTATGGACGGGCTGCCGAGTGCCGACACAGAGGTAGCCACAGCCGTGAACTACCGCACTGTACTGTGTCTGCTGCTAATATATAGACTGGTTGATAAAGAGATAGTATACTCGTAACTAGTATGTATGTATAAAGAAAGAAAAAAAAACCACGGTTAGGTGGTATATACAATTATGGACGGGCTGCCGAGTGCCGACACAGAGGTAGCCACAGCCGTGAACTACCGCACTGTACTGTGTCTGCTGCTAATATATAGACTGGTTGATAAAGAGATAGTATACTCGTAACTAGTATGTATGTATAAAGAAAGAAAAAAAAACCACGGTTAGGTCACTGGTATATACAATTATGGACGGGCTGCCGAGTGCCGACACAGAGGTAGCCACAGCCGTGAACTACCGCACTGTACTGTGTCTGCTGCTAATATAGACTGGTTGATAAAGAGATAGTATACTACTAATATTATATACTGGTGGTCAGGTCACTGGTCACTAGTCACACTGGCAGTGGCACTCCTGCAGCAAAAGTGTGCACTGTTTAATTTTAATATAATATTATGTACTCCTGGCTCCTGCTATAACCTATAACTGGCACTGCAGTAGTGCTCCCCAGTCTCCCCCACAATTATAAGCTGTGTGAGCTGAGCAGTCAGACAGATATATAATATATATAGATGATGCAGCACACTGGCCTGAGCCTGAGCAGTGCACACAGATATGGTATGTGACTGAGTCACTGTGTGCTGTGTATCGCTTTTTTCAGGCAGAGAACGGATTATAAATAAAAGTGGTGGTCACTGGTCACTATCAGCAAAACTCTGCACTGTACACTACTGAGTACTCCTAATGCTCCCCAAAATTAGTAAATCAAGTGTCTAAACGGAGAGGACGCCAGCCACGTCCTCTCCCTATCAATCTCAATGCACGTGTGAAAATGGCGGCGACGCGCGGCTCCTTATATAGAATCCGAGTCTCGCGATAGAATCCGAGCCTCGCGAGAATCCGACAGCGTCATGATGACGTTCGGGCGCGCTCGAGTTAACCGAGCAAGGCGGGAAGATCCGAGTCGCTCGGACCCGTGAAAAAAAACATGAAGTTCTGGCGGGTTCGGATTCAGAGAAACCGAACCCGCTCATCTCTAATTTACAATGCCCTAAATTAGGCTAGACCCCTGCTTCAACACCAGCCGGTGCTGATCCAGTCAGACAACATCACGGCGGTCGCTCATGTATACCAACAGGGCGGCACAAGAAGCAGGATGGCGATGGCAGAAGCCACAAGGATTTTCCGATGGGCGGAAAATCATGTGTTAGCACTGTCAGCAGTGTTCATTTCCGGAGTGGACAACTGGGAAGCAGACTTTCTCAGCTGGCACGACTTCCACCCGGGAGAGTGGGGATTTCATCCAGAAGTCTTCCAAATGATTGTACACCATTGGGAAAGGCCACAGGTGGACATGAGGGCGTCCCGCCTCAACAAAAAGCTAAAAAGATATTGCGCCAGGTCAAGGGACCCTCAGGCGATAGCTGTGGACGCTCTGGTGACACCGTGGGTGTACCAGTGGGTTTATGTGTTCCCTCCTCTTCCTCTCATACCCAAGGTACTGAGGATAATAAGTAAAAGAGGAGTAAGAACTATACTCATTGTTCCGGATTGGCCAAGAAGAGCTTGGTACCCGGAACTTCAAGAAATGATCTCAGAGGACCCATGGCCTCTGCCGCTCAGACAGGACCTGCTGCAGCAGGGGCCCTGTCTGTTCCAAGACTTACCGCAGCTGCGTTGACGGCATGGCGGTTGAACACCGGATCCTGAAGGAAAAGGGCATTCCGGAGGAAGTCATTCCTACGCTGATTAAAGCTAGGAAAGAAGTGACCGCAAACCATTATCACCGCATTTGGCGAAAATATGTTGCGTGGTGTGAGGCCAGGAAGGCCCCAACGGAGGAATTTCAGCTGGGCCGTTTTCTGCACTTCCTACAGTCAGGGGTGACTATGGGCCTAAAATTGGGTTCCATTAAGGTCCAGATTTCGGCTCTATCGGTTTTCTTCCAGAGAGAACTGGCTTCACTACCTGAAGTTCAGAATTTTGTTAAGGGAGTGCTGCATATTCAGCCTCCTTTTGTGCCTCCAGTGGCACCTTGGGATCTCAACGTGGTGTTGGATTTCCTAAAGTCACATTGATTTGAGCCACTTAAAACCGTGGAATTAAAATATCTCACGTGGAAAGTGGTCATGCTGTTGGCCTTGGCTTCGGCCAGGCGTGTGTCAGAATTGGCGGCTTTGTCATGTAAAAGCCCTTATCTGATTCTCCATATGGATAGGGCAGAATTGAGGACTCGTCCCCAGTTTCTCCCTAAGGTGGTATCAGCTTTTCATTTGAACCAACCTATCGTGGTGCCTGCGGCTACTAAAGACTTGGAGGCTTCCAAGTTGTTGGACGTAGTCAGGGCCCTGAGAATTTATGTTTCCAGGACAGCTAGTGTCAGGAAAACTGACTCGTTGTTTATCCTGTATGCACCCAACAAGCTGGGTGCTCCTGCTTCACAGCAGACTATTGCTCGCTGGATCTGTAGTACGATTCAGCTTGCACATTCTGCGGCTGGACTGTCGCATCCTAAATCAGTGAAAGCCCATTCCACGAGGAAGGTGGGCTCTTCTTGGGCGGCTGCCCGAGGGGTCTCGGCTCTACAACTTTGCCGAGCAGCTACTTGGTCGGGGTCAAACACATTTGCTAAATTCTACAAGTTTGACACCCTGGCTGAGGAGGACCTAGAGTTTGCCCATTGGGTGCTGCAGAGTCATCCGCACTCTCCCGCCCGTTTGGGAGCTTTGGTATAATCCCCATGGTCCTTACGGAGTCCCAGCATCCACTTAGGACATCAGAGAAAATAAGATTTTACTCACCGGTAAATCTATTTCTCGTAGTCCGTAGTGGATGCTGGGCGCCCATCCCAAGTGCGGATTGTCTGCAATACTTATATATAGTTATTGTTTAACTAAAGGGTTATTGTTGAGCTATCTGTTGAGAGGCTGAGTTATTATTCATACTGTTAACTGGGTATAGTATCACGAGTTATACGGTGTGATTGGTGTGGCTGGTATGAGTCTTACCCGGGATTCAAAATCCTTCCTTATTGTGTCAGCTCTTCCGGGCACAGTATCCTAACTGAGGTCTGGAGGAGGGTCATAGGGGGAGGAGCCAGTGCACACCAGGTAGTCCTAAAGCTTTCTTTAGTTGTGCCCAGTCTCCTGCGGAGCCGCTATTGCCCATGGTCCTTACGGAGTCCCAGCATCCACTACGGACTACGAGAAATAGATTTACCGGTGAGTAAAATCTTATTATAGCCCCTTTTAAAAAGCACAATTATGCATATAGTTACAGGTGCGGTTCCACAGTTATCCAGTTCTTACTAGATATCCTGGTGATACATAGTCTGAAAGTTTGTGAACTACAAGTCCCAAACACAATGAATGTGAGCTCACTTGTAATTCTATACCTGTGCTGTCAAGGCAGTCTGGCTGGGCCAATCACTCTTAGGGTATAAAATACCTGCCGCTAGCATTGCGGCTTTGCTTTACTATCTAGGACAGGTGATGCTGTAGCCCCCGTTGCCTTAGAAGACGCACGCTGGGTCTGCCACTAGCCTTGAACATTAGCTCTCCCATCTGGGTCCACTGATGCAGAGATCAGGTTCCAGACTGTGCATTTAAGTTATACATTATACATTTGTTACAGTATACTATGGTATTCATCTACAGTGCACTGTTGTTATTAATCTGGTACATTATCATGCATGCACTAGCATGGTTAGACAAACCTCTGTGGTACCTGGTCACACCCCCTATGAAGACTGGACATGCCCCCTAAGCATAGACCCCTTCCAGTGCATTCCCCGGGATCCCGTCATACCCCAGTCCATCTCTGTGTATTATCCATTATTTTTTTTAATTATTATTATTAATCTGGTCATTTCAGGCAATGATTTTCATTTTCCTAGGATACAGGTACAGCCAGTGCACAGCTAGTTCATATCCAAGGATTATAGACTCTTCATAGATGACATAAAGGTTCTGATGAAAATACAGCCACAAAATAAGACAAAGTATTTGGTAAAATTGCAGGAGAGCGCGTGCAAACAAATAGTTGTGTGTGTGGAAGATGTACAGTATGAAGCAATGAAGTGGGCCAGTGGAGATGTTGCCCATGGCAACCAATCAGCTGCTATATATAATTTTATAGAATGCTCTTGATAAGTGTCACTTCAAAGCTAATTGGTTGCCATGGGCAACTTCTCCACTGGTCCACTTCTCTTTTCACTGCATCAGACATCTCTTACATACGCAACTTGTAAACTGCACTCTTTGTCTCATCCAGACATAAGTCTTTTGAGCTACATTGTATCATAACATTGCACTGAGATGTCTGGATAGTGTACACTATGCTCTCATTATGTCATCTTTTTGTTTTCATCTTAGAAAGGATCTGTGACTTATAGTGTATACACCGTAACTGAATCTGTACACATGTCACAGATGTAAAGGGGTATTGCTTGGTAAATATTGCTTGTACTGCCTTGAGGAAAAATCCTTCTAATATTGGGAATACAAGACATGAGAGACATCTGTATGTCCCGTGAGTGTTGGTTTTGCTCCACCATATTCTCTTATTTTGTTTGTATTCAAATTCATTTGTGTTGTGAACACGAGGAGATCAGCCAACTTTGCATTTTCTTAGGCTTCAACCAAAGCAGAGACCTTAGCAAAAGAAAAATGTACTCCTTCATCCTTATATGGTAACAGGCTGAAACCAGCACAGGCTGTGGCCATTAATATAGTGAGCCACAGCTAGTAGTGACAGGAGAGTAGTGTTGGAGAGATATTGTGTATTATTATTATTATTATTATCCTTTATTTATATGGCGCCACAAGGGTTCCGCTGCGCCCAATTACAGAGTACATAAATAATCTAACAGGAAAACAGCAATTTACAGTTGATGACAGTATAGGACAATACAGAGTAATAAACATATACCCCTTTCACATTGCACAAATAACCCGGTATCGACACGGCATATTGCCGTGTCGACACGGGTCAGTGTGCGATGTGAAAGCACTCTGCCGGAATTAGCGGGTCGCCTGACCCGGTAATTCAACCCGGTATAAAAGAAGGATTATACCCGGGTTGAATACCGGGTCAGGTGCAGTGTGAATGGGAGCCGCGTCAATGCGACACGGTTCCCATTCACAGCATAGGGAGAGGCGGCGCTATAGATGAGCTCATCTCCCAGCGCCGCCTCCAACCCCGCCCTGCTGCTGCTGCGCCCCACCGCTGCTATGGCAACCGACCCGGTATATTGCCGGGTCGGAAAGCCACCATAGCAGAGCAAATGCCGGATCCCACCCGGTAAGGACACGTTTCTCTTACTGGGTGGGATCCGGCATTTGTGATCTGAATGCGGTAATAGTTACATCAGCAGATGACACTGGAATAAGTATCAGGTGGCAGAAGACTGCTGGAGTTGATGCAGTTGAAGATTATTAAAGTAAGAAAGGATAAGCACATGAGGGAAGAGGGCCCTACTCGTGAGCGCTTACATTCTAAAGTATACTGTACTACAGCACCACACTAGGGCTAGCAATGACAATGTTTTCTTTAATTACGTTTTAGATGACAATCATATTAAACCCAACAAATATATAGGGCCTGCTGCAGAGGTGCAAATCATTTGGGTGTACATTGCTCAAAAGGAGCATGTGCAGAAAAATACATATATTCACCCATACGGCTGAGGTACATGCACCAAGCGATGCTGCTGCATCTGCACCTGGTTTGCTTATTAGTTGCCATCATCAGTGTGCACTTACTGTATACTAGCTGCAAAAGCTTCAAAAGGGATGCAGTTAAAATACCAGCTGTCGGGATCCCGGCGTTCAGGAGACCGATGTCGGAATCCTGACAGCCGTTGAAATACTGGCGGCTGGAATCCTGACCACCACAGGTTATTCCCACTCAGTTGGTGGGTCCAGACCGAAACGTGGCGGGCGCAGCGAGCCCAGAGGGGATTTGCTGCCGGGATTCTGGAAGACAGGATGCCGCTGTCGGTATACTGACAGCTGGCATCCCGTCTGCCGGTAAAACATACCAAACCCCTTCAAAAAAACACATATTTTTGCTTGCTTGTGCCCAGATCCTGGTAGACCACACTTGCATGAACAAATCCTCACTGAGACTCCCCAACGTAAGAATTCCCCATCATAACCCAGGCCATACATGCCAGCCTCTGCAACTCCATCTCTGTGATTTCCATAGGGACAGGGGGCTCGGGAGCAATGCAACACTTTTTTCTGTAATTCCAGTATTACAATATTGACTTCGATATGAAAATGGCTTTTTGGAAAATTCTAGGAGAGTTGGCAGCTCCACCTTTTAGTAAGTGTATATGTGAGCAATAAGCGTACCTTCCCGTACTTGTGTGCACCCATTTCTGAGAGTGTACAGTGTGAGTTCATGCAATATACGCTCTGCAAATACACATAGGATTGCAGCCCCATAGTGTTCTGTTTCTATGTTTTTATGGGATTTTTATTTTATTTTATTTTATTGGGGGGGGGGGGGGGGGTATGTTTACATTTTGTGCTACCGTTATTTGCTAAAATGTGAATTCTGTCTGTTCTATATGATACAAAATTTCAATTCAATCATAATAACAAAATATCTCCGGCACATACAGTATAGAAATTATTAAAAGGCCAATAATTCTCAGCTGCCAATGAAATTATTACAGGACTCTATTCTAAATAGCTTAATAAAAGTCCAATTTGTGATGGCCATACATTATTTTAGTTTGACAGTATCTGCCCATAGATGACCTTTTCTTTACTGGACTGTAACAACCCTTTCATACACGTCTAGACTGCAGTGCCATGATGTGGTGGTGAATGTGTAACTGGTGTGTCTCTCACCTTTCCCTGTTCCTGGCAGTGCCTCCACCTGAATCTGTACAGGCTACATGGTAGTGAACAGATATTTGTCCACCAGAGATATGAATATGAGACACACAGGGTCTGCTGCTAAAACTGCCATGGCACATTTATTAAGTGTAATTGTGGGAATGGGTGGGAAGCTTTAGTGTCATTTTATATAAAATATCCAATATCCGCAATGAACATGACATGTAATAGTATGGGTTGGTGCCTGAATTATGCACATTTTCAAATCAAAGAACACCCAGTAATTAATCAGCTTTTCCTCCTTCTTTTGTACTGTACTAGGATCTACTGTACTGTAGAACTGCACATCCCAGCATGCCCTGCCAGCAGAACTGTGGCAGGGCATGTTGGGATGTGTAGTTCCACAGCAGCTGGAGGGCTGCATGTTGAATACTCCTGGACTAGAGGTTCTGTCATTCGCCAACGGTAACCATCTTTGGGGGTTATTTACTAATATTCGTGTTTTAGCTGTTTTTAAGGGTATGTGATCACGAATGGTATCGGGTGCATTTTACTGCAACTTTTTGAATCCTGATACGATCATTCACTAAGCTGCCGAGTTTTGCACAATCGTTTTTTCCGATGTCGATGTGATTCGTAATATCAGACAGTGTTTTACGGGAGTGATGAGTAAAACACTGCCTGACAAAACACAAGGAATCCCGGCTGGATCTGTGAGATCCGTGCAGGGCTTCATTGTGTACCTTTTTAAGTTTTTAAAGTGTTAAAAATTCAGAAAAAAATAGCGTGGGGTCCCCCCTCCTAAGCACAACCAGCCTCGGGCTCTTTGAGCCGGTCCTGGTTGTAAAAATACGGGGGGGAAATTGACAGGGGATCCCCCATATTTTAACAACCAGCACCGGGCTCTGCGCCTGGTCCTGGTGTAAAAAATACGGGGGACAAAAGACGTAGGGGACCCCGTATTTTTCACACCAGCACCGGGCTCCACTAGTCAGAGAGATAATGCCACAGCCGGGGGACACTTTTAAATAAGTCCCTGCGGCCCTGGCATTAAATCCCCAACTAGTCACCACTGACCGGGGTACCCTGGAGGAGTGGGGACCCCTTAAATCAAGGGTCCCCCCCTCCAGCCACCCAAGGGCCAGGGGTGAAGCCCAAGGCTGTCCCCCCCATCCAAGGGCTGCGGATGGGGGGCTGATAGCCACAGTGTAAAAAAAAAGAATATTGTTTTTTGTAGCAGTACTACAAGTCCCAGCAAGCCTCCCCGCAAGCTGGTACTTGGAGAACCACAAGTACCAGCATGCGGGGGGGAAACGGGCCCGCTGGTACCTGTAGTTCTACTACAAAAAAATACCCAAATAAAAACAGAACACACACACCGTGACAGTACAACTTTTTCTCTTACGTCCTAGAGGATGCTGGGGACTCCAAAAGGACCATGGGGTATAGACGGATCCGCAGGAGACACGGGCACACTAAAAGACTTTGACTGGGTGTGAACTGGCTCCTCCCTCTATGACCCTCCTCCAGACCTCAGTTAGATTCTGTGCCCAGGAGAGACTGGACACACACTAGGGGAGCTCTACTGAGTTTCTCTGGAAAAGACTTTATGTTAGGTTTTTTACTTTCAGAGAGACCTGCTGGGTACAGGCTCTCTGCTTCGTGGGACTGAGGGGAGAGAAGTCAGACCTACTTCTTCTGAGTTAAGGGCTCTGCTTCTTAGGCTACTGGACACCATTAGCTCCAGAGGGTTCGATCACTTGGTGCGCCTAGCTGCTTGTTCCCGGAGCCGCGCCGTCACCCCCCTCACAGAAGTCAGAAGTAAGAAGCCGGGTGAGTATGAGAAGAACAGAAGACTTCAGTGATGGCAGAAGACTTCAGTAACGGAGGTACAGTGCAGCGGTCGCGCTGCGCTCCATGCTCCCACACACCAACGGCACTCACAGGGTGCAGGGCGCTGGGGGGGGAGTGCCCTGAGGCAGCAAGTTACTGAGGGTCTTTTGACTGGCAAGAGATGCATATTCGGTGCCCGGACACCGTGTACGATACCCCCGCCAGTATAAAAAATAAAAAGTTCAAATTTAAGCGGGACTACAGCGCGCCGGGAAGGGGCGGGGCTTAGCCGCACAGCTTACCAGCGCCATTTTATCTCGTCACAGCCGCTGCAGAGACGCTGGCCCGGACCTCCACTCTCCTTACAAGTACAAGGAGCAAAATGGGGGGGGGCACAGGCAATTTGGTGCTATATATACAGCGCAGCCATCATATATTATTTATTTGGTAGTATATGGGCGCTGGGGTGTGAGCTGGCATACTCCCTCTGTGTTCTCTCTGCAGGCTTCCCTGTGGGTCTGTCCCCTTTTGGCCGGTGGGAGTGTCTGTACTGTGTGTCGACATGTCTGAGGCTGAGTGTTCCTCCCCGGAGGAAGTTACTGGGGGCGCAGAGAAAGATTTGGGAATGACTGTGTCGGCACAGCCGACTGCTGATTGGGTAAATATGTTGAGTACATTGAATGCAAACGTGGCATTGTTGTCTAAGAGGCTAGATAAATCTGATTCTCAGACACAAACATGGAGAAAATCCATGGAGGACGCTTTGTCTCAGGTACAGACCCCCTCAGGGTCACAAAAACGTTCATTTACCCAGATGGCAGATACGGATACCGACACAGACTCTGATTCCAGTGTCGACTTCAATGAGGCCAGTTTACATCCGAAAGAGTATTCAGTACATGATTGTGGCTATTAAAGATGTTTTACATATATCTGAGGAACCCCCTGTTCCAGATACGAGGATTTGTTTATTTAAAGGGAAAAAGTCTGAGGTGAAGTTTCCCCCCTCTCATGAACTGAACGCTCTTTGTGAAAAGGCTTGGGAGTCGCCTGACAAAAGGTGGCAGATTCCCAAGAGAATTTTTTTGGCATATCCTTTCCCCTCTAACGACAGGGAGAAATGGGAGTCGTCTCCCAATGTGGACAAGGCTCTGTCCCGACTGTCCAAAGAGGTGGCGCTTCCGTCTCCTGACATGGCTGCCCTCAAGGATCCGGCGGATCGCAAGCAGGAGACGACATTGAAGGCAATTTTCGTTACTACTGGTGTATTACTCAGGCCTGCTGTGGCGTCGGCGTGGGTGAATAGTGCTATTGCTAAGTGGGCTGATAATTTAGCTTCTGACATAGATACCCTTGATAAGGATAACATTCTTTTGACTCTTGGTTATATCAAGGACGCTGCAGATTACCTAAAGGATGCGGCGAGGGATATTGGCCTCTTGGGATCAAGGGCCAATGCCATGGCGGTCTCGGCCAGGAGGGCGCTGTGGATTCATCAATGGAATGCTGATGCCGACTCCAAGAAAGCTATGGAAGCTCTCCCTTTTAAAGGTAGTGTCTTGTTTGGTGACGGCCTTGCTGACCTGGTGTCTACCGCTACTGTGGTTAAGTCATCTTTTCTTCCTTATGTTCCCACACAACAGAAAAAGGCGCCCCATTATCAGATGCAGTCCTTTCAGCCTAATAAATAGGGCTCGTCCTTCCTCGCTTCAAAGGGTAGAGGAAGGGGAAAAAGGTCACCTGCTGTGTCTGGTGCCCAGGACCAAAAATCCTCCCCCCGCCTCTACCAAGTCCACCGCATGACGCTGGGGCTCCCCTGCGGGAGTCAGTGCCGGTGGGGGGCCGTCTCCGAATCTTCAGTCAGGTCTGGTTTCAATTGGCACTTGATCCTTGGGTCTTAGACATAGTGTCCCAAGGGTACAAACAGACCGATTCTGAACCTAAAATCCCTCAATCCATACTTGAAAACTTTCAAGTTCAAGATGGAATCTCTTCGAGCTGTGATCTCCAGCCTAGAAGGGGGGGATTTTATGGTGTCAGTCGACAAAGGATGCCTACTTACACGTCCCGATATATCCTCCTCATCAGGCCTTCCTAAGATTTGTGGTGCAGGATTGTCATTACCAATTTCAGACGTTGCCGTTTGGGCTTTCCACGGCCCCGAGGAACTTCACCAAGGTGATGGCGGAAATTATGGTACTCCTACGAAACAGGGGGTCACAATTATCCCGTACTTGGACGATCTCCTGATAAAGGCGAGATCAAAAGAGCAGTTGCTACGAAATGTGGAGCTCTCCCTGACTGTTCTGCAACATCATGGTTGGATTCTAAATTTGCCAAAGTCTCACTTGATTCCGACAACTCGGCTGCCCTTCTTGGGCATGATTCTAGACACGGAACTACGGAGGGTGTTTCTTCCAGCGGAAAAAGCTTTGGAAGCTTTGGAAATCCAGACCATGGTCAAGGAAATTCTGAGACCGGCAAGTGTATCAATTCATCAATGCACTCGAGTGCTGGGGAAGATGGTTGCGGCTTATGAAGCCATTCCGTTTGGCAGGTTTCATGCCCGGGTGTTTCAGTGGGATCTGCTGAACAAATGGTCCGGGTCTAACCTGCACATGCACCGGAAAATAAGTCTATCTTCCAGGACCAGAATTTCTCTCCTACGGTGGCTGCAAGGTTCTCACCTTCTAGAGGGATGCCGATTCGGAATCCAGGATTGGGTCCTACTGACCACAGATGCAAGTCTCCGAGGCTGGGGTGCAGTCACACAAGGAAGAAGTTTCCAGGGAAAATGGTCAAGCCAGGAATCTTGTCTCCACATAAATGTTCTCGAGTTAAGAGCCATTTACAACGGCCTCCTGCAAGCGAAGAAGCTTCTTCAAGTTCTCCCTGTCCTGATCCAGTCGGACAACATAACAGCGGTGGCGTACGTAAACCGCCAGGGCGGAACAAAGAGCAGGGCGGCAATGGTGGAGGCCACAAGAGTTCTCCGCTGGGCGGAACAGCACGTGAGCGCTCTGTCAGCAGTCTTCCTTCCGGGAGTGGACAACTGGGAAGCAGACTTCCTCAGCAGACACGATCTCCATCCAGGAGAGTGGGCCCTTCATCAAGAGGTATTTGCAGAAGTGACAAGGCGTTGGGGAATTCCTCAAATAGACATGATGGCATCTCGCCTCAACAAAAAGCTTCCGAGGTATTGTTCCAGGTCGAGGGACCCCCAAGCCAGTGCAGTGGACGCCCTGGTTACTCCGTGGGTGTTTCAGTCGGTGTATGTGTTTCCTCCACTTCCTCTCATTCCAAGAGTGTTGAGGATTATAAAACGAACAAGGGTTCAGGCATTTCTCGTCGTTCCAGATTGGCCACGGAGGACCTGGTATCCGGATCTTCAGGAATTACTCGTAGAAGATCCTTGGCCGCTTCCTCTACGAGAGGACCTGTTACTGCAGGGGCCATGCGTGTTTCCGGACTTACCGCGGCTGTGTTTGACGGCGTGGAGGTTGAACGCCAAGTCCTAGCTCGGAAAGGTATTCCCGGGGAAGTCATCCCCACTCTCCTTAAGGCTAGAAAGAAGGTCACGGCAAGACATTATCACAAGAGTGACCCCACTTTACCTCGCGGTCTACCACAGACCGCAAAGTTCCCACCATTGGATACAATGGAGCGCCTATGCGCTACATTGTATCTTCAGTGCGCAGCCTGACTGACAGTTCAGGCGCACACAGCCAATCAGGAGAGTGCCATGACGTGGCACTCCCTGATTGGCTGAAGGGACCCTCTTTAACAGGAGTTACGGGGGTCCCGCCAGTCAGGGAAAGGGAGTGCGTTTTATTATTTTGCCAAGTACGTGGATTACAAACAGAAGAGGACCGATCTACACAGGATTGTTGTGAGTATAATTTTATTTACAGGTACCCCGTGGATTCTACGTGGAGAAGGGGACCGACTCTTCGTGTCAACATAGGTAAGTATGTGTGTATGTAGGTGTGCATGTATGTAATAAAGCTGTACTGTCACGGTGTGTGTGTTCTGTTTTTATTTGGGTATTTTTTTTGTAGTAGAACTACAGGTACCAGCGGGCCCGTTTCCCCCCCGCATGCTGGTACTTGTGGTTCTAGAAACAGTAAAGACCACTAGGTGCGCTCAAATACTCGTAGCAGCCCTTGGAAAATATAAGAACCTTTCACCGTGATTCCAATAACAAAATAGACAACAATAAATACTTCCACATGGCGCTACTTATCACCTTAGAGATTTGGTTAATGTGCATAAATTGGAGTTTGTTGCTTACACATATGAGATCAATTTCATGCAAAACAAATGAAGAAATAGATGGAAATCCAATCACTAAAACTAAAAGAAATGAACAGACATAGGCCCTCATTCCGAGTTGATCGGTCGCAAGGCGAATTTAGCAGAGTTACACACGCTAAGCCGCCGCCTACTGGGAGTGAATCTTAGCTTCTTAAAATTGCGACCGATGTATTCGCAATATTGCGATTACTAACTACTTAGCAGTTTCAGAGTAGCTCCAGACTTACTCTGCCTGTGCGATCATTTCAGTGCTTGTCGTTCCTGGTTGACGTCACAAACACACCCAGCGTTCGCCCAGGCACTCCCACCGTTTCTCCGGCCACTCCTGCGTTTTTTCCGGAAACGGTAGCGTTTTCTGCCACACGCCCCTGAAACGCCGTGTTTCCGCCCAGTAACACCCATTTCCTGTCAATCACATTACGTTCGCCGGAGCGATGAAAAAGCCGTGAGTAAAAATACTTTCTACATAGCAAAGTTACTTGGCGCAGTCGCAGTGCGAACATTGCGCATGCGTACTAAGCGGATTTTCATTGCGATGCGATGAAAAATACAGAGCGAACAACTCGGAATGAGGGCCATAGTGCAAAACTGTTTGAATGTCCAAAAGATCTTTCTTAATTTTATTGGTCCCACTCACATAAAAGCGAAAATAACAGGCAAATCAGGACCTCAACCACGATCAGAAATCCTTAATAATGACCTCACTTCATAGGATTTTCTTCTTAATGAGCCTCTTAGAAAAGAAATTTGTAATAGTGCAACACCGTTTTATATTAAAAGACAAGAATTTTCAATAAAAACGCACTTACAAACATAAGATAAAACAGACATGTAATGTACTAGAGGAATTTCTCAGAGAATAGGCGCCTGCAAGGTGAAAAAACGTGGGGTATAATCACCCAAAGTCCCGGTCACTCAGGCGTCCCCCACGATTCCAAGCTACAGTCCCAATTCCTTGGTCCTCAGTCCGCACAGTCCTCCCCGCTTAAGCGCTTTCGGATCTCTGTCCTTCCTCAGAAGCGTAGGGGGTTAGGCTCAAAAGTCCTCCTTTTTATCCATAGATGAGTGGCTGTATTAAGAACACCTGTTAGATCACATGGCACGTCGCCAGGGAGTGACCCGTCCAATCTTTAACAGATCGCGTCCCGGTGTTTGCGTTCCATTTACCGGAAATTACGTCACCGGAAGTGACGATTCTGGATATCCAGCTGCGTTCCAAATCGCGGGGATTGCGTTCCACCGCATATTCTCCATAGATAGTCATTATTACATAGAATAAAAAGAAAATACACATAGTAAAACCAACTTCTATCTAATACAGATTCACTTTCTTATTCTAAGTGGTAAAGTTAGATCCCAACACCAACTTCACAAAGAGGATAAATAATGGTTTAAAAAAGACAATAGAGGGAAAAAGACTTACAAGAACCACTTGAGCTCAAAATCGCTATTGAGCCCTAAGGGAACTAGAGATTTTAGTTTATAGATCCATTCCATCTCTTTTTTTGAGAGAAATGAATCAATCTCTTTATTTCTGGGTGTAGGGTTTAAGCGGCGTTTCTACTGTATTAAGCCACGCCCCCATTCCCTGCCCGGGGCGCCGAGAGCCCTCGAACCGGACCTGCATACGTGTAAGCAACAAACTCCAATTTATGCACATTAACCAAATCTCTAAGGTGATAAGTAGCGCCACGTGGAAGTATTTATTGTTGTCTATTTTGGTACTTGTGGTTCTCCAAGTACCAGGTTGCGGGGGAGGCTTGCTGGGACTTGTAGTACTGCTACAAAAAACAATATTCTTTTTTTTTACACTATGGCTATCAGCCCCCCATCCGCAGCCCTTGGATGGGGGGGGCAGCCTTGGGCTTCACTCATGGCCCTTCGGTGGCTGGAGAGGGAGGGACCCCGGCCAGGGGTGAGTAGTTGGGGATTTAATGCCAGGGCCGCAGGGACCTATATAAAAGTGTCCCCCGGCTGTTGCATTATCTCTCTAGTGGAGCCCGGTGCTGGTGTGAAAAATACGGGGGACCCCTACGTCTTTTGTCCCCTGTATTTTTTACACCAGGACCAGGCGCAGAGCCCGGTGTTGGTTGTTAAAATATGGGGGATCCCCTGTCAAATTTTTCCCCGTATTTTTACAACCAGGACCGGCTCAAAGAGCCCGAGGCTGGTTATGCTTAGGAGAGGGGACCCCACGCATTTTTTTTTTCCAATTTTTACACTAAACAGACCCTTTCCCATAGATAACCATGCACAGATCTCACTGATTCGTGCATGATTATCCAAACTCGCCTGGAAAAAGCAGGTCTATTTTTTTGCTGCTTTTTTGAACGAATCGCAAAAAAAATACACCCGCAATTGAGCATTCAGAGACTATCACCCAAATATGAATGAATAGTAAATTCCCGTATTCTATGAAATAACAGCCGCGTTTGCCCGATGGTCTATTCATTCTTATTTCTGAACTTTGCCGTTAAAACCATTACGAATAGCTCAAACACTGCCGAGATTTGTGCTTAGTGAATTCCCGTGTTGGGACTTAGAAAAAAAAACACAAATCGGACAAACTCGGATTATTAGTAAATATAGGCCTTTGTGTGGTCCATGCTAAGAGTATCCATCTTGTGTGATCCCCTGCTTAATTAGCTCCTGTGATCTCCAGGATACCACAGGTAAGGTGAGCAAGGGGGCTACATTAATATTTGTGCAGTTGCGAAACAGGGCTGCTCTCTTCTGTAAGCTTATATTATAAAAAGTACTAATTATTTCTTATCTTCATAATAAAAATTGTAAATATCAGGTCTAAAACCCTATTATTAATAAATATGCCCCCAAGTGATTTGTAGTTGCAATGCACATAACTTAGACTTTACCCCCTGTTGGGTGAGAGGCAATATGAGTGATACTGCGGCTGCAATGTGACACTTACGAGTATCCTGACAGCATGTTACTTGTAATTGAATTGGCCCCTTAGGGCTAAAACACACTATCCGGCATTTGCCGGCCGGGAAAAAGCCGGACGGCTTTTTCCCGTGCCGGCATTGTAGTTAACAGTGTGAGGGCTAGGGTCCCTTCACACTGCACGGCCCCGGCCCGGCTGCCGGGTTGCAGCTGGGTCTCACCACTGGAAGGTCCGGCGGCCGGGCGGCCGCCGGGCCGTCTTTGCAGCCAGTGAACCGTGTGTGTGAAGGGGAGCTTTCACACACAACGGTTTTTTCTGAAGCCGTGTCTGATGCTGCGCATGCGCACAGCATCACACACGGCTCAAAGCCGTCCTGTGTGCGAGACTCTGACGGTTTCTCCCGGATGGCAAAAAGCCGGACAAAGTTTGTCCGGCTTTTTGCCATCCGGGAGAAACCGGCCAGTGTGTTACAGCCCTTAGTGTGCTTTGAGGACCAAGTTGGAGAAGCACTGATTCACCAACCATGCTGCAGTTTATTGATAGTGCTCCTGTTTCAGATATGGTTGGAGTTGCTATCACTGTTGTTTCCTTGCAGCATTGAATTACTGACTCACCATTGGGCGGCTAGCGGCACCCATGGTGGCGCGCAAAACGCCCGTCGCAGAGGACAGGTAATCGCCCAATGATGGAAATCCCTGGCCTCTTCCCTGCCCCTGGACAGCGGTGACATGCATCTGTTTGGAGAGAAAAAAGAGTCCGTCGCCGCCCGCTTCCTGCCCCTAAACAGCAGCAGACTGTCAATCACTGACAGTCTGATGTCGGACAGCGCTCTGTTACGCAGGATCCGCTTGCCCACGCGCAGAAAGGGTTTTGTGCATCCCTTAGCAGTTCCTTTGGGATCTGAATAAAACCATTAAGTCAAAAGTAACATAAATAAGCAGCTAGCCTAGAAACTAAAAACATTTCTCTATAATAAATATGCTGAGGCTACAATTAATACAGTCAGTAAGGCACTGGCTGGTGGAAAGCCCTAATCTGGGATTAATAAACTGACCAAATCTTGATCATTACCAGTTAGTTTTAAATACAAAATGATTGTTACCTATTAGTAATCGGGTCAGTGGAAAGTAAACAGGTGAAATGATTGTTTCATTAGAATTACAGCAAAGTGTACATTTACATCAATGTTAATAAATAACCTTGTGATATATCCCCCCCCCCCCCCCCCCCCGACTGCTATGCAAGCATTGCAATGCTAAGCTGTCTTTTTGCAGCAAGAGTGATATTTTCTCTCTTTACCTAGCAGCAAGACACATGATGTGTGACAATTGTGATTATTTAAATTTTGTGTGCACATTGTATTCACTGAAAAGGTTAATAAGCTTGCAGTCTCAGATGGAGAAGAGCATTCATTTTCCCCAGCAGTTAGTTGAACAGACCATGTTCACGCCCCACTTACTTCCCTGTTTGCCGTCTGGGTATTGTTCTAAGGGTTGGCAGATTTGGCTGCCGTCACTAACCACCTACCATGGCTTCTGAGGAGTCTGACTTCTGCATTAGCCACCAGCATTTAAACCGAACCATTGATGTTACAATCCCTGAAGCTATCCTGGTCGCATACTCTGTCATGTCCAATCCATCCACTCGCTTCACTGAGCCCTTCTTGTCATAGCCTCTGCTGTAATTACTGGGCAAATAACCAGCGGCAAATGACTTTGGATCTCCCCCGCATAGAAGGTGGATTCCCCAGTTTGTGCAAAAAGTACAGCAGGTGCCAGCGGCTGCAGTGGAATTTGATTTCCCCCTTCATTTGTAGACGTATCCTGCAGGCTTTCATGTCTTATGGCTATGTGTATTTTTTTAGTGCTGTCCGGTAATTAGATCGTACTGTGATGTGTGGTTTACAATGTAGAAAAAAACAACAAAACAATAATTATACAATCTGTTTTACAGAGAACAAGATATTTTGGTTTCACTGTACTGACAACTTCGGATCATATGTACAATCATACCATACAGTAGCTTCAGTCCAAATGCTTCTGTTACTTTGCAATTCAGCTTGAGTCTCCCATATACAAAATGTAGAAATGGAGCAAGTAGAAAAAATGTCTTATAGGTAGTGTGTGCGTGCGCCGTGTGCCAGATATACATTGACCCACAGTGCAATATATACATTGCCCCACAGTGCCAGATATACATTGCCCCACAGTGCCAGATATACATTGCCCCACTGTGCCAGATATACATTGCCCCACAGTGCCAGATATACATTGCCCCACAGTGCCAGATATACATTGCCCCACTGTGCCAGATATACATTGCCCCACAGTGCCAGATATACATTGCCCCACAGTGCCAGATATACATTGCCCCACTGTGCCAGATATACATTGCCCCACTGTGCCAGATATACATTGCCCCACAGTGCCAGATATACATTGCCCCACAGTGCCAGATATACATTGCCCCACAGTGCCAGATATACATTGCCCCACAGTGCCAGATATACATTGCCCCACAGTGCCAGATATACATTGCCCCACTGTGCCAGATATACATTGCCCCACAGTGCCAGATATACATTGCCCCACAGTGCCAGATATACATTGCCCCACTGTGCCAGATATACATTGCCCCACAGTGCCAGATATACATTGCCCCACTGTGCCAGATATACATTGCCCCACTGTGCCAGATATACATTGCCCCACAGTGCCAGATATACATTGCCCCACAGTGCCAGATATACATTGCCCCCACAGTGCCAGATATACATTGCCCCACAGTGCCAGATATACATTGCCCCACTGTGCCAGATATACATTGCCCCACTGTGCCAGATATACATTGCCCCACAGTGCCAGATATACATTGCCCCACAGTGCCAGATATACATTGCCCCCACAGTGCCAGATATACATTGACCCACAGTGCAATATATACATTGCCCCACAGTGCCAGATATACATTGCCCCACAGTGCCAGATATACATTGCCCCACTGTGCCAGATATACATTGCCCCACAGTGCCAGATATACATTGCCCCACAGTGCCAGATATACATTGCCCCACAGTGCCAGATATACATTGCCCCACAGTGCCAGATATACATTGCCCCACTGTGCCAGATATACATTGCCCCACTGTGCCAGATATACATTGCCCCACAGTGCCAGATATACATTGCCCCACAGTGCCAGATATACATTGCCCCACAGTGCCAGATATACATTGCCCCACTGTGCCAGATATACATTGCCCCACTGTGCCAGATATACATTGCCTCACTGTGCCAGATATACATTGCCCCACAGTGCCAGATATACATTGCCCCACAGTGCCAGATATACATTGCCCCACAGTGCCAGATATACATTGCCCCACAGTGCCAGATACACATTGCCCCACTGTGCCAGATATACATTGCCCCACAGTGCCAGATATACATTGCCCCACAGTGCCAGATATACATTGCCCCACAGTGCCAGATATACATTGCCCCACAGTGCCAGATATACATTGCCCCACTGTGCCAGATATACATTGCCCCACTGTGCCAGATATACATTGCCCCACAGTGCCAGATATACATTGCCCCACAGTGCCAGATATACATTGCCCCACAGTGCCAGATATACATTGCCCCACTGTGCCAGATATACATTGCCCCACTGTGCCAGATATACATTGCCTCACTGTGCCAGATATACATTGCCCCACAGTGCCAGATATACATTGCCCCACAGTGCCAGATATACATTGCCCCACAGTGCCAGATATACATTGCCCCACAGTGCCAGATATACATTGCCCCACAGTGCCAGATATACATTGCCCCACTGTGCCAGATATACATTGCCCCACAGTGCCAGATATACATTGCCCCACAGTGCCAGATATACATTGCCCCACTGTGCCAGATATACATTGCCCCACAGTGCCAGATATACATTGCCCCACTGTGCCAGATATACATTGCCCCACAGTGCCAGATATACATTGCCCCACAGTGCCAGATATACATTGCCCCACAGTGCCAGATATACATTGCCCCACTGTGCCAGATATACATTGCCCCACTGTGCCAGATATACATTGCCTCACTGTGCCAGATATACATTGCCCCACTGTGCCAGATATACATTGCCTCACTGTGCCAGATATACATTGCCTCACTGTGCCAGATATACATTGCCCCACAGTGCCAGATATACATTGCCCCACTGTGCCAGATATACATTGCCTCACTGTGCCAGATATACATTGCCCCACTGTGCCAGATATACATTGCCCCACTGTGCCAGATATACATTGCCCCACTGTGCCAGATATACATTGCCCCACTGTGCCAGATATACATTGCCCCACTGTGCCAGATATACATAGCCTCACTGTGCCAGATATACATTGACCCACAGTGCAATATATACAATGCCTCACTGTGCCAGATATACATTGCCCCACTGTGCCAGATATACATTGCCCCACTGTGCCAGATATACATAGCCTCACTGTGCCAGATATACATTGCCCCACTGTGCCAGATATACATTGCCCCACTGTGCCAGATATACATAGCCTCACTGTGCCAGATATACATTGACCCACAGTGCAATATATACAATGCCTCACTGTGCCAGATATACATTGCCCCACTGTGCCAGATATACATTGCCTCACTGTGCCAGATACACATTTCCCCACAGTGCCAGATATACATTGCCCCACTGTGCCAGATATACATTGCCCCACTGTGCCAGATATACATTGCCCCACAGTGCCAGATACACAAATGCCCCCAGAGTGCCAGATATACATTGCCTCACTGTGCCAGATACACATTTCCCCACAGTGCCAGATATACATTGCCACACTGTGCCAGATATACAATGCCCCACAGTGCCAGATACACAAATGCCCCCAGAGTGCCAGATATACATTGCCTCACTGTGCCAGATACACATTTCCCCACAGTGCCAGATATACATTGCCACACTGTGCCAGATATACAATGCCCCACAGTGCCCCCCCCCCCCCCTCTCCTCTGTTGTTTCTTCTATGTGAGGGGAGGAGAGCGCAGCGCGCGCCACTCCTGCCCTTCATTGCTCGTGAAGTCCGACTCCGGTCTCCAGCGGCGGGTATCTCACATGAGGCGCCGGTTCGTTAGCGAATCAGAGCTCACGGACCGGCAACCAATCAGTAGCCGCGGCTGCCGGTCCGCGAGCTCTGATTGGCTAGGAAACCTGTGCCTTATTGAGATTCCCCCGCTGCTGGAGACCGGACATCTTAGAGAATTGAGGGGCAGGAGAGGCGCTGCGCTCTCCTCCCCTCACACAGTAGCGGGATGCAGGTATGGTGGACAGCCCGGCGGTACGGCGTACTGGCTGGGAATTTCTTACCGGTACGCTGTACCGCCATATTTGCAGCACTGAGCGTGACTGAGATAGTGACATCTTCGTTTTCTGATGGTTCAATGTACACAAATTTTGTTCATACACAAAATTATTACAAATATTGTATAAAATTATCTTTAGGAATTCTGTGTTTAGCTTGGGTCCCATCCCCAAGATATTTAATTATGGTATGCAAATATTCCAAAATACAAAATACATCTGGTGCCAAACATCATGGATATGGGAGACTCAACCTGTACTGCACCTTGACTTCTTCCTTCTCTGAAGTCTAAATGGTTATTTTGTTTGTGTATTACCTGCCTGTGTAAACAAACCTAGCAGGCACTGCCTTTTCAGGTCTGTGATAACAGCCTGTAGGTAAGACATGTTACATTACACAGGAAATGCTGTCTGGCTCCTACAGTGACCATTGCTATCCATACAAAAACTAGAACAATAGAAACAGTCCCTTGTATGCGTGCCATAAATTAGTGGCACCAGATCATATGCACTTGTGCATCCCGCAACATTGTAAGAAAAAACAAACAAACAGATTTTGTGTGGCTTTACACCTCTAACTCCTTTGTAGATATATCTTAAAGACCTACCCATTATTCTACAAGTGATTGGACTTTGCTGTGCTTAATCACCACAATGGTCATCTGTTTTACATAACGGTTGTGAAAATAGCTACAGTATGTTTGTTGGACACCAGAATAGGGATGGCCATCGGTAGGTTATCCATCGATGATTGCCATTGATGGTACCATTGAGAGCTAACCTTGATGGTGGGAAACCATCTGTAAGGGAACCATCGATGGTTCCTCCTACTTTAGTATTGAGCGAGCCACGGGCCAATCAGGGCCCAAAGCGTGGCTTCGCGGGTGTCGGGGGGGGGGGGTGAAACTATGCTCAGTGCCCCGGCATTTAGTTAAAAATAAATAAATATTTGGTTATGCCACTCCATCGATGGAGGGAAACCACCTGGTTCTCCCCCATCGATGGTAAAAGTATTCTACATTGGCCAAAACCATCAATGATTAGGAATCATCGATGGTCGATGGCCATCCGTAAACCAGAAAGAATTCTGTAGTGTATGCTGATCAGAATGAGCCCTGTCTCCTGGACATTTGCTGGGTCCACTGCACAGAAAAGACAGATGAAGAACCTGGACCACTCATATGTATAGAGAATGTCTAGAGATCAGTGCTGTAACTAGAAATTTTAGCACTGTGTGCAAGAAACTGCATCGGCGCTCCCCCTTAATGTAAACCGCGCAAAAAATATAGGGGTGTGGCTTCATGGGGAAGGGGTGTGGCCACAAAATAATACCAACTCATATAATGGTGCACAGTAGTCTCCATTATTCAAATTACACCGCACAGTAGCGCCACTACACCAGGTAGAGCCCCTTTTACACATTACGACAGACAGATTCCCCTTTTTACACATTACGGCAGACAGCGTCCCCTTTTTACACATTACGGCAGACAGCGTGCCCTTTTTACACATTACGGCAGACAGCGTGCCCTTTTTACACATTACGGCAGACAGCGTGCCCTTTTTACACATTACGGCAGACAGCGTGCCCTTTTTACACATTACGGCAGACAGCGTGCCCTTTTTACACATTACGGCAGCAGAGTCCTGCTTTTTTACACATTACAGTAGCAGAGTCCCCCTTTTTTACACACTACGGCAGCAGAGTCCCCCTTTTTTAAACATTAGGCAGGCAGAATCCCCCTTTTTTACACATTACAGTAGCAGAGTCCAGTCCAAGCATTCCCCCCTGTTTTGCACGAAAGAGAGAGTGAGTGAGTGAGTAAGTGTGTTTGCTCTGGAGTAAGTGTGTGTGTGTGTGTATTCTGTCAGTCACCTGGTGGTGGTATGCAGCATTTAGGCGCAGAGCCTCTCCTGGGGTCCGGGACACATGCTGCGGCGACGCTACAAGCAGCATGAGAGCGGGTCCGGGAGCAACCTCCGACAGCGCTCCACACCCCGCCAGCAGCAGACAGCCAGCAGGAGTCCCATTCTCCTGCACTCACAGCGGGACTCCTGGCGGCAGCTGGACATGGGGCAGCTGTTTGCTGATAGATGCGGCTACAGCCGCGCTCCTGCTCCCCTCACATGCAGAGGCGGGAGGCAAGCTCCGGCCTGGGACTGTCACTACTGACCGTAGTACTGGCCGTACAGGTAGGTGTGCTGCCAGATGGTGCGCCTTGCCCACATTTGCTCTGTGGGCAAGGCCCCCTCGGCACACTCCTAGTTACGGCACTGCTAGAGATCATATATTAATGCTGTGTTATGCAGCAAAGTTAGAAATCAGACACGCTGCTATGCATAACCAACCACACCTACCTTTGTCATCTTGCACTGACATGACCTTATTAGTTACTTACAAATTACCATTTGCTGTTTTTATCTGAAAAACAAAAAAGTCATATATTTGTAAAATTCAGTGAGATGGCCACATAGTGCCTCCACAGTGTTTGGATGAAGATACTGGGAGGTATCCAATTAGCTGCGAAGAAACATAGGGAGCAATTTTTCTTGAGCTTTCTCGATGTCTCTCCGATATTTCTTTCAGGTTATTCTATTAGGATCACCTGAAATATAAAGAAAAGTTCTCCCGAAAACACACAGGTTCAGTGTGAAACCTGTGTTTTTCGCAGTGTAGCATAGCGACTTTCTCAGGGAGCCTGCAGAATGCCTGTTACATGTTAACTACCTGCTCATGGAAGTGGTAATTATGAGATATCATGCAAAATACCAGTGTCTCCTCTATCGTAAATATTTGTAGAGACATTTGTTCCAAGTGAAATGATACATTCAGATAAAAATATATGCACTGTGTGCTCTGTTCCATATCACATGGCCAATCTAGAACCACCAATCTACTACTACCACCTGTACTACTACTAATACTGCTGCTGCTGCTACTACTACTGCTGCTTCTACTACTACTACTACTACTACTGCTGCTTCTACTACTACTACTACTACTACTACTACTACTACTACTACTACTACTACTACTACTGCTGCTGCTTCTACTACTACTACTGCTATACTGCTGCTGCTACTACTACTACTGCTATACTGCTGCTGCTACTACTACTACTGCTATACTGCTGCTGCTTCTACTACTAATACTACTGCTGCTGCTACTACTACTACTGCTATACTGCTGCTGCTGCTACTACTACTACTGCTATACTGCTGCTGCTTCTACTACTAATACTACTGCTGCTGCTACTACTACTACTGCTATACTGCTGCTGCTACTACTACTACTGCTATACTGCTGCTGCTACTACTACTACTGCTATACTGCTGCTGCTTCTACTACTAATACTACTGCTGCTGCTGCTACTACTACTACTGCTATACTGCTGCTGCTACTACTACTACTGCTATACTGCTGCTGCTGCTGCTGCTGCTACTACTACTGCTATACTGCTGCTTCTACTACTACTACTACTACTACTACTGCTGCTGCTTCTACTACTACTACTACTACTGCTGCTGCTACTACTACTACTACTACTGCTGCTTCTACTACTACTACTACTACTGCTGCTTCTACTACTACTACTACTACTACTGCTGCTTCTACTACTACTACTACTACTACTGCTGCTTCTACTACTACTACTACTACTACTGCTGCTTCTACTACTACTACTACTACTACTGCTGCTGCTTCTACTACTACTACTACTGCTGCTGCTGCTACTACTACTGCTGCTTCTACTACTACTACTACTACTACTGCTGCTTCTACTACTACTACTACTACTACTACTACTACTACTGCTGCTGCTTCTACTACTACTACTGCTATACTGCTGCTGCTGCTACTACTACTACTGCTATACTGCTGCTGCTACTACTACTACTGCTATACTGCTGCTGCTTCTACTACTAATACTACTGCTGCTGCTACTACTACTACTGCTATACTGCTGCTGCTGCTACTACTACTACTGCTATACTGCTGCTGCTTCTACTACTAATACTACTGCTGCTGCTACTACTACTACTGCTATACTGCTGCTGCTACTACTACTACTGCTATACTGCTGCTGCTGCTACTACTACTACTGCTATACTGCTGCTGCTTCTACTACTAATACTACTGCTGCTGCTACTACTACTACTGCTATACTGCTGCTGCTACTACTACTACTGCTATACTGCTGCTGCTGCTGCTGCTACTACTACTGCTATACTGCTGCTTCTACTACTACTACTACTACTGCTGCTGCTTCTACTACTACTACTACTACTGCTGCTGCTGCTACTACTACTACTACTACTACTACTGCTGCTTCTACTACTACTACTACTACTACTACTGCTGCTTCTACTACTACTACTACTACTACTGCTGCTTCTACTACTACTACTACTACTACTGCTGCTTCTACTACTACTACTACTACTACTGCTGCTTCTACTACTACTACTACTACTACTACTGCTGCTTCTACTACTACTACTACTGCTGCTGCTGCTACTACTACTGCTGCTTCTACTACTACTACTACTACTACTGCTGCTTCTACTACTACTACTACTACTACTACTACTACTACTACTGCTGCTGCTTCTACTACTACTACTGCTATACTGCTGCTGCTACTACTACTACTGCTATACTGCTGCTGCTACTACTACTGCTATACTGCTGCTTCTACTACTACTACTACTGCTGCTGCTTCTACTACTACTACTGCTATACTGCTGCTGCTACTACTACTACTGCTATACTGCTGCTGCTGCTACTACTACTGCTATACTGCTGCTTCTACTACTACTACTACTGCTGCTGCTTCTACTACTACTACTACTACTACTGCTGCTTCTACTACTACTGCTATACTGCTGCTGCTACTACTACTGCTATACTGCTGCTGCTGCTACTACTACTGCTATACTGCTGCTTCTACTACTACTACTACTGCTGCTGCTTCTACTACTACTACTACTACTGCTGCTTCTACTACTACTACTGCTATACTGCTGCTTCTACTACTACTGCTATACTGCTGCTGCTGCTACTACTACTACTGCTATACTGCTGCTGCTACTACTACTGCTATACTGCTGCTTCTACTACTACTACTACTGCTGCTGCTTCTACTACTACTACTGCTATACTGCTGCTGCTACTACTACTACTGCTATACTGCTGCTGCTGCTACTACTACTGCTATACTGCTGCTTCTACTACTACTACTACTGCTGCTGCTTCTACTACTACTACTACTACTACTGCTGCTTCTACTACTACTGCTATACTGCTGCTGCTACTACTACTGCTATACTGCTGCTGCTGCTACTACTACTGCTATACTGCTGCTTCTACTACTACTACTACTGCTGCTGCTTCTACTACTACTACTACTACTGCTGCTTCTACTACTACTACTGCTATACTGCTGCTTCTACTACTACTACTGCCACCACTGACATTTCTACTACGACCATTAGTACTACTACCACTACTACTACCACCACTACTGCTGCTGCTGCTGCTGCTACTACTACTGCTGCTTCTACTACTACTACTACTGCTGCTGCTTCTACTACTACTACTACTACTACTGCTGCTTCTACTACTACTACTACTACTACTACTACTACTACTACTACTACTGCTGCTGCTGCTGCTTCTACTACTACTACTGCTATACTGCTGCTGCTACTACTACTACTGCTGCTATACTGCTGCTGCTACTACTACTGCTATACTGCTGCTTCTACTACTACTACTACTGCTGCTGCTTCTACTACTACTACTACTACTGCTGCTTCTACTACTACTACTGCTATACTGCTGCTGCTGCTACTACTACTACTACTACTACTACTACTACTACTACTGCTGCTTCTACTACTACTACTACTACTACTACTACTACTACTACTACTACTGCTGCTGCTTCTACTACTACTACTGCTATACTGCTGCTGCTACTACTACTACTGCTATACTGCTGCTGCTGCTACTACTACTGCTATACTGCTGCTTCTACTACTACTACTACTGCTGCTGCTTCTACTACTACTACTACTACTGCTGCTTCTACTACTACTACTGCTATACTGCTGCTGCTACTACTACTACTGCTATACTGCTGCTGCTGCTACTACTGCTATACTGCTGCTTCTACTACTACTACTACTGCTGCTGCTTCTACTACTACTACTACTACTGCTGCTTCTACTACTACTACTGCTATACTGCTGCTGCTTCTACTACTACTACTGCCACCACTGACATTTCTACTACGACCATTAGTACTACTACCACTACTACTACCACCACTACTGCTGCTGCTGCTGCTGCTACTACTACTGCTGCTTCTACTACTACTACTACTACTGCTGCTTCTACTACTACTACTACTACTACTGCTGCTTCTACTACTACTACTACTACTACTACTACTACTACTACTACTACTACTGCTGCTGCTTCTACTACTACTACTGCTATACTGCTGCTGCTGCTACTACTACTACTGCTATACTGCTGCTGCTACTACTACTGCTATACTGCTGCTTCTACTACTACTACTACTGCTGCTGCTTCTACTACTACTACTACTACTGCTGCTTCTACTACTACTACTGCTATACTGCTGCTGCTGCTACTACTACTGCCACCACTGACATTTCTACTACGACCATTAGTACTACTACCACTACTACTACTACCACCACTACTGCTGCTGCTGCTGCTGCTACTACTATTAGTTGTACTACTACTACTACTGCAACAACAACTAAAATACTGGCATCCTAAGGATAGATGATTTGTAGGCTTAATTGAACATTCATTTTATCTGTTCTATAACCTCAACAAATCTGAACTATACATGTAAACAGAAAAACTGCTTACTTGCCTTAGAACATAGGGGGTCATTCCGAGTTGATCGCTAGCTGCCATTGTTCACTGCGCAGCAATCAGTGTAAAAATCGGCTAATCTGCGCATACGTAGGCACCGCAATGCGCACGTGCGTCGTACGGGTACAAAGTCCATTGTGGTTTTGCACTGGTTCTAGCGACGATTCCAATCGCACAGACGGCCGCAAGGTGATTGACAGAAAGTGGGCGTTTCTGGGTATCAACTGACCGTTTTCAGGGAGCGCTTAGAAAAATGCAGACATGTCGGGGAAAGCGCAGGCGTGGCTGGGCGTTCGTTGGGAGGGTGTGTGACGTCAAAAGCCGTCCCTCTATCACTATCTAGTGTACTATCTAGTACAAAGTATAGTCAAAATTGGCACTTAGTCAAAATCATACATAGTCAAAATCTCAAGCACAGATAGTCACACTCTGTACTATCTAGGCTCTGGGGGAGTTCAAGGGAAATCGCATAGTCAAAATCGGCCATAGCAAGGATCTCACTGTGTGTACACACCTTTACTTCCAGTGAGGGCAGCGGTAATCATCAAAGATTGCTGCTGGAGGAGGGCTGTTGCACATGACCGGCAGCAGCTCCTCCTCCCATGGGCCTTTGCGGAGGCACTGCCTACAGCCACAACGCCACCCAGCCTGCCACCCCCACCTCACAACGCGCAGTCATGGATTCAGGGAGCTAAAGGTGCGGACACACTGACTGCCAGCAAGGCAACAAGCAAAAGTAAGTTATATAAAAAAAAATAAAAAAAAGCTACTAGCATTACTAATGTGGGGCATATGTGTAAGGTGCATTACTGTGTGGCAATAATGTGTATTATGGGCATAACTAATGTGGGGCATATGTGTAAGGTGCATTACTGTGTGGCATTATGTAGGGTTGGACTTGCCCACAGGGGCACAGGGTAAATCCACTGAGCTCCACTACCTGAGGGGTGCTGGGTCAGATGCAAAACTAGTGGTGGAGCTGGGGGGGGGGGGGGGGCACCAGGCAAAATCTTGCCTAAGGCCATCCTCTTCCCAGCACTCTCCCTGTGAGACATCCTCTGGAGTGCCCCTGAACTCTCCCTGTGAGACATCCTCTTGCTGTACCCAAGCAGAACTCTCAGTGTGTGAGACAGCTGCCTGTGTTTACTCTGCCGGCCCTCCTCCTTCCTCCTCTCCTCTTCCCCTCCTCTATCCCCAGCTCCCAGCCTCCTCCTTTTCCTCCATCCCCGGGGTCCCAGGGAGCAGCCTTCTCCCTCTGTCCATCCTCCTCCCTGCCACGTGGATCACACACACACAGCAGCTGCAACCGACGCCCCCCACCCCCAGCAGCCGAGTGTGACAGAGCCTACAGAATCCTCTGTCTCTCTGTCAGATCCTCCTCTACTCCTCCTAAGAGCATGATGGGCAGTGGGTGGTGAGAAGACGATGGGCTAGAAGATGGCAAGCAGCGTTCGCCTGTGGCATCTGGTGCACCTGATCCTGAATTATTCGGGTCATGGGGCTGGGATGAGTGTGGAGAGCCTGGACTCGCTGCCCTGCCTTTCATGTGGCAGCTGGAAGGTGTCAGGGCTGACAGATAGACATTGCAGCAGCGGCCGGGTCCTAACCCCAGGGAAATCTCTGCTCTGTGTGGTGGCACAGGCTGGACTGCCCTAGTCACTGGGGACTGGTGCGCCAACCACTGCCCACCGCAAATACTGGAAGCCATTTTTAGGTGTCATCCAAGAACTCATGCTCATGGTGCCCTTCTCTATCACGACAATGCACCTGTCCACAAGTCAAGGAAAGTGGTGGATTTTCTGGCCCATGATTGCTTCTAGGAACTTGATCATCCGCCGTACAGTCCAGACCTGGCCCCCTGCTACTTCTTTGCATTCCCACAAATCAAGCACAAGCTGCATGAGATTCATTTTGAGTCACTGGAAGCTGCAGTGGAGACCTTCATCCAGCACATTGAAGGGGATGCAGTTAAAATGCCGGCTGTCAGAATCCCGCTGTTCAGGAGACAGATGCCAAAATCCTGACAGCCGGCATTTTATCGACGGACGGAAGCCTGACTCCGGCTTGGTTGGTGGGGCCACGCTACCAACCGAGTGGGAATAAAATCTGTGGCAAGCGAAGCGAGCCACCGGGCTCAAAGCGTAGCAAGCTGGCGAGTGGACTTGCTGCCGGGATTCTGGCAGACGGGATGCCGCTGACGGTATACTGACAGCTGGCATCCCGTCTCCCGGTATATCATACCAGATCCTGTAGAAGATGTACCTGCTTCAGACTGGTGCTGCTGCTTCACCAAGTAGTTTGAGCACATGCAACTTTGTATAGACACCTCTGGCTAATATTTAGAAAAATGTAATGTTCACTTTGTTTGTAAATATAATACTCTATGCACATGTAAACTTATTGCGCAGACCTCGTGCTTTAGGGCCCACTATTCACAAGATGGTCCTATAACAAGATTCTGTAGTTACACCATATGCAATAACTAATATGTTCCATAACCTATTTTTACAAGTCTATCTTCCCACTTACAGGCTGTAGCTGATGATATTTATGGGTTGGTAACGGGATGCCGGTACCTGAGATCCCGGCACTCACCACAGGTTCTATACCCACTCTATGGGTGTCGTGGACACTCAGGAGTGGGAATAGCATACCTTCCAACTGTCCCGATTTTCGCGGGACAGTCCCGTTTTTGTGGGACTGTCCCACCTGCGGGCCGCAGTGTCCCGCGTGGGGAGGGGGGCAGTTGGGAGGCTCTTGCACTCGCTGCTCTGCCTAGCAGAGCAGCGGTGAATAGACATACAGTGGAGCAGGAGGAGAGGGGGCATGCCAGCTGCTCACAGAGCGCTGGGCATGCCCCCTCAGTGACGAAAACGGGAGAGTGGCTCGCGATCGCGGGCCCTCCCGCGAAGCCACGCCCCTTTTTCATAGATCACACCCCTTTCCGGCGGGCGCACGCAGATGTCCCTCCTTAAGCTGAAGCAAAGTTGGGAGGTATGGGAATAGTACCTGTCAGTCGGCATGGCAACTGTCAGCGTTGGGATTGCTCAGGATTCCAGCGTCGGCATGGTGACTGCCTGGATCCCGAGCGGCGGTTACATGACTGCATTCCGTTATTTATATGACAGTAGATATGCAGGCAAAGGTAATGAGTTTGTGACAGTTTGACAAAATCCAATTTACATTCTGACACTGTAATAAATGTATGTTTAATGCAAGAGCATTATTTTTTTTATACAACGTGGGTCATTCCGACCCGATCACACGCTGCAGTTTTTTGCAGCGGTGCGATCAGGACTGAAATGCACATGCGCGGCGGCCGCAGTGTGCAGGCGCATTGCTCCCTGGCGATGGCCGTCATCAGGGAGCGACAGAACTAACGAAGATTGCGATCGCACCCACGACCGCAAAAAGATTGGCAGGAAGAGGCCGGCCGGAGGCGTTAACTGACCGTTTCCAGGGAGTGTCCGTCTGAACGCAGGCGCGTCTAGCCGTTTCGAGGGAGGGATCCTGACGTCAGCTCCGTCCTGGATGATCGCAGCGGGTGAGTCCTGAGCTGTGCAGAAACTGCACATACTTTTGTTTGTGCAGCTCTATGCACAAGCGAGCGCAGCCCAGCACAGCGATTCCCCCCTCCCCTGTAGGCGGCGATTACCTGATCGCAGCAGTGCTAAAAGTAGCCTGTTAGTGATCAGGTCGGAATGAGAGCCATTGGCATGATCTTTATTCCTGAGTAACCAAATTATACTGAAAACTTTTCATACATCAAAAAGTGCAACACAGGGCCGGATTAACAATAGGGTGGATGAAGCTGCAGTTACAGGCCCCCATCAAAATAGGCCCAAAAGCAACTGCTGTGCTGCTGTAGAGAGGAAAAGATCTTTTCCTGCTATAGCGGCTTTCCAAATACCATCCGAGGAGACGCATCCCCCGGCTGCGACCTCCCCTCTTCACCTCCTCCGCAGCACTGTGTGCCCATAGCAGCACAATGGAAGCGCTCAGTAGCCCTGGCCTCCCTGCACCCCGCAGTGCATACACAGTGATGTCAGGACATTTGATATCACAAAGGCACCACCCCAGCATCACCGCGCGATGCGCACCCTGACGGAAACCTTGACTTTAGGAGGAGGAAGCAGCAGCAGCAGCGCAGTGTTATCTCCCGAGAAGACTGTTCCGTGAAGGTTGCCTTAACCTGGCAGAGTGACTGATCCCCTCCTGAGGTGCGTAAAGATCGTAATGCGTAGGCGCAATGCCAAACAGCAAAAAAAAACTGCTTTTTTATCGCTAGGCGAATGCAGGCTGACTGACAGGAAGCGGGCGTTTGGGGTTGGTAACTGGCTGTTTCTGGGAGTGTCAGGCGTTCCTAAGCGTTTTCAGGGTGGGTGTATGATGTCAGCTCCAGCCTCGATCAGCCTGTTTGTGTCGCACTGTAGGAGTAATAGCCCCTACACATTTAACAATTTCCCGCCGAGATGCCCAACAGCCAATACGGACGACTCAGCGGCGGGGGCTGGGGGTGGGTGGGTGATAGGGGGAGTGAAGTTTCTTCACTCTCTGATGTCACCCGGTCCCATAGCCCTGCATCCTAATATGGACGATATTCTCCATATTGGCTTGCAGGCATAAATGACCCAACACCGACGATGAACTACTGAACGAGATTGTTCATATGTGCCGCACACATCGGCAAGTGTGTAGGGCCCTTAAGTTCTGGGCTACACACAGACTGCACAGACTAGAATAATCATTTGATGGTGAGTTGCAATTTGCAGATGTTCACTGAAGTTTTCGCACGATGTAAGCTTGCATTCGGGGCGAGTTTTCACTCTCTATGGACTGAGGCTATCTGATCGCAGACCTCTGCAAAAATGCAGAATAGTGATCAGGTCTGAATTATGCTCTTGGTTGTCTGATGATTCGTTTTGTGGAAGTCCCAAGAGTGTCGCCTTGTCATCATTTACTATATATCTATATCTATATATATATATCTATATCTATATATATATATATATA
The DNA here is from genome assembly GCF_028390025.1 of Pseudophryne corroboree. NCBI lineage: Eukaryota > Metazoa > Chordata > Amphibia > Anura > Myobatrachidae > Pseudophryne > Pseudophryne corroboree. The sequence goes on along the minus strand of NC_086446.1, from coordinate 378,295,905 downwards.
TATATATATATATATATATATATTACATATTATATTACATATTACTGCCTTGGGGCCCCACCTCCTGCTCTAAGGATCACTTTCCAGACTGTGCACTTGAATTATTCGTTATACATATGTTACCTTATACTGGACTATGGTGTATTTTCTACTGTGCATTGCTGTTATTAATCTGTTATTAATCTGGTACATTATCATACATGCAGCAGCTGAATTTACTGTATATATTTATGAATAGGCTGCACTCTCTAATGGTTAGTCAAACCAATAAGGTGGCAGGCCACATTCCCTCAGCAGACTAGCCGCACCCCTAAACATGGGCCCCGACCACTGCATCCCCCCGGTGGGCCATACATGCCCCAGTCCGACAGTGTGTGTGGCATACTTGCCTACCTGACCCTCTCCATGAGGGAGAAAATGCTCTGTTCCTGGACTTTCCTGGTAATGTATGATTGCCATCACCTGTGGTGAGCTAGTTAATTCAGAGGTTCTCAAACTCGGTCCTCGGGGGCACACACAGTGCATGTTTTGCAGGTCTCCTCACAGAATCGCAAGTGAAATAATTAGCTCCACCTGTGGACCTTTTAAAATGTGTCAGTGAGTAATTAATACACCTGTGCACCTGCTGGGTTACCTGCAAAACATGCACTGTGTGTGCCCCCGAGGACCGAGTTTGAGAACCTCTGAATTAATTGATAAGAAAGGTGTTTCACCACAGGTGATGGCAATCATACATTACCAGGAAAGTCCAGGAACAGAGCATTTTCTCCCTCATGGAGAGGGTCAGGTAGGCAAGTATGGTGTGTGGCACTGGGGCCCCTACCAATGCTCCAGGGGTAGGGGTTTCTATCAACTGCAGCTTTGATGTCTCACAGGTGATAGGAGGTGTTCAGCCTTCTGCTCAGCATGTAGGACCTGGAGCAGTAATTTCTGCTAATTACTACTTTACTGCACAGATGGTGGGAGATGGGGCAGGAGGGAGATCACTAAACTGTAGAAGGGGGCATAAGGCTGAATGAAGGGGCCCTGGTACATGACTTCCAGGGTGGTATGGGGTGTTTAATACACAGGGGAGGGGTGGATAGTGGAGTAGGCTTAATATTCATAATTTTCCGGTGGGAGGGCAGCTTGCTTGACTGCAGATATCTCCAGTTTCTGGAAATAGATTTATTAGCTTTCAATGTCATAAAAAGCTAAAGAGTCCCACCTATCAGGAGATACTGGGGACTTGGGAATCAGAGTTCAGGAGCCAGAGCAATCTACCAACTAAAATATTAAATTTCATACCAGGTGTGTGGAGCTGGAGCAGGGGCCAGCTGCTTGAAGGCTGATATCTCTGGTTCTGGGCATAGTAGAGACAAGCTGCCAGTGTCCACCAAAAGGGGAGAGTCCCAGCTTTTGGAGTATATATTCAGAAAAACTCTAAATCAGACAGAACCCGAGATATCTGACTGGTAACAGCAATTAATAGGCTCGGATGGGGACCACTGCTTTGAAGTCATATATCTCCAGTTCCCCTGGGCCGATTTAAAAAAATCTGGTACCCCTGGAAAAAGGGGACCCTCAGCTATCAGCCTAGGGCCCTTATACTCCTGGGGCCCTTGGGCAAGAACCCATTGAGCCCATACGAAAAGGTTGAGTATCCCTTATCCAAAATGCTTGGGACCAGAAGTATTTTGGATATCGGATTTTTCCGTATTTTGGAATAATTGCATACCATAATGAGATATCATGGTGATGGGATCTAAGTCTAAGCACAGAATGCATTTATGTTTCATATACATCTTATACACACAGCCTGATGGTCATGTTAGCCAATATATTTAATAACTTTGTGCATTAAACAAAGTGTATGTACATTCACACTATTCATTTATATTTCATATAAAAGTCTGTGTACATTGAGCCATCAGAAAACAAAGGTTTCACTATTTCAATCTCACTCAAAAAATTCTGTATTTCGGAATATTCCGTATATAGGAATATTTGGCTATGGGATACTCAACCTGTATATATATATATATATATATATATATATATATATTATACTGTATATAGTTGTATTTCTAATATGCTCACATTACATTGCGATTGCTAGTATTGTGTGCCTATGTATGTTCTCCCGTTGGGTTGGAGTACTGCTGATTTGAGATAATTAGGGGTAAATGTATTATAGCGACACAAATCTTTGCTACAGTATAGGAAGTGATATCACTTCCGGGGAGGCCAGGTGTTCCAAGTTGGACCACATGTAGTTTGGCGCCTTTTTATACATTGTTCTGGTAGTATAAATAGAAAGGCCAGTGAGACAGTGCTGTAATCTCTGCCTGATCTCTGCTGTACTTGTGCTTTGCTGCTGCCCTATTTGCAAATGTTCTGATGACTTTTTGGTACGAGTTTTGGTCAATAAACATTTGACAGTTGATAAAGTCTGGTGAGTGCCCTCTCCTCCATCTAATGGAATAAGGTGGAAATCACAAAAAACTGATACAGCGCATGTGTTACACTGTGTACGCTCATAGGCGCTGTTGTACAGTAGTTGAGATCAGGGTCGGCTCCAGGCATGTTCGAATAGAGCGGCCGCGCAGGGCGCCACCCTTAATGGGCGCCGCGCGCTGGCGCCACCATATTCGAACCTGGAGCCGGCCCTGTGCAGCATTGTCCTTGAATTGTGTGCGCTATACGCGCTGAGCGGCGCCGGTGTCTAACGTCAGATGCCGGCGCCGCACAGCGCACACAAGCGCTTTGAACTTGGAGGCCGCCTGGCCGCCCGGCCACCCGCCCGACAGCAGTACTCCTCCCCCTCCCACGTTGCAGTTTTTTTTTGGGGGGGAATCATTTATGGATGGCACTGTGGGGGCATTTATCTGGCACTGTGGGGTCATATCTTGCACTGTGGGGGCATTTATCTGGCACTGTGGGGGCATATCTGCACTGTGGGAGCATTTATCTGGCACTGTGGGGGCATTTATCTGGCACCGTGGGGGCATATCTGGAACTGTGGGGGCATATCTGGAACTGTGGGGGCATTTATGTAGCACTGTGGGGGCATTTCTGGCACTGTGGGGGCATATCTGGCACTGTGGGGACATTTATCTGGCACTGTGGGGGCATATCTGCACTGTGGGGGCATATCTGCACTGTGGGGGCATTTATCTGGCACTGTGTTTATGTATCTGGCACTGTGGGGGCATTTATCTGGCACTGTGGGGGCATTTATCTGGCACTGTGGGGGCATATCTGGCACTGTGGGGGCATATCTGGCACTGTGGGGGCATATCTGGCACTGGCACTGTGGGGGCATTTATGTATCTGGCACTGTGGGGACATATCTGGCACTGTGGGGGTATTTATGTATCTGGCACTGTGGTGGCATTTATGTATCTGGCACTGTGGGGGCATTTATCTGGCACTGTGGGGGCATTTATCTGGCAGCATTGTCCTTGAATTGTGTGCATATCTGGCACTGGCACTGTGGGGGCATTTATGTATCTGGCACTGTGGAGACATATCTGGCACTGTGGGGGCATTTATGTATCTGGCACTGTGGTGGCATTTATGTATCTGGCACTGTGGGGGCATTTATCTGGCACTGTGGGGGCATTTATCTGGCACTGTGGGGGCATATCTGGCACTGTGGGGGCATATCTGGCACTGTGGGGGCTTTTCTGTATCTGGCACTGTAGGGCATTTATGTATCTGGCCCTGTGGGGGGCATTTATCTAGCACTGTGGGGGCATATCTGGCACTGTGGGGGCTTTTCTGTATCTGGCACTGTAGGGGCATTTATGTATCTGGCACTGTGGGGGCATTTATCTGGCACTGTGGGGGCATTTATCTGGCACTGTGGGGGCATTTATCAGGCACTGTGGGGGCATATCTGGAACTGTGGGGGCATATCTGGAACTGTGGGGGCATTTATGTAGCACTGTGGGGGCATTTCTGGCACTGTGCGGGCATTTCTAGCACTGTGGGGGCATATCTGGCACTGTGGGGTAATATCTGGCACTGTGGGGTCATATCTGGCACTGTGGGGACATTTATCTGGCACTGTGGGGGCATATCTGCACTGTGGGGGCATTTATCTGGCACTGTGGGGGCATATCTGCACTGTGGGGGCATTTATCTGGCACTGTGGGGGCATTTATCTGGCACTGTGGGGGCATTTATGTATCTGGAACTGTGGGGACATTTCTGGCACTGGGGGCATTTATCTGGCACTGTGGGGGCATTTATCTAGCACTGTGGGGGCATATCTGGCACTGTGGGGGCTTTTCTGTATCTGGCACTGTAGGGGCATTTATGTATCTGGCACTGTGGGGGCATTTATCTAGCACTGTGGGGGCATATCTGGCACTGTGGGGGCTTTTCTGTATCTGGCACTGTAGGGGCATTTATGTATCTGGCACTGTGGGGACATATCTGGCACTGTGGAGGCATTTATCTAGCACTGTGGGGGCATTTCTGGCACTGTGGGGGCATTTCTAGCACTGTGGGGGCATATCTGGCACTGTGGGGTCATATCTGGCACTGTGGGGACATTTATCTGGCACTGTGGGGGCATATCTGCACTGTGGGAGCATTTATCTGGCACTGTGGGGGCATATCTGGCACTGTGGGGGCATTTATCTGGCACTGTGGGGGCATTTATCTGGCACTGTGGGGGCATTTATGTATCTGGAACTGTGGGGGCATTTCTGGCACTGTGGGGGCATTTATCTAGCACTGTGGGGGCATATCTGGCACTGTGGGGGCTTTTCTGTATCTGGCACTGTAGGGGCATTTATGTATCTGGCACTGTGGGGGCATTTATCTAGCACTGTGGGGGCATATCTGGCACTGTGGGGGCTTTTCTGTATCTGGCACTGTAGGGGCATTTATGTATCTGGCACTGTGGGGACATATCTGGCACTGTGGAGGCATTTATCTAGCACTGTGGGGGCATATCTGGCACTGTGGGGGCTTTTCTGTATCTGGCACTGTGGGGGCATTTCTGTATCTGGCACTGTAGGGGCATTTATGTATCTGGCACTGTGGGGACATATCTGGCACTGTGTGGCCATTTATGTATCTGGCACTGCTGGGGGGCATGTCATGTGTTGCTGGCACTGCTGGGGGGCATGTCATGTGTAGCTGGCACGGCTGGGGAGCATATCATGTAGTGTTCCCGCTAGGCGTCTGTGGCTAGGCAATGTGTCTAACGTGCTCTGCCTGGCGCAAAGTGTCTAACGTGCTCTGCCTGGCGCAAAGTGTCTAACGTGCTCTGCCTGGCGCAAAGTGTCTAACGTGCTCTGCCTGGCGCAAAGTGTCTAACGTGCTCTGCCTGGCGCAAAGTGTCTAGGAGGTTCTACCTGGTGCAGTGTGTATTAACTGCACTACTGTGTGGTGTAATGCGAATTGCCACTATTATGTGGCCACGCATCTTCCCCACGAAGCAACGCCCCTAAATTTTTGCTGCCAATCCTTTACCATGTAGGTAGATGAGCACCAAGCATTACAGTATGTACATCATTTTGCCCTCCTAACTTAAAAATGTGCCCTCCCTGCCCTAAAAAGTGAACACTATCATGTGTAGCTGGCACTGCTGGGGGGCAATATCATGTCTATCTGGCACTGCACATTATGTGTATCTGGCACTATACTGGAGACATTATGTGTATCTGACACTATACTGGAGACATTGGCCCTCATTCCGAGTTGATCGGTCGCAAGGCGAATTTAGCAGAGTTACACACGCTAAGCCGCCGCCTACTGGGAGTGAATCTTAGCTTCTTAAAATTGCGAACGATGTATTCGCAATATTGCGATTACTAACTACTTAGCAGTTTCAGAGTAGCTCCAGACTTACTCTGCCTGTGCGATCAGTTCAGTGCTTGTCGTTCCTGGTTGACGTCACAAACACACCCAGCGTTCGCCCAGGCACTCCCACCGTTTATCCGGCCACTCCTGCGTTTTTTCCGGAAACGGTAGCGTTTTCAGCCACACGCCCCTGAAACGCCGTGTTTCCGCCCAGTAACACCCATTTCCTGTCAATCACATTACGTTCGCCGGAGCGATGAAAAAGCCGTGAGTAAAATTACTTTCTTCATAGTAAAGTTACTTGGCGCAGTCGCAGTGCGAACTTTGCGCATGCGTACTAAGCGGATTTTCACTGCGATGCGATGAAAAAGAACGAGCGAACAACTCGGAATGAGGGCCCTTGTGTGTAAGGAACACTACTGTGGCTGTTATGTGTAAGGCTGCTAATTGTGTGCGTAGAGTGGGTGTGAAAACATATTTATTTATAGTCAGATAATATGAAGTTATGAGGCCACGCCCACTTTCCCAGAGGCCACACCCACTTTTCCTGGGGGGGGGGGGCTGTTACATGTTCTCACTCAGGGTACTAGTAGGCCTGGAGCTGGCCCTGGTTGAGATGAATGGCATCAGAACAGTATTGGAAAAGTTTTGAGCATTTCTGGGTAGTGAATGGGAGGTTGCTATTAAGGTGCACAAAAATGGTCTGCTGTACTGATCACACCCCATGCGGTGGCACACAGTAGGCCCTTCAGAAATTTCAGCTCCAGGCCCACGAGGACCTTAATCTGGCACTGGATGTGCCCGATCCCGATGGATCGGAATAACATATGGTTCAAATCATCAAGTGCGTATGCGCTATTTGCTGAAAATGAGCGCTTCCACATGTCATCAACGTCATACTCCATCAGTACTGCACGGAAGACATTGATAGCGAGGGCTATGGTGGCCAGATGCAGCATGTCGCTGCCGGAATCGCCAAGGCTGCATGCACTTGTCGATGCGCCCCACCCCACCGCGCCATGTCCCGTCGCCCACAATGTTGCTGGGTAAACACATCATGTAGTGTGTACCCAGTTTAACTTTGCACTAAGATAAAATGAGCAACACTGCATCTTTCTTGTGGATTTAGAAGGGTTAAGGTTGTGGGTGGCTACAATTATGCAGCAATTGGTCAAAGCTTCTTTACGTATCCACAGATTTTGCAGCAAAGTGAGATACATTAGTAATGGTTACATATCTAAACTACTTTCAATTATGTACATATTAAGGACCAGGAGCCTTTTTTTTTCTACAGTCTTGTCTAGTTCACGTTTCCCTAGTGGTATTATTAATCGCTAACATTTTACCGCATAGTGTGGACTCGAACGGCACCAGCACCACTGTGTGGCAGGATGTGAAATTACAAATAACACCTGATTGTTTTGTTTTTTTGTTGTTTTTTTACAGCAATCAAGCAAACATGGTATGACTATGAATGTATGAAAGGCGGAATGGAAATATTTTTTTCTATTGAATGTATTTTAATGGTATTGTACCAGCAGGTATTTAACTGATTTAACTGCACTTCCTCCATAATACTCCTTTATCTTTACTAAGATGGCCACCATTCTTTAAGGTGCCCATACACTAGTGCGATTTTGCCTGATTTCAACCGATTCCGACGTTTCAGGTCGCTAAATCAGATGAAAACGGGCAAATCGCATGTGCTTTACTTCCGCAGTCCCGTGAGCATCGGATCGGCACCTCTAGATCGGAAGTACTGCACTATAGATATGTCGGATCCTGCTGGCACGGGTGGGATCGCATATGATACATCGTATGCAAAAGGACCGCATACAATGTATCGTACGCGATCCTGCCACCCGGGAAGCTGCCGGGCGGTTCAAGGGTAGGCTGACCATAATATCCCTTTAAACTGGGACACTAATGAATTACACAGGTTCTGTGGCTGGCTGACTTCAAGTCTGTATGTCCCCTGGTTTTAATTAGCCCCAGAACCTGTGTAATTTATGAGTGTCCCAGTTTTAAGGGATATTATGGTCTGCCTGTTCAATGGAAATCTTATGCAACTTCTTCCTCTGAGAAGTCGCATAAGTGTATGGGCACCTTAAGGCTGGACCTCTGTCGTATGCTCTACTCCACAGGTTCTCAAACTTGGGGGGTAATTACAATTATTTACTCAGACATGCTGGGGAATGTATTTGGCACTGTGGAGGCACCCATTTTTTGGTGTGTTTTTTATGTATGTGGCACTGTACAGGGGCTTTATTTGTATGTGGCACTGTACAACATGACTAAAAATGGGGTTATGACACAAGGTCATACTCCTACAAACGTCAAACCGAAAGGTGTGCACATAAAAATGGGGTGTGGCTTTGTGACAACTATGCCACACCCCCATTTTTGCTTGCGCGCATTCGGCACGCGCATGATATGGCTCTTACTCTTGACTACAGATCTTTTCTGGCTCTTTGCCACTGACTGGTTGGCCACCCCTGCACTATACAGCTCTGCTGAAGCAGCGGCCGCACTGACAAATTTATAATAAAGTATCTTTGGGATAATTTACACCAGGCCTAATTTTTTTTATTCATAAATATTTTTTAAACAAAAAACCTCCATTTAAGATGGCGCCATTACTTATGGGCCAGTGCTCTGGACTTGCCCCCTAGGCTAAAAGTTGCCAGCCAGCCCCTGGTGGTACAGTGAGGAGTCAGTAACGATGTGGCCCAAAACAATAATTGGGTAAGGGGGGGCACAGTATTAATGTTTTAACATTCTGTGGCTGTGTGTGGGTGCATATGTGGCCGTCTGTGTATACTGTATGTGCTATGTGTGTAGGTATTGTGTCCGTCGGTAAATCAACTGCTACCCATGTGTACATGTGGCTGGGCTTATGTAACTGTGTGTACGGTATCTGGTTGTCTGTGTAAACTGCATACCTCCCAACTGTCCCATTTTTGGGGGGACTGTCCCGCTGTCCCACCCGCGGGTTGCAGGTCCCACAGTGGGGGCAGTTGGGAGGTTCCTGTCACTGCATGCGCACGTCTATTCAGTGGAGACAGAGGGAGAGGGGGCATGCCAGCAGCTCACAGAGAGCTGGGCATGCCCCCTCAGTGATGAAAATGGGGGCATGGCTCATGATCGTGGGCCCTCTGGAAAGCCACGCCCAATTTTGGGCGGTGCTACACACGCGAAGGTGTCCCTCTTCATGGATTTCTCTTGTTGGGAGGTATGATACTGTATCTGGTTGTCTGTATATGTGACTGTGTGTGTAGACTGTATGTGGCTGTCTGTGTATATGTGACTGTGTATACATTACCATTCAAATGTTTGGGGTCACCCAATTTCGTGTTTTCCATGGAAACTCACTTTTATTTGTCAATTGAGTTGCAAAATGAATAGAACATATAGTCAAGATATTGCCAAGGTTAGAAATATTGATTTTTATTTTGAATAATAATTTTATCCTTCAAACTTTGCTTTCGTCAAAGAATGCTCCCTTTGCAGCAATTACAGCTTTGCAGGCCTTTGGCATTCTAGCTTTTAATTTGTTGAGGTAATCTGAAGAAATTTCACCACACACTTCCTGAAGTACCTCCCACAAGTTGGATTGGCTTGATGGGCACTTCTTGCGTACCATACAGTCAAGCTGCTCCCACAACAGCTCAATGGGGTTGAGATCTGGTGACTGTGCTGGCCACTCCATTCCAGACAGAATACCAGCTGCCTGCTTCTTCCCTAAATAGTTCTTGCATAATTTGGAGGTGTGCTTTGGGTCATTGTCCTGTTGTATGAGGAAATTGGCTTCAATCAAGCGCTATCCACAGGGTATGGCATGGCATTGCAAAATGGAGTGATAGCCTTCCTTATTCAAAATCCGTTTTACCTTGTACAAATCTCCCACTTTACCAGCACCAAGCAGCCCCAGACCATCACATTACCTCCACCATGCTTGACAGATGGTGTCAGGCACTCTTCCAGCATCTTTTCACTTGTTTTGCATCTCACAAATGTTCCTCTGTGAGATCTAAACACCTCAAACTTCGATTCGTCTGTCCATAACACTTTTTTCCCATCTTCCTCTGTCCAATGTCTGTGTTCTTTTGCCCATATTAATCTTTTCCTTTTATTGACCATTCTCAGATATGGCTTTTTCTTTCCCACTCTGCCTAGAAGGCGGCCGGCATCTCGGACTTGCCTCTTCACTGTAGACGTTGACACTGGCGTTTTGCGGGTACCATTTAATGAAGGTGCCAGTTGAAGACCTGTGAGGCGTCTTTTTCTCAAACTAGGGAGGTCATTCCGAGTTGTTCGCTCGCAAGCGGATTTTAGCAGATTTGCTCATGCTAAGCCGCCGCCTACTGGGAGTGAATCTTAGCATCTTAAAATTGCGAACGATGTATTCGCAATATTGCGATTACACACCTCGTAGCAGTTTCTGAGTAGCTCCAGACTTACTCGGCATATGCGATCATTTCACTGCTTGTCGTTCCTGGTTTGACGTCACAAACACACCCAGCGTTCGCCCAGACACTCCTCCGTTTCTCCGGCCACTCCTGCGTTTTTTCCGGAAACGGTAGCGTTTTTTCCCACACGCCCATAAAACGGCCTGTTTCCGCCCAGTAACACCCATTTCCTGTCAATCACATTACGTTCGCCAGAACGATGAAAAAGCCGTGAGTAAAATTACTAAGTGCATAGCAAATTTACTTGGCGCAGTCGCAGTGCGAACATTGCGCATGCGCATTAAGCGGAAAATCGCTGCGATGCGAAGATTTTTACCGAGCGAACAACTCGGAATGAGGGCCTAGAGACTCTAATGTACTTGTCTTCTTGCTCAGTTGTGCAACGGGGCCTCCCACTTCTCTTTCTACTCTGGTTAGAGCCTGTTTGTGCTGTTCTCTGAAGAGAGTAGTACACACCGTCCTAAGAAATTTTACATTTTTGGCAATTTCTCGCATGGAATAGCTTTCAATACTAAGAACAAGAATAGACTGTTGAGTTTCACGTGAAAGTTCTCTTTTTCTTGCCATTTTGAGCATATAATCGAACCCACAAATGTGATGCTACAGATACTCAACTAGCTCAAAGGAAGGCCAGTTTTATAGCTTCTCTAATGAGCAAACTCATTTTCAGGTGTGCTAACATAATTGCACAAGGGTTTTCTAATCATCCATTAGTCTTCTAACACGATTAGCAAACACAATGTACCTTTAGTACACTGGAGTGATGGTTGATGGAAATGGACCTCTATACACCTATGTAGATATTCCATTAAAAAACAGACGTTTGCAGCTAGTATAATCATTTACCACATTAACAATGTATAGAGTATATTTCTGATTAATTTGATGTTATCTTAATTGAAAAAAGGAAATTTCTAAGTGACCCCAAACTTTTGAACAGTAGTATATATCTCCTATATAATAGCCCAGATCTGTGACACTGCGCCAGTGTGTCTAACGCTGGGCGTGGCTAAGGTCTCTCATTGGGTTAGCAGCAGGTCTATCACACCAATCCCACAGCTGATTGGGCGAGAAACACCCTCCCACACAGGTTACATCCAATGGGAGGTTCTGCCCTTTGGCTGCTGTGTGTTCCCAGAGCCTGGTTAAAAATGGAGCTGATGGAGCTGCAGCTCCAGGTCCACACCCCAAAATAGGCCCACTGCATCTGCAGCAACATACCCTCAAACAATTTACACATAAAAATAGCTACAAATTCGAAAAGGGGGCGTGGCCACAGGTACTGTGGAGTGGCCACGTCCCTTTTCCTATACTTTCAATGGAAGTTTGGAGAGCCAAAAATCGGTACAGACCATAAAAAAAGCCACTGTACCTGCCAAAAAGGTACAGCTGGAGGGTATGCCACTGCATCTGCAGCAAGTGAAGTCTCTGCGCTGTAGATAGGGGGGAAAAAACCTTTTACTGCAGCATCCTATGTCCTGCTGCCAGTCTGCCTGTCCCCTCCGTCATCAACAATCCCCACTCCCTAGCCGTGGCGCAGGTGGAACAAAAGCTGCAGCAGTCACCGGCATAGATGTGTATGAAAGCGGCGTAGCGGAAGGCTTTCATAGCCCTCCCTGCGCCGCATACTCTGAGGCCCGGAGTCTCCTCTGCGTGTGATGTCACAGAAGTGCCTCCCCGCCACAGCCACGCCCAGATCCCCAGAGGCCCTGACTCCGCAACACAGCACCTGGCCTGCTGGCCTGGAAGCCCCGAGATGGCTAATGTAACGGATAGAGTGGGTGTCGGTCCATACTTCAGTAATATATATATATATATATATATATATATATAGCTGTCTGTGTATATGCGATGGGGAAAGTAACTTTGTGATTACTGTATCTGGCTGTCTTCATATATGTGACGATGTACTGTTTATTTGCATATGTGGCTGACTGCGTATATGAGATTGTGTGTGCATAAGTGACTGTGGGTGTATATGTGGCTATGTGTGTTTGGCTGTGTGTGAACGGGGGGGGGGGGGGGGGCACACCATCGTCTATTTTGCCTCCGGTCATCTTGTTTTCCTAGCACAGTCCCTTTGTTTACATCCAAATGCTGTATATCATACTTGCCTACCTGACCCAGACTTGCCTACCCTCCCGCATTCAGCGGGAGGCTCACGTTTTTTCCTTTAGCCTCCCGCTGCCCCGCAAACTTCGCTATGTCTCCCGGTTTTTTATGGGTCCCTCCGTGAAAATCTGGACTGCGCATGCGTGAGCCCAGAAACGTCAGAGGACAGGTCCTGCACGGGAGAGTCACTGCCATTATCTGTGAGAGTCCTGCAGAGGCTCTTCACTTCAGTCTTCCTCAGTGTGGGTCTGTGGACAAGCTTCAGGTAGAGACTTGATCGGGTTGTGCACTGTGTGAGGTCCGAAGGGGGCGGGGTAAGCAATGCAGGGAGACGCTATGTTGCAGAAGTGTTCTCCCTGCTCCGAAACTATCAGTTGCTGCAGAACAGCAGTGTGGAGGCCCTTCAGTGCCAATTTCCCTGGCCGGATCTCCTTCCCCCAGGAAATTTATTTTATTTTGTAAAAAAATTTTTTTGCCTGGTTACAGCAGAGGCCCCGCCCCTTGTACAGGCCCCGCCCCTTTCACGGCCCGCAAATTTCTCCCCTCCACCGCTAGCTATGAGGATCCAGCACAGAGCTCCTGCAGGTAAGAGCTCACTGTACCAGGGCCGAAACTAGGATTTTCGGCACTCGGGACGAGGCAGTAATTTGGGGCACACCCCCCCCCCCCTCCATACAAAAAAAGAAATAAATCCAAATTACGCCACAGATTATATCACACAATAAAACCCCTTATTCACAATATGCCACATAGCAGTAGTGCCCTTTATAGCACATTATGCCACACATTAGTATCCTATATGCATCTTGTAATGCTTGCAGGCATGGGCGGATCTAGATTATTGTTTTGGGGGAGTTGAACAATTAATCCTGACAGTGCGATCAGCGCAGCAACTAACGGAGCAGTGGTGGTTTCAGAAAGGTGTGTGTGTGTGTGTGTGTGTGTGTATATATATATATATATATATACACACACACACACACACACACACACACACACACACATATATATATATCCGTGTGTTGCAGTAGGCACTCCTATATTGCATGTATAGCCGGGGTGCCCTCCTTCCAAAGTTACACTGTGTATGGCTTGCAGCAGTGGAAGAACGATCCTCCGTTCCCAAAGAACAAACACAGGCGGCACTCCACGGACTTGTATAAATAGTGATATTTTAGTGAATAAAATCACAGCATGAATGGTCCGACGTTTCAACACCGCACAGGATGTTTTTTTCAAGGACTCATGGTGAACAAACAAAGTGTAATGAAAAACGCTTACCTTAAATACACAAAACCACATGAGCCGGGGAGACGCGGCGGGCGGAAGCCTCCGGCAGCACCAGCATCCGGTCACAGCATGATGACGTAGCCGTCGCTAGGCTACCGATCAACACACCTCCCGGCGCGTCCCACCGACGTGCTAGAGATATAACATGAAAATGGCAGTGAAAGATAATCATAGTGATATATAATGTATCAACACACATTAAGAGGAAACAAAATATAGTTTCCAAAAAAGTGCAACAGTGTATTAAAAGATCGCTGTACATCACAGAGCCTGAATCTTCTATTGTAATGAACTTTCCTGGATGTTGCGCACAGACATGCTAGTGCACAAAATCACTGGATGTTGAACATTCTTTAGTATAATGATGATCTGTAGAAGCTAACACTACCAAACGCACTGGAATTCATTAGAAGAGAAAGCATAAACATAAGGAGAGAGAACATGACAAGAGGAAAACATTTGCATGATTATAAAAATATGCTCAATGATAATTTTTCATTCAGTCCATGGGGCGCTAAGGAATTCAGCTGTACGATCCATCTTGTCTCGCATTTAGATAGTAGCTTTTGTCGGTCACCGCCTCTGATTGGGGCAGGAATGTGATCTACTATTTGATATTTTAAACTGGATAGCGGATGTTGGCACAGTTTAAAATGACGTGCCACGGGCTGGTCATTGTCTTTTCCTTCAATGGCAGCTTTTATAGCCGATCTATGCAGCGCCATGCGCTCTTTAAAAGTCCTGATGGTTTGGCCCACATATAATAGGCCACAGGGACATATGATGACATAGATGACGTACTGTGTGCTGCATGTCACAAAATGATGAATGGTGTGCTTCTTGCCAGTAATCGGATGTGTAAATGCTGATCCGGTAATTAAATAATTGCACGTAGTGCAAGAAGGACATTTAAAACACCCTTTCCTAGTGGACATCACTGGTTTAGGGGAAACATCTGTTTTCACTAACAGGTCGCGTAGATTTCGTCCGCGTTTATAACTGGGCATAACGGACATCTTGTGAAAGCAAGGTAACGCACTGTCACTTTTCACAATGGGCCAAAGTGCACTCACTGCTCTTGGAATAACAGAGCTGGCCGTAGAGAATTCAGTCACTAACGGGATTTTTGGAGGCCGGGTGTCGGCTTTTTTTAAATGTAATAAAGAGGCTCTAGGCATCTTTGAAACGACTTCTTTCTCTCGTAGTAACTTACTATGTGGGTACCCTCTAGCTTTAAATTTGTCCACCACCTGTGTCAAAGCTCTATCTAGCTCCTCTGGATTACTCGTGATCCGTGCCACACGGATCATCTGTGATTTGGGTAACCCGGCTTTTAAAGCTGGTGGATGAAAACTGGAATGTTCCAGCAATGTGTTCCGGTCCGTTGTTTTATTATGCACCGTAGTATGTATATGTTGATCTTTAATAGCAATGTTGATGTCCAAATAATGTATCATTTCTTTGCTATATTGATATGTGAACCTGATTGGTGAGTTGACAAGATTAATGGACACTAACAGTTTGTTCAAACTGTCTTCATCCCCGGTCCAGAACAACAGCAGGTCGTCAATGTATCTTTTGTAAAGAAGAATGTTGGAGACAATGGCAGGGTTTGAAAAAAATAATTCATTTTCTTTTGCAAACATGTATACGTTTGCTAGCGACGGTGCTATGCAAGAACCCATCGCACAGCCGGTGATTTGTTCATAAAATTTACCATTGTGTAAAAAATAATTTCGCTATAAGGTCAGCTGCAGCAACGTGATAAATAAATCAATGTCCAGAGCTTGAAAGCTGTTATTTTCCAAAAACGTTTTCATGGTCTCCAACCCTTCCATGTGTGGAATCACTGAATATAAATTCCTAACATCCAAAGTGCACATGATAGTGCCCGCAGGTAATTCATCCATGGTTGACAAAATTTTTTACAAATCAGATGTGTCTCTCAAGTGTGTTGATTGTCTCGTGACCAAAGGTTGTACCATAAGGTCCAAAAACTTAGAAATTGGATAATATAAAGAATCCCTCGCAGAGATAATTGGTCTAATGGGCGGCTTTAGTGCATCTTTATGAATTTTAGGTAGCGAGTAAATAACGGGCACTTTAGGATGTTTATTGATAAGTCCCACTTTACTTTTTTCATCTAGTTTTCCTTGGTTGTGAGCTGTGTGTAAGATCTTTTCTACCTCCGATTTATACCGAGCTGTTGGATTGCTCTGTAGCCGCTTATAAGTAGTGTTATCGGCTAATAATTCATCCAGATCTTTGATATATTGTGTCTTGTCCTGAATTATGATAGCCCCGCCTTTGTCGGCCGGGCGGATAATTATCGAAGAATCTTGTCTTAATGTTTTAAGGGCCGTTTGTTCATCTTTGGATAAATTGGGAAAGATATTGGGCTGTGCCATCTCAAATTTATTCACGGCTCCATCCAACAACCTGGAAAATGATTTAATAGATGCATTTGTACTTTGTGGATCAAATGTGGAAGTTGACTTGATCAATGTGGGTTTCTGTGCGTCTTCACTGGGTTGGTACTGGAAAAATTCACGGAGTCTTAGAGACCTTTCAAATCGGTACTGTTCGGTGCGCCATTTGAATGGATCATGTTTGTTAGTGGGTATGAATGATAACCCCTTGTTTAGTAGTCTCTCTTCATCAATAGATAGTGGTCGGGATGATAGATTAAAAATCAAGTTCCTGTCTTCTTTTTGTTGGTACCGACAGGTGGTTTTGTAGATCCTTTCGTTTTGCTGGCCTCTTCGCGTGTACTGACGACGGGGACGTCCGCTTTTGCCCGAGTCGTTACCCCTTGCTTGTATCTGTTGGGGGAGCGTGCATCGTCTGAATCCTGTACTAAAAAATCACTGTCACTATTAGAGGAATCATGTCGTTTAGGATTCCTATGTTGTTTGTTTCTCCAGGTTTGTCGCTTATTGGCAAATCGTGGATTCACTGTTTCTGAACCATATAGCCAGCGATATACCTTGTGTTCTTCATAGTCAGATAGTACAGTTTGCAGTTTACTCTTTTTGTACTGGATCAGGTCGCGTTTGTAGTTATTAACTTGCGTAGATAGTTTATCCAATTTTACATGGTGCGAGGAATCCTCCAAAAGTGATTTATTGGCCACCTCATAAGCAGTAATGTTGGAACGATATCGGGTAAGTTCTTTACCGGATTCTTCAATGACCAAAAGGATTAAATCCATACTGCACTTATTCAATATTGAAATCCATTTTTTACAGAATTCCGTATTGCTACGGCCTATTGTGGGGATATTTCTTACCCGGAAACCCCGTGGGATTTTTTTGGCACGGTAGTAATCCGATAATGATGGGACGCGCCGGGAGGTGTGTTGATCGGTAGCCTAGCGACGGCTACGTCATCATGCTGTGACCGGATGCTGGTGCTGCCGGAGGCTTCCACCCGCCGCGTCTCCCCGGCTCATGTGGTTTTGTGTATTTAAGGTAAGCGTTTTTCATTACACTTTGTTTGTTCACCATGAGTCCTTGAAAAAAACATCCTGTGCGGTGTTGAAACGTCGGACCATTCATGCTGTGATTTTATTCACTAAAATATCACTATTTATACAAGTCCGTGGAGTGCCGCCTGTGTTTGTTCTTTGGGAACGGAGGATCGTTCTTCCACTGCTGCAAGCCATACACAGTGTAACTTTGGAAGGAGGGCACCCCGGCTATACATGCAATATAGGAGTGCCTACTGCAACACACGGATATAAAATTTGGGTTGTGCATACAGCCCTAAAGAAGTGTGGCACCCTGGAGCTTTCATCAATTTAATTAGAAAAAATCTTTTGAACGAATTGAAGATTTACAAGCAAGCACTGCTGTTTTTAATTACCTTGCTGGTACATCCAGTGCCTGGCTGTAATTATTCACCATTTACCATGGACTCTGTGGAATGCAATGCTACTAACACACCGGATTCCGAATTTGCATACAGTTATACAGAAGCAGAAGCTTCAGCTATCTTGTTCAAGGATGATTTCTTTACGAATCAAGACAACACTTCAGCAGATGAAGTTTATCATCATTTATTAAGATTAAAGAAAAAAGAGATCGACTATTTGCTGCATGGAACATCATTATCGGATTACTACCGTGCCAAAAAAATCCCACGGGGTTTCCGGGTAAGAAATATCCCCACAATAGGCCGTAGCAATACGGAATTCTGTAAAAAATGGATTTCAATATTGAATAAGTGCAGTATGGATTTAATCCTTTTGGTCATTGAAGAATCCGGTAAAGAACTTACCCGATATCATTCCAACATTACTGCTTATGAGGTGGCCAATAAATCACTTTTGGAGGATTCCTCGCACCAGGTAAAATGGGATAAACTATCTACGCAAGTTAATAACTACAAACGCGACCTGATCCAGTACAAAAAGAGTAAACTGCAAACTGTACTATCTGACTATGAAGAACACAAGGTATATCGCTGGCTATATGGTTCAGAAACAGTGAATCCACGATTTGCCAATAAGCGACAAACCTGGAGAAACAAACAACATAGGAATCCTAAACGACATGATTCCTCTAATAGTGACAGTGATTTTTTAGTACAGGATTCAGACGATGCACGCTCCCCCAACAGATACAAGCAAGGGGTAACGACTCGGGCAAAAGCGGACGCCCCCGTCGTCAGTACACGCGAAGAGGCCAGCAAAACGAAAGGATCTACAAAACCACCTGTCGGTACCAACAAAAAGAAGACAGGAACTTGATTTTTAATCTATCATCCCGACCACTATCTATTGATGAAGAGAGACTACTAAACAAGGGGTTATCATTCATACCCACTAACAAACATGGGCCCTCATTCCGAGTTGTTCGCTCGCAAGGCGATTTTAGCAGAGTTACACACGCTAAGCCGCCGCCTACTGGGAGTGAATCTTAGCTTCTTAAAATTGCGAACGATGTATTCGCAATATTGCGATTACAAACTACTTAGCAGTTTCAGAGTAGCTTCAGACTTACTCGGCATCTGCGATCAGTTCAGTGCTTGTCGTTCCTGGTTTGACGTCACAAACACACCCAGCGTTCGCCCAGACACTCCTCCGTTTCTCCAGCCACTCCTGCGTTTTTCCCGGAAACGGTAGCGTTTTCATCCACACGCCCATAAAACGCCGTGTTTCCGCCCAGTAACACCCATTTCCTGTCAATCACATTACGTTCGCCGGAGCGAAGAAAAAGCCGTGAGTAAAAAAACTATCTTCATAGCAAAATTACTTGGCGCAGTCGCAGTGCGAACATTGCGCATGCGTACTAAGCAGAAAAACGCTGCGATGCGAAGAAAATTACCGAGCGAACTACTCGGAATGAGGGCCATGATCCATTCAAATGGCGCACCGAACAGTACCGATTTGAAAGGTCTCTAAGACTCCGTGAATTTTTCCAGTACCAACCCAGTGAAGACGCACAGAAACCCACATTGATCAAGTCAACTTCCACATTTGATCCACAAAGTACAAATGCATCTATTAAATCATTTTCCAGGTTGTTGGATGGAGCCGTGAATAAATTTGAGATGGCACAGCCCAATATCTTTCCCAATTTATCCAAAGATGAACAAACGGCCCTTAAAACATTAAGACAAGATTCTTCGATAATTATCCGCCCGGCCGACAAAGGCGGCGCTATCATAATTCAGGACAAGACACAATATATCAAAGATCTGGATGAATTATTAGCCGATAACACTACTTATAAGCGGCTACAGAGCAATCCAACAGCTCGGTATAAATCGGAGGTAGAAAAGATCTTACACACAGCTCACAACCAAGGAAAACTAGATGAAAAAAGTAAAGTGGGACTTATCAATAAACATCCTAAAGTGACCGTGATTTACTCGCTACCTAAAATTCATAAAGATGCACTAAAGCCGCCCATTAGACCAATTATCTCTGCGAGGGATTCTTTATATTATCCAATTTCTAAGTTTTTGGACCTTATGGTACAACCTTTGGTCACGAGACAATCAACACACTTGAGAGACACATCTGATTTGTTAAAAATGTTGTCAACCATGGATGAATTACCTGCGGGCACTATCATGTGCACTTTGGATGTTAGGAATTTATATTCAGTGATTCCACACATGGAAGGGTTGGAGACCATGAAAACGTTTTTGGAAAATAACAGCTTTCAAGCTCTGGACATTGATTTATTTATCACGTTGCTGCAGCTGACCTTATAGCGAAATTATTTTTTACACAATGGTAAATTTTATGAACAAATCACCGGCTGTGCGATGGGTTCTTGCATAGCACCGTCGCTAGCAAACGTATACATGTTTGCAAAAGAAAATGAATTATTTTTTTTCAAACCCTGCCATTGTCTCCAACATTCTTCTTTACAAAAGATACATTGACGACCTGCTGTTGTTCTGGACCGGGGATGAAGACAGTTTGAACAAACTGTTAGTGTCCATTAATCTTGTCAACTTACCAATCAGGTTCACATATCAATATAGCAAAGAAATGATACATTATTTGGACATCAACATTGCTATTAAAGATCAACATATACATACTACGGTGCATAATAAAACAACGGACCGGAACACACTGCTGGAACATTCCAGTTTTCATCCACCAGCTTTAAAAGCCGGGTTACCCAAATCACAGATGATCCGTGTGGCACGGATCACGAGTAATCCAGAGGAGCTAGATAGAGCTTTGACACAGGTGGTGGACAAATTTAAAGCTAGAGGGTACCCACATAGTAAGTTACTACGAGAGAAAGAAGTCGTTTCAAAGATGCCTAGAGCCTCTTTATTACATTTAAAAAAAGCCGACACCCGGCCTCCAAAAATCCCGTTAGTGACTGAATTCTCTACGGCCAGCTCTGTTATTCCAAGAGCAGTGAGTGCACTTTGGCCTATTGTGAAAAGTGACAGTGCGTTACCTTGCTTTCACAAGATGTCCGTTATGCCCAGTTATAAACGCGGACGAAATCTACGCGACCTGTTAGTGAAAACAGATGTTTCCCCTAAACCAGTGATGTCCACTAGGAAAGGGTGTTTTAAATGTCCTTCTTGCACTACGTGCAATTATTTAATTGCCGGATCAGCATTTACACATCCGATTACTGGCAAGAAGCACACCATTCACCATTTTGTGACATGCAGCACACAGTACGTCATCTATGTCATCATATGTCCCTGTGGCCTATTATATGTGGGCCAAACCATCAGGACTTTTAAAGAGCGCATGGCGCTGCATAGATCGGCTATAAAAGCTGCCATTGAAGGAAAAGACAATGACCAGCCCGTGGCACGTCATTTTAAACTGTGCCAACATCCGCTATCCAGTTTAAAATATCAAATAGTAGATCACATTCCTGCCCCAATCAGAGGCGGTGACCGACAAAAGCTACTATCTAAATGCGAGACAAGATGGATCGTACAGCTGCATTCCTTAGCGCCCCATGGACTGAATGAAAAATTATCATTGAGCATATTTTTATAATCATGCAAATGTTTTCCTCTTGTCATGTTCTCTCTCCTTATGTTTATGCTTTCTCTTCTAATGAATTCCAGTGCGTTTGGTAGTGTTAGCTTCTACAGATCATCATTATACTAAAGAATGTTCAACATCCAGTGATTTTGTGCACTAGCATGTCTGTGCGCAACATCCAGGAAAGTTCATTACAATAGAAGATTCAGGCTCTGTGATGTACAGCGATCTTTTAATACACTGTTGCACTTTTTTGGAAACTATATTTTGTTTCCTCTTAATGTGTGTTGATACATTATATATCACTATGATTATCTTTCACTGCCATTTTCATGTTATATCTCTAGCACGTCGGTGGGACGCGCCGGGAGGTGTGTTGATCGGTAGCCTAGCGACGGCTACGTCATCATGCTGTGACCGGATGCTGGTGCTGCCGGAGGCTTCCGCCCGCCGCGTCTCCCCGGCTCATGTGGTTTTGTGTATTTAAGGTAAGCGTTTTTCATTACACTTTGTTTGTTCACCATGAGTCCTTGAAAAAAACATCCTGTGCGGTGTTGAAACGTCGGACCATTCATGCTGTGATTTTATTCACTAAAATATCACTATTTATACAAGTCCGTGGAGTGCCGCCTGTGTTTGTTCTTTGGGAACGGAGGATCGTTCTTCCACTGCTGCAAGCCATACACAGTATATATATATATATATATATATATATAGATCTGTTCTAAAGGCGGCGCTATTAGACGCACTGTCTGAGGGCAGCCAGTGGCGTAAGTTCGTCACAGTTGCCCGGAGGCAAGTTCATACCAGTTGCCCCCCCCTTATATTTAGATACATGCATATATGCATATATATTTTTTTTTTTTTTTTTTTGTGTGTGTGTGTGTGTGTGTGTGTGTGTGTGTGTGTGTGTGTGTGTGTGTGTGTGTGTGTATGTATGGAGTGTTCTGATTTTTTTTATATACTGTGTATATACATTTCATTGTCTTTTATTTTAAATCACACACTTCTTAGCAGTCAAACTGAGGATTAGAACCCACTGACAGCAGACACTTTACTGATGGAGCTATTTGCTCCAGTACAGGAAGCATGAGAAATGTAACTATATGACGTTATGTGTAATTGTCAGAGAAGTAACTTCATATAGTGAAAAAATAGCGTCAGCCATTAATTAACTTACTTCAATGGTGTCATAGAATGGGGGGAGAAGAGCCCCCTTCAGAGCAGGAGCCCGGTGGCAGATGACTCCATTGCCTCCCAGAGTTCTGCCTCTGAGGGCAGCACGACAGGAGAACACCTGGCTAAGTATTCTATGTGTGAGCATGTGAGTGCCGGTATAACAGAGAGACAGAGACAGACAGAGAGAGAGAGAGAGAGAGAGAGAGACACACACTGCATCATACAGAATATATTAATTAGCTTTAAAAAGGAAAGTTAGTGAACTAAAAAAAATCCTACTGCATTGAGCCATCTAATGAACCTAATAAGCACTAGAGACGTTTGCAGCTACAGGTATAGAAAGGTATGCAGAATTCATACTTGCCTACCTGACCCTCTCCATGAGGGAGAAAATGCTCTGTTCCTGGACTTTCCTGGTAATGTATGATTGCCATCACCTGTGGTGAAACACCTTTCTTATTAATTAACTAACTCACCACAGGTGATGGCAATCATACATTACCAGGGAAGTCCAGGAACAGAGCATTTTCTCCCTCATGGAGAGGGTCAGGTAGGCAAGTATGACATTGCAGATACTGATAGAGGACCCACATAATAGCATTTTACATACATGGTTTACGTCTGTAGGATAGGAGACTGCTGGGATGTGGGCTGTGCTGCTACAGAGAGCTTTCAGTAGGACATCCTGCAGGCTGTCAGTGTGATATATAGCTGCCGCTGCCCTGGGATCTGGCACGCTCAAGATACGCAGTAGCGGATCTTGCCACGGGCAAGCAGGACTTTTGCCCGGGGCGCCGCCTTCCGGAGGGCGCTGGCGCCAACCGGAGGGCGCCGCACCGTGGCAAGATCCGCCACTGCTGCCCGCTGTGTCCCCCGTCCGCCTCCGCTGCCCGCTGCCGTCCCCGTCCGCCTCCTGTGAAGGGAACTAGACGCTATGCGTCTAGTTTCCCTTCGTGGAGAGTAACTTTGCTGAGCGGTGCGCGATGACGTCATCGCGCACCGCACAGCAAAGGTCCTCTCCACGAAGGGAACTAGACGCATTGCGTCTAGTTTCCCTTCGTGGAGAGGACCTTTTGCTGTGCGGTGCGCGATGACATCATCGCGCACCGCTCAGCATTCAAGCGGCGCTAGCAATGTACAGGGGGTGTAACTGACCACGCCCCCTGTATTAGGACATGCCCCTTTTCCTGCCCGGGGCGCAGAGCGCCCTTGAACCGGCCCTGAAGATACGCTGCTCTGCAGTCGATAGATCTAGACTGCAGCAGACAGCATAATGGATCCGTAAATCTCTGATGCCGGCAAAGAAGAAAGAAGAGATTTCACACAGCGGGGACTTCCTGCAACTGTCTGAGGGAGCTGAATGGGGGTCTTGCGCCCATACAAATCCGGCGCCCAGGGCGTATGGCCCCCTAGCCCCCCCCCTAGTTATGGCCCTGACTGTAATCAGTATTTTCAAACTCAGGCACCAATATGATAAGTTTAGAAAGCATCATCTTCTTGCCAGTGTATGGGTCCAGTATTTTTTCATTAAAGTTACATTATTTGTTAGGCAGGGCCGGATTGGCCTAGGTTTCGGGGCCGCCTGTTATATGATGCTCCCACCTGCACGTCACCAACTCAATGTCCTGACTCCTTTGCGCCACGGCCACCAGACGCTATCGAGAGAAGAGGCCCACCCCCACCCCACTTGGCAGTCCGAAACAGGAGGTCTGCGTGCCAAACGTCACTTACGTCATCGGCGCTGACCTCGGCGGAAGAGATGGTGCGGCTGGTGTGGATCCATCTCAGTTAGTATGAGTGTTTGGCGATCAGGCAGTGGGGAGCCCCTGTAAAATTCCTGTGCAGCTCTGCGGGCACAAGTGTAGCAATGTGCAGCCGGACGGCTCCATGCACTCTGGATGTTTAAATGAAATCTGAATTAGGGAGTTATTGCTGAGGTAGATAAGCTGATGCCCATCAGCAGCAAATGCAAGGAGCACAGGGATTGCAGATTCTGGGGTTATTAGTGTGCGGGGCCGCCTGTCATAGGTGGCCCCGCTCCCCACGCGTCACCCACCGGCTGACTCAATGTAGTGCAGTGCACGCAGCGGCCACCTCCCACTATCAGGAGAACTGGCCTTGCCCCAATCCCACCTTGCTGTCAGGAAGAGACGGTGCAAATCCAGCAGGAGAACGGATCCAGCAGCACAGGGGTTCCTGGTGTGCACAGGCACCCCCTAATGTCAGGCCCCCACCTCACATGCCGATCGATTCTCTCCCCCCCTGCACCCGGCCATTCTAAATTTAGTGTCGGCCACCAGCCAATCAGAGCTCACAGACTGGCAGCAGCGGCTCTTGAATGGCTGCCAGGCCGCTAGCTTTTATAGGCTGGCGGCCGGCGCCAAGTTTCAAATGCTCGCCGCCGCAGGAGGGCTTTAGTGAGCTGGATTTAGTAGAGATGCGTGCTGTATTGCGCTTTCCTCCCCTCATACAGTACAAGCAGCAGCAAACCAGCAGTGGTGGCGGTGAGCACTAATGGGGGATAATCTGTATCTGACACTGCTGGGAGTATTACGTGGGACTGGCACCTCTGGGGGTATTTCTATCTGGCACTGCTGGGGGCATACTGTGTGGGGTAATGGGAATTTCAGCTCATACTGTGTGGGGTAATGTGAGTAACAGATGCTGCTGTGCGGTATAATGTGAATTGAAACTATTCTGTGACCACAATCCCATATTTTTGCCGCGCACCTTTAGTGCGCCCTGTCAATATTTTGGTTTAGTGGGGGTGCAGCGCCAAAGAAAACTTTCACCCTAAAACTGCAACATATGATTTACAGGATAGGATATCCTGTTCATTACAGCGAATTACAGGTTATTGGTGCAGAGGAAGAGTATTTTAGTATAAACTTAATGGGATTCTCCTAGTTTACTTAAAGCACATAAAAAATGAGTACAGAATTTGAATTTCCTGCATAGGATATTAGATGTTTCACACCGCACAAACAACCCGGTATCGACTCGGCATGTTGCCGGGTCGACACGGGTCAGCGTGCGGTGTGAAAGGGGCATAGCCGAAATCCCGGGTATAAACCCGGGAATAAAGCAGTGTTATACCTGGGTTGAATACCGGATCAATGGCAGCGTAAACGGGCTCCCGGTCGATGCGACCCGGGACTCATTTACTACAGCAGGGAGAGGCGGCGCGGAGATGATCTCATCTCCCAGCTCCGCCTCCACCTCCGCCCCCGCTGCAGGCTTTGCCCCCGCTGCTATGGCAACCCGCCCGGCATATTACCGCGTCGGGGAAGCCAGCAGCAGCGGCCAATGCCGGATCCCACCCGGGCCGGGAAGGACCCGTTTCCAATTCCCGGGTGGGATCCGGCATTGGCGATGTGAAAGGGGTATAAGACATACATTTACAGTGCAGTGCAGGTCTCAGGCACATGTAGAAAAAAGTTTAAATTCTAAGCACATCCAAGGTACAGTAACGGTGCTGACCCCAGGGTCCTTTCGTAACGACACTGCTCACACCCCACATTTATGGCCTAGTGTACTGATCCCGTATACTTTGGTGTTTGCTCCGCCTACTGTTGATTTGGTGTCGCCCACATGTGGCCACTTCTAGAAAAAATTTTAGGACCACTATCAATTCCCAATTTGCCCCTGGTGTTAGGTCTGAAATCTACCAACCTCTCTGACTTGTGCCCTTGAAGCCTGACATCCCTGACACAGGATGGAACACATAAGATACCCCTTTCAGACTGCCAGCTTGTAACGCGGTTACAGCTGCGACACCATCCAGAAGCTGAGGCCCCACCCCCCACGGTTATTGCACATGAGCGAGCAGTAACCCGGGTTGCTGTGTGGTCTGAAAGGGCCCAGGGGAAATATCCTGGGTCAAGACCAGGGTTGAATACGGCTTCAATCCGGGTCGCTGTGTGGTGTGAACGGGTTGCCGAGTTGATTCGACCCGCTTCCAGTTCACAATGTATGGACGGGCGGCGCTAGGAGATCATCTGATCTCCAAGCGCCACCCCCGCACGCGTCACTGCTGACGTCACCAACCCGGCAATATGCCGGGCTGGGGACAGCAGTGTGAAAAGGGCTCAGGTAGGTGCGTCCTGCTGATAGCAGTTTGAAAGTGGTATCACACAGCACATACCGGAAAGCGTTCATTTCATTTACAGACCCTGTAGGCAGGGTCAGCACAATGCACTCAGCAAGGGCAGCAATGCAGGAAGGCGCCTTGCTGGAGAGATACTATCTCCACTAAGGATGCCGTCTTGATGCCAGCAGTCGGAATCCCGGCACTGAAATCCTAACACAGGCAGAAGACCAGCACGGGAATTCCGATATTGTACAAAATGCAGATGCCAGAATCTTGACACCCAGCAAAACGAATGTAAGTGTGCAGGCACACATGGGAGGGGAGAGGGGTTAGGTTTAGGCACCCCCGGAGAGGGTTAGGATTAGGCTGCAGGGTAGGAAGGGTTAAGGGGGTATTGGATGAGAGTAAGTATACTTACCTAGCCCCTGTTGGGATTCTCTCCATCAGGATGCCGCGGTCGGTCTTCTGACCACCGGCATCCAGACTGCCAGCTAAGCGTATCACATTCCCCTACTCTGCTGCTATTCACTGCTGCTATGCCTGTCAAGCTATATGACAGGCAGCAGCATCAAGGCGCTTCAGTACCGATCCCCCACTGCTGCTGCTGTAGATAAGATTTTTTTTCTGCTACAGCAGCTTTCTAGTAGCCGAGGCCCCACTGTAGGCCCCACGGCTCCCCCTGGTACAGATAGGAAAAGTTTCCCATTCCTTTTTAAAAGCTTCTTCTTTTACCTTCCCCTTCTCCAATCTCTGCACCTTTCTGTCCTCTCTGAGCTCTTACCTTAACCACTTCACCCCTGTTCCATCACACTGCCTCCTATCCAATCCTTCTGTGCACTGCTTCTTTTACTCCTTCCTCCGCTGTCCTCTCCAGGCTGGGGAGGGGAGGTTAGAGTTAGGCACCATTTCTGGGAGGTTAGGGTTAGGCTGCGGCATGTGAGGGGTAGGGGAGAGGGGAGAACAGCCCCAACTTACCCCTGTTGGTATTCCAAACTTCAGTATCCCAGCGTCGGTCTTCTGACAGCCAGGATACCAAGCGCCGGCATTTCCTACTGATTCCCATATGACACATGTAGCTACTCACTCGCCCCTTTGGCTATTTCACACTAGCCAGTTTGTCCTGCCAGCAGAAAGCAGGGCGGCTTTATGCTGTGGCTGGAATTTAATACAGGTTGAGTATCCCATATCCAAATATTCCAAAATACGGAATATTCCGAAATACGGACTTTTTTGAGTGAGAGTGAGATAGTGAAACCTTTGTTTTTTTGATGGCTCAATGTATGCAAACTTTGTTTAATACACAAAGTTATTAAAAATATTGTATTAAATTACCTTCAGGCTGTGTGTATAAGGTGTATATGAAACATAAATGAATTGTGTAAATGTAGACACACTTTGTTTAATGCACAAAGTTATAAAAAATATTGGCTAAAATGACCTTCAGGCTGTGTGTATAAGGTGTATATGTAACATAAATGCATTCTGTGCTTAGATTTAGGTCCCTTCACCATGATATCTCATGGTTATCAATTATTCCAAAATACGGAAAAATCCCATATCCAAAATACCTCTGGTCCCAAGCATTTTGGATAAGGGAGACTCAACCTGTAATGCAGAACTGCATACAGTATGTTCTTTCACACGGCACGGTTCTGGCCTGGCCACCACGTTGCAGCTGGGACTATCCACTGAAAAGTCCATCTGTCGGGCTGTGCCGTCCCTGAAGGCAGTGCAGTATGTGTGTGAATGGGCTCTTTCACACACAACAGGTTTTTTGTGCCGCTGCGTATGCGCGCAGCATTAAACACGGCTCAAAGCCGTTGTGTGTGAAAGGGCAGTGACGGGACAAACCGGCTAGTGTGAAAAAGCCCTTTCTTGGTCTCTTTTCAAACTGCACTTCTTTCAGCAAAGTGGGAAACAGTGTAACCAGCATCCTTATCTAGATACAATTAACAATCATTGTTTCAATCTGCCTGTGGTGTCAGCTCTTGAACTCACTTAGAGGCACAAATAGACACACTGGGGTAAATTTGCTAAAGTGGGAGGTTTTTTTTAGAACTGGTGAAGTTGCCCATAGCAACCAATCAGATTCTACTTAACATGTATCTAACTGCTTCTAGAAGATAATAGATAGAATCTGATTGGTTGCTATTGGCAACATCACCAGTTCTAAAAAAAAAAAAAGCTCCCACCTTAGCAAATTTACCCCAGTGTGTCTATTTGTGCTTCTAAGTGAGTTCAAGAGCTAACACCACAGGCAGATTGAAACAATGATTGTTAATTTTATCTGGTTAAGGATGCTGGTTACACTGTTTCCCCCACTGGTTTTTGTTTATTAAATCTTTGCTTCAGAAAGGTGATACATTTGGCACAGCTTTAATCACTGGTGTAAGGGTGTGTACACACGGTGAGATTTTTTCTTCCGATTCTGACTATATAGTCAGAATCGGAAGAAAAGTTAGTGCAGATCGCAAAGTGACAGTCACCTTGCGATCCCGATTCGATGCCGATGCGCGGTCGGCATCGAAAGAATAGATAGACTGTGCAGGCAAGTCCATTTTGACTATCTCTATAGAAGAGAGAGTCAAAATTGACATTTAGCCAAAATCGCACATAGTCAGTATCGCAAGCGCACTCATTATGTGCTTGCGATACTATGTGCCGACCCGGCCTCTGTCGCATAGTGAGAATCGGGCATAGCCCGAATCTCACCATGTGTACACACCCTAAGACTTCAATATATAAACTTGGGAAGATTAATAGTTGACTTACCACATATTATCATCATAATTATGTATTTTTGGGTAAATGTGCAACTATTTACATCTCATGGCAATTTTAAGTATTTTCAGATTTTTGGAATATGTGGAGATGTATTGGAATCACTGTATAAGAGTGTGGATCCCAAAAGATGCTTTAGGATTTTTGCTAGTAGGAATATTCCTGCAAATATATCAGCTACCCAGGTGCATATACTACTGTTCTCTCTGGAGTAACCCAGGTGCATATACTGCTGTTCTCTCCCGGTGTAACTCAGGCAGGATCTTATCATCTATTTGTCCGTCTCTTCTAACAAATGTACACGGTACATTAATATATAGTGCACTTATATTATTCCTTTTTTTTTTTCTTTATTGCTGCTTTTAGTACTATAGCTTTCACCTACCACAGCAGGACACACCCCTGAGTGGCAATAATCATGCCCAGAGGTGGAGCTAGACACACCCCTTGAGCTGAGCATGACACGCCCCTGCAATGGCGATCCGTTCTGTTGCCACCTGGAAACCCTGAAACTAGTTTTCAAAAGTAGGCAAGTATGACCTGACCCTCTCCATGAGGGAGAAAATGCTCTATTCCTGGACTTTCCTGGTAATGTATGATTGCCATCACCTGTGGTGAAACACCTTTCTTATCAATTAACTAGCTCACCACAGGTGATGGCAATCCTACATTACCAGGAAAGTCCAGGAACAGAGCATTTTCTCCCTCATGGAGAGGGTCAGGTAGGCAAGTATGCTGTATATTCTACTTGTTTTCCTGTCATTTAAGCTCAAGTTGTTGTAATAAGTTTTTGTTGCAGTCTGATTTTGGGACGTAGACAGAAGTTTGTGGAGGATTTTGTGTCTTGACGATTATAGGAAACATGTCACATGGATGTCATTGTTTTTCTATTCACAATGATGGAAGCTCTAGGGATGGATACTTGCATTACACATAGGATCAGCCAATGTTTGCTTATAGCATCAGGTAAGTTTATTAGTACTTTGTTCCTGTTCAGGAATGTCATTGCATTCATGGGACACTACTATCCCTCAGTGCCGTAACTAGACATTTTAGCGCTGTGTGCAAGAAACGGTATCGGCGCCCCCCCCCCCTTAATGTAAAACAGCGGCATTGCGCGTCATAGGTGCGTGAAAAATATATAGGGGCGTGGCTTCATGGGGAAGGGGTGTGGCCACAAAATAATTCCAATTCATATAACGGTGCACAGTAGTCTCCATTATTCAAATTACGCCGCACAGTTGCGCCACTACACCAGGTAGAGCCCCTTTTACACCTTACGGCGGACAGATTCCCCTTTTTACACATTACGGCAGACAGCGTCCCCTTTTTTACACATTACAGCAGACAGCATCCCCTTTAACTATAACTATCTAATCTGCCAATTCAATAATGCCTGACCCTCTTCCGACCGCAAGTGTGGCTATATGTTGCACTTACAGTAACTCTGGTTTCACAGACTTTTCTTTGCAGCCACACAGGTATAAAATACATTGATCCTTAGTGTACTGGGATGGCAGCTATCTAGTTCACCAGAACCTGAGAGCGCGCTCCACCGAGGCCGTCTGGGACAAAAATGAAGGCTGTGTCTGACTGCTGCCTCAGCACTTCTTTATTAACACAAGAGCCGTTTTTTTGCGCGGACGAGACGTGCTGCAGCTCTTGGTGGCTCAGTTTGTGCTCCCCCTCCTCCCCGTCATTACTACTCCACTTGGGGAGCGGATTTTCGTGCAATGACGAGCGGAGTACTGATGACTGGGAGGAGGGGGAGCCAACCAGGACATGGAGGCAGAGAATGTAGCCTGGCAGGCAGGTCAAGTATTTATTTACCTCTTGGTGGGGGTGATTGGATTAATGGGTACTAGGGTCCCTTACCACAGTCTAACCCTAGCTTTCCCTCTTAGTGTCTAACCCTAACCTTCCCTTAGTGCCTAAACCAAACCCCCTCTTTCCACAGCCTCTCTAACCCTCCCCCCATAGTGCCTAAACCTAACACCCCCCCCCCTCCCCCCAACACTGGCGGTGCCCAATCCTAATCCCCCTCCCCCCCAGCAGCCAAACCCTAACCCTCCCGGCTATACTTACTTTCGGGATTCTGTCGTCGGGATATGGACCTGTTTGGGATTCTGGTGTCGATGTTCTGACGGGTGTCAGGATTCCATTGTCGGTATTCTGACTGAGGGAATCCTGTAAGCCAGTGTCTCGAATGTATACCGTTTAGCTTCCATGGGATATGAGGGCAGAACACCTACCAGAGTGCTGATGTTAACACTCCACTGGACACAGTGCATCACCTGGGCTTGTGACATCGCTAATTGGACCCTGGAGGACTGGTAACATGTGGCGTGGTACGATGAGTTACTCACTGTTCATTGCTTTGGGTTGATAGTAGGGTTCAGGCACAGACTCCATGAAGTCATGGACCCCAGTTGCCAACAGGCACTGTGCAGGCTGGTGGTGGTTCCATAATGGCTTGGGTTGGGTCTGCTGGTCCGCCTGAACACATCATTGACTACATTGCAGTACATGTTGACCATTTGCAGCCCTTTATGGACTTCATGCTTATTGACTTGTGGATTATTGAGGGGAATTGGTCACAAAGTGCTGGGGCTGGAGTGAATTTATGTAATGGTTTCCTGGAAGGAATTCTTTCATGGGTGCTGGTTCTGTTAACAATTGAGGTAATTCAGACCTGATCGTAGCAGCAAATTTGTTAGTAGTTGGGCAAAACCATGTGCACTGCGGGGGGGGGGGGGGGGGGGGGGAAAGCAGATATAGCGTGAGAGTTGGATTTGGGTGGGATGTGATCAAACTGAAATCTAAATTGCAGTGTAAAAATAAAGCAGCCAGTATTACTCTGCTCAGAAACAAAATAACTCACGCAAATCTAACTCTCTCTGCACATGTTATATCTGTCCCCCCTGCAGTGCACATGGTTTTGCCCAACAGCTAACAAATTTGCTGCTACGATCAGGTCTGAATTACCCCCAATGTGTAATACATTTACAGACAGGGGGAATTCATATGCACATCCCACATCTTGTCATCATAGACTTTGGTTTTCATGAACTGTGGCTGTGGCGTATACTTATGAATCATTTTCCATAATTTATCAGCAGCATATTCAATAGTGCTGTGCATTCATTATTCAATGAAACGTACAATCTAATTTCCCTGCCACTGACACACTATTTTTAATTAGAATAGATTAGTACCTTGTAATTTTTAAGAATCCAGCATATTTGCTAAGTACATGACTGTAAGAAGAAAGGTCACATTCTTTATAGAATAAATATTGGACCCATGTGTTCTCAAATCACATTGACTAGAAACTTCCTGTGGCTCTGTATTCCTCACCCCCCTTTAATGTAATTCCATCCCCTCTGTTGAGTTTCCTGCAAAATACTCTTTAGTAGCTGCCCCCACATTAGGGCCAATGAAACAAAGTACAGGTAATCAATGTCAGACTGGCCCCAATGTACACACATATTTCCAACGCAAAAACTATATCTATAAATGTGTTTTATGTGCATACAGTGGAGCTGGGGGGATGAAAAGCTTTGTCGAGGGCACCTAGGAACGTTCATTTCTCATCCTACTCTAGTTTTATGTACAAATACTATAGCCTAAATGTAATAGGGTGCAATTTCAGAAAACAGGCTATTTTTACTGCAAATTTGCACGTTTTCTGAAAATCACAAATGTAATAGCTTGCGATTTTGTTAAAAATTGCAAGTTTTGAACATATAACAAAAATTGCAAGTGAAAAAAATCGCATCTAGATCGTTTCCCATTGAAAACAATGAAAATCGCAAATGTAATAGGATGCGATTTTTTCACTTGCACACAAAACCTTACCAAAAATCGTCAGAATAATAGACCAGGGGGTAAATTTACTAAGATGGGAGTTCTATTTAAGATGGGATGTTGCCTGTAGCAACCAATCAGATTCCAGGTATTATCTTCTAGAAGGTGCCAGATAAATGAGAAGTAGAATCTGATTGGTTGCTATGGGCAACATCCCATCTTAAATAGAACTCCCATCTTAGTAAATTTACCCCCAGGTTTAGACTGGTGATTTTTGGAGGTGCATGCACAGATCAGTGAGATCTGTGCATGCTTCTGTCTGTAAAAGTAAAGAAAGTGTTAGAAAAAAAAACAACAACGACGTGCAGGTCTCCCCCCAAAAGCATAACCAGCCTCGGGCTCTTTGAGCCGGTCCTGGTTGCAAAAATACAGGGGGAAAAATAGATTGTGGGTTCCCCGTATTTAAACAACCAGCACCGGACTCTTGGACCGGTCCTGGTTCCAAAAATACGGGGGACAAAAGAAGTAGGGGACCCCTGTATTTTTGAACCCAGTACCAGGCTCCACTAGCCAGGGAAGTAATGCCGCAGCCGGGGGACACTTTTATTTAGGTCCCTGCGGCCAAAGCATCACTCCCCCCAACTAGTCACCCCTGGCCAGGGTTCCCTGGTCCAAGAGTCTGGTGCTGGTTGTTTAAAATAGGATTTTAATTACCTACCGGTAAATCCTTTTCTCGTAGTCCATAGAGGATGCTGGGGTCCATGTTTTTATTACTTAGAAG
The DNA here is from genome assembly GCF_028390025.1 of Pseudophryne corroboree. Taxonomy (NCBI): domain Eukaryota; kingdom Metazoa; phylum Chordata; class Amphibia; order Anura; family Myobatrachidae; genus Pseudophryne; species Pseudophryne corroboree. The sequence goes on along the minus strand of NC_086446.1, from coordinate 378,262,114 downwards.
CATGCACAGATCAGTGATATCCGTGCATGCTTCTGTCTGTAAAAGTAAAGAAAGTGTTAAAAAAAAAAAATAATAATGATGTGCAGGCCTCCCCCCCCAAACGCATAACCAGCCTCGGGCTCTTTGAGCCAGTCCTGGTTGCAAAAATACAGGGAAAAAATTGATTTGGGGTTACCCGTATTTCTCTTACATCCTAGAGGATGCTGGGGTCCACATTAGTACCATGGGGTATAGACGGGTCCATAGGAGCCATTGGCACTTTAAGAGTTTGAGAGTGTGGGATGGCTCCTCCCTCTATGCCCCTCCTACCAGACTCAATCTAAAAACTGTGCCCGAAGAGACGGACATCTTCAAGAGAAGGATTTTACACAGATAGTGGCGAGATTCACACCAGCTCAGACACAAGGCAAACCAAGCTAACTAGCTTGAAACATCAGCAGCGGCTGAACAATATTACTTAACCAAGTAACAAAACAGTACTTAACCAAGAACTAAGCAGTACTGAACTAAGTAACCACTGCAGGATCACGAAGCGCTGGGCGGGCGCCCAGCATCCTCTACGGACTACGAGAAAAGGATTTACCGGTAGGTAATTAAAATCCTATTTTTTTTACGTCCTAGAGGATGCTCGGGACCACATTAGTACCATGGGGATGTACCAATGATCCCAGAATGGGAGGGAGAGCGCAGAGGCTCCTGCAGTACTGATTGACCAAACTTCAGATCCTCAGCGGCCAAAGTATCGAACTTGTTGAACTTTGCAAACGTGTTCGACTCAGACCAAGTAGCCGCTTGGCAAAGCTGTAAAGCCGAGACACCCCGGGCAGCTGCCCAGGAAGAACCCCCCTTACGAGTAGAGTGGGCCTTAACAGACGTAGGACACGGCAATCCTGCCGTAGAATACGCATGCTGGATAGTGAACCTGATCCAGCGAGAGATCGTCTGCTTAGAAGCAGGACACCCAAGTTTCTTGGGATCATACAGGACAAACAGAGAGTCTGACTTACTGTTCCTCTTCACATAGATTTTCAGAGCCCTTACAACATCCAAGGACTTTGATGAAAGACTGAGTCAGTTGCTCTTCGTTCTGCCCTGTCGGTTTATCTAAGCCACTGTCGTTACATTGTCCGACTGCACTTGAATGGCTCGATCTTGCAGAAGATGGGCCGCTTGGAAAAGACCGTTGCAGACAGCTCTCGGTTCCAGAATGTTCATTGGAAGGCTGGATTCCAGGATTGACCACCGTCCTTTGAAGGTTTCTCCCTGAGTGACCGCTCCCCAGCCCCGGAGACTTGCATCCGTGGTTAGAAGGACCCAATCCTGAATCCCGAACCTGCGGCCCTCCAGAAGGTGAGGTAGTTGCAGGAGTGAAATCCTGGCTTTCGGCGACAGAAGTATTCTCTGGTGCATGTGTAGATGGGATCCCGACCACATGTCCAGGAGATCCAGTTGGTAGGGCCAAGCATGAAACCTTCCATACTGTAGAGCCTCATAAGAGGCCACCATCTTCCCCAGAAGGCGAATGCACTGATGAACCGAAACCCGGGCTGGCTTCAGGACATCCCGGACCATTGTTTATATCACCAACGCTTTCTCCTCCGGGAGAAACATCCTCTGTACTTCCGTGTCGAGGATCATTCCCAGCAAAGACAACCTCCTGGTCGGCTCCAAATGAGATTTTGGGAGATTCAGGATCCAACCGTGTTCCCTGAGCAGATGAGTCGTGAGAACAATGGACTGCAAGAATTTCTCCCTGGACGATGCCTTTATCAGCACATCGTCCAGATATGGGATTATGTTCACCCCCTGTCTGCAGAGGAGAACCATCATCTCTGCCATCACCTTGAACACCCTCGGTGCTTTGGAGAGGTCGAATGGCAGTGCCTGAAATTGATAGTGACTGTCCAACAGTGCAAATCTGAGATAAGCCTGGTGCAGCAGCCAAATCAGAATGTGGAGGTACGCATCCTTGATATCCAGGGATACCAGAAATTCTCCCTCCTCCAGACCTGAAATCACTGCTCTGAGAGACTCCATTTTAAATTTGAACACCCTCAGGAAAGGGTTCAACGATTTCAAGTTCAAAATTGGTCTGACCGAACCATCCGGTTTCGGTATCACGAAAAGGTTTGAATAATAATCCTTGTTTTGCATATGAGGTGGAACTGGGACAATGACCTGTGACTTTTCCAATTTGAGGATGGCTTCCTGTGGCAAGCCTGATTTGAAGAATCGGTGAGGCGGGAGTTTCTGAAACGTCTGAGTCTCGCACCCACCAGCCCGTCCTCCAGGCTTTGAGGTCCACCATCATGCTGAGGATTTTGAGGACCCAGAAGCAGGTCTCTGGTCCTGGGAACCTGCGGGTGCAGGCTTTTTGGATTTTGCCCGACCACCTCTAAAGAAAGTGGTAGGAGGCTTGGACATTTTTGCCTTAGCGGTCCGAAAAGACTGTGGCACAGCTGAAGAAAATGGTTTCTTCGTAGAAGGTGTAGCAGAGGGAAGGAGAGGTGATTTACCCGCGGTTGCTGTGGAAATCCACGCATCCAACGCTTCCCCAAATAGAGCCTGACCTGTGTAGGGTAGGTTCCCCACACTTCTCCTGGATTCTGCGTCTGCAGACCATTGGCGTAGCCAGAGTCCCCTGCGGCTGAGACCGACATGGAAGATATCCGTGCAGTCAGCGTACCCAGGTCCTTCATGGATTCCACCATGAACCCCGCAGCATCCTGTATGTTACGTAAAAACAATTCAATGTAACTTCTATCCATTGTATCCAAATCCTCTAGTAATGTGCCTGACCACTCGTCAGGCACATTACTAGAGGCTTTAGAAATCCATGCACAGGCAATAGTGGCCTTAACGCCACTCCTGAAGCAGTGTAAATGGATTTGAGCGTAGTGTCAATGTTACGATCAGCCAGTTCTTTTAACGCGGTAGATCCAGGGACATGTAAAACCACCCTTTTAGGCAGTCTGGAGACAGATGCGTCCAAAACAGGTGGGTTTTCCCATGTTTTCCTATCTTCCTCAGGGAAGGGAAAAGCAACCAGAACCCTTTTTGGGATCTGGAATTTTTTCTCTGGGTTTTCCCAGGATTATATTTGAAAATATAGCGTTTAATTCTTTAGACGAAGGGAAGGTTAGCAAGGCTTTCTTATTGTCAGTGAAGTAAGCCTCCTCAACCTGCTCAGGTGTTGTGTCATTTATGTTTAACACCTCTCTAATGGCCTCAATCCTGAGCTGCACCCCCTTAGCAAGGGATGCTGCCCCCCTCAGCACATCCTCATCACCGTCTGCAGTATCAGAATCGGTATCCATGTCATCTTGCATAATTTGGGCAAGTGCATGTTCCTATGGGAACATGCTAGGGGATTTTGCAGGAATAGGTACAGAGCCTGACCAAACCGACAAAGACTTCTTCAGCACCTGAGATTTAGTCTCAGTATGAGCTACCCTAGTAGAGAACTGAGAGATAATTCCTTTGATAGAGGTTAACCACTCAGGTTCAATAGGGATCTGAGACAAAACATTACAATCCTGTGTACATGAAATGGATCCCTCCTGAGAGGAAACATCTTCTGCAACATATGACACAGAGTCTCTAGACATAGCTATGTGAGATATTAAACACCCACACAGGGAAATATCAGACACAGTTTCCCCCCCAAGCATGCCACAGAGAGACACAGAGATTGGAACCAACCCACACACAGGGCCAGGGCCGGATTGGGAACAAAAAGCGGCCCTGGAAAATTTTGTAATAGTGGCCCCACATGGGCAGCACCAGAGATGTAAGGTCTAGCCATGGGCCATGGCAGCAGCACCCTCCCCCCAAGACTTTCCAGATAGTGGCCATATCCAGCATCAAGGGGAAGTTGAAAATAAATAAAATTAAATATTATGAGCACATTATATGATATACCTTCAGAATTTAGGAAACTATATCATTCTTTAGAAAGATATATTTCCTTGGTTATTACACCAAACGTATCCCAATCACTATTCACTCAATCTTATATGTCAGCCAAGCAGGCAGACAGGGCATACACTAGATCATCTGCAAACACAGGCTAAGTGGCAAAGTTATTTTCATATATGCAAATTATTTTGCATCTTATTCATTATGTCTATAAAAAGGACCACGTGTCCTCAAACAAAACAGGCCCCGCTGGTGCGTCGGTCCACCGGGAATCTTCCCTGTAAAAACCTATGGCCAATCCGCCTCTGCACAGCGCTTTTTGAGGTAGAACCAATGAAACTACCAGCACTGTCTGTGTACCTGAATAGACTACACAGACTTTACACAGCCTCCCCCATCCTTCTACAACCCCCTGGTACCGTACAGGATAGCTGGAGTTGTTTGGAGAGACAGCTCTCCCTGTCAGTGTCTGTTGTACAGGAACTGCAGGCAGGAAAATGGCTCTGAACGCTGCTGGGTCTGCTCTGAGGAGAAGCTCTGACCCCCGAACATGGTGCTGCTTCCCGCTCTCCGTTATATTATACTGGCCCGAGGATTTTTGCTGGCAGCGATCCGGGGACCCTGATAGGCTTGCTGACCAGTGTAGGGTATAGGCGCTGGCTCAGGGCGCCCCTCACAGCGCCGCACTATGCACCACTGAGCCCCGGCTCCCTACCCTGTTGCTGCCATCTTCACACCGGCTCCCCGCTTGCTAGGGGGGCCAGTGACTCACTTGCCACCAAATTCTTCTGGCTCTGTAAGGGGGTAGCGGCATGCTGCTGGGGTGAGCGATCCCCTGTGGCGGCGAATGTTCGATCCCCTCAGGAGCTCAGTGTCCTGTTAGCGGAGATAGTGGCTCAGATCCCGCAGGGCGGACACTACTCCCCCCCTCAGTCCCTCAAGCAGGGAGGCTGTTGCCAGCAGCCTCCCTGTAAAATAATAAACTCTAAAAAAAACCTTTTACTAGAGAAACTCTGGAGAGCTCCCCTAGCTGTGACCGGCTCCTCTGAGCACATTTTCTAAACTGAGTCTGGTAGGAGGGGCATAGAGGGAGGAGCCAGACTACACTCTCAAACTCTTAAAGTGCCAATGGCTCCTAGTGGACCCGTCTATACCCCATGGTACTAATGTGGACCCCAGCATCCTCTAGGATGTAAGAGAAATACGGGTAACCCCCAATCAATTTTTTCCCCTGTATTTTTGCAACCAGGACTGGCTCAAAGAGCCCGAGGCTGTTTATGCGTTTGGGGGGGAATGGCTGCACATATTTTTTTTTTTAACACTTTGTTTACCTTTACAGACAGAAGCATGCACGGATATCACTGATCTGTGCATGCTTCTAAGTAGTAAAAACATGACCTAAAATCTGCATGTTTTTATTACTAAAGATCGCATATTTCCTTTACTAAAAAGTGCAAATAATCGCATGCGAATTCCATTTTAACCTTAAAAGTCGCACCCTATTACATCTAGCCTTATTCAAAAATCGCAAATTACAAACGTGCAATTTGGTGCGATTTTGTAGACACCTAAAAAAATAGCACCCTATTACATCTAGCCTTATAAGTCTCAATTTTCTGACCATTGAACATTCAGAATTTGTTTCAGATTGACGTAGGCCATGAACAACTGTGCTGCACAATGGGGGTAATTCCAAGTTGATCGCAGCAGGAATTTTGTTAGCAGTTGGGCAAAACCATGTGCACTGCAGGGGAAACAGATATAACATGAGCAGAAAGAGTTAGATTTGGGTAGGTTATTTTGTTTCTGTGCAGGGTAAATACTGGCTGCTTTATTTTTACACTGCAAATTAGATTGCAGATTGAACACACCCCACCCAAATCTAACTCTCTCTGCACATGTTAAATCTGCCTCCCCTGCAGTGCATATGGTTTTGCCCAACTGCTAACAAAATTCCTGCTGCGATCAACTTGGAATTACCCCCAATGTAAATATATAGTTGCAATCTTTCAAAATTAATTAGTAAAATGGGCAAATAAAGCTTTACAAAACATTTATTTTTCTTGCCTGCAGCAATCAATTTAAGTCTTGTAGTTGTAATTGGGTATTGGCAAAGTAAATTAGGTGCTTACCTAAACAATGATGCTATCTCAACTGAGGTCTAGAGTATTTAGTGACCTTGGGAATCAATACAAGAAGATTGAATTTACAGATGTAGGTATGTTACGTGTGACATCCTCCTTAATCTGTATTACTGAAAACATCAAGGAACCTCAGTGTAAAGCCAGGTACACACCTAAACAAGGGGGGTCATTCCGAGTTGACCGCTAGCTGCCGTTGTTCGCTGCGTAGCGATCAGTGAAAAAAACGGGTAATCTGCCCATCGTATGCACCACAATGCGCACATGCGTCGTACGAGTACGAAGTCAATTGTGGTTTTGCACTGGTTCTAGCGATGATTCCAATCGCACAGCCGAACACAAGGAGATTGACAGAAAGAGGGCGTTTATGGGTGTCAACTGACCGTTTTCTGGGAGTGTTTGGAAAAACGCAGGCGTGGCCAGCCGTTTGCTGGGTGGGTATCTGACATCATTCCCGTGTCACTCGTCGCAGCAATCATCGCACAGGATAAGTAACTACAGGGCTGGTCTTGTTTTGCACAAAATGTGTTTGCAGGCGCTCTGCTGTACAGGCGTTCGAACTCCTACAAAGCGAAAATACACTCCCCGTGGGCGGCGACTATGCGTTTGCACGGCTGCTAAAAACTGCTAGCAAGCCATCAACTCGGAATGACCCCCAATATCGAAACGATTTGTCATGTTGGAACGACAAATCGTTCATATCGTTTAGTGTGTAAGCACAATTGCGCGCTTTGTAAGTCACATGCAAGATCTTTTGGTTGACTGTGCTGCTATGTTCTTACAAATAAAATGACGTAGTCAACAATATATCCTGTCACAGTGAGAACATTCATTTTTATTTATTGTCTCTGTAATTAAAAAAAACAAAAAAACAATTTCATTAAGACTCCCAACCCTACTGCATCAAGATCCTGTAGGTCTGGTGTTTTAAAAGTTGATCCAAAACCAGAAAGCTAATGCCAAACTCGCCTATACCCATCAAGAAAGAGAGAGACATTCAACATTGCCTAGTGAAAGAGTCTTTTGGTGGTCTGTGCTGTCCTGTCTACATCCCAATAATAGGACAACTCATGTGATGGCTGTATGTAACCATGGAAGGACAGTTCTTATTTGTGCACGTCCTTTGATGTTCATTTATCAATACTCACTAATGCCAGGGTATCAATTTCAGAGATCTCCTAATAGTCTAATCTTTCTCTCACAGATTTCTGTTCATTCTTGTTTGTGCAGTCATGTCCAGATTCTAACCCATTGTGCTGTAGTATATCCATGTTATATCTTGATCTTTAATGAAGCCATATCCTGATTTCATTTATTACTCCTCTTAGTGTAGTTATTTTCAGAGCGCATTGTGCTGTCTTGAGTACAAATGAATTTCCTTTTACCTTGTGCTGGATTATGTTCTGTGCATACTGGTGAAAGCTTTGGTAGTGAGTTGATATAAAGCTCTCAAACATCTGGTTTGAAGAATGGAGACTTCATACTTGAGTTGTGTTTGAGATGCTGGAGGGAAATTTCAGTTGCTGATTATTTATTAGACAAGCTTCAGAGGTACAGTATACTGGCAGTTCTTGCTAGACTGAGGCAAAGAGGTTCTCCAATTCGACTTTAGAATCCAGGAGCAATATACACATGAATCCATACAGCAAACAGAGTATCCATTTCAGTCATTTTGTATGTCTCAGGAGGAGTCTTGGGCATTACATTCAGAGTATTAAAACAATTGTGAGTCTTTGCAAATTCAAAAGTCATTTGAAAAGCCAGAGTTTTTGTGAGCAATATTCTTGAATTTTAGGGATGTTTTCATCCTACATACGTTTGTTATACATATATACGCAGTTTTTGGTGGTAAATATGAGTCAGTTATCTATCCCCCACAAACAAATATTAAACCCCTTCCCATAGTCTTCAATTCCATTTGTTAGTGCAATTAGCATATGTAAATATTTTAGTGCCTATCTGCCATAGATAATATTTAAAAAATATTTCCAAATATAGATATTAATACAATTAAGTATGTGGCTATATAAGATATAAGATATTGGGGCTCAGTGTTAAAAAGGAACATTCTTCCTTACGTCAAACGTGTAGTCTGACCTCCATCATCAATGAGATTCCCATTTATTACCTGGAATCAAAGTATAGTTACGGCAGTAATAATAAAAAGTGGCTACACTGCAGGGCCCCAAATGGACACCAATGGCAGTGCTGTCTTTAAGAACAGTCCCTCTTTGGACTGAGGTGGACTAATGGCAGTGATGTTGCCTACACCAAGGAGGCAGGCATTTTATGGGCTGAACCACCATTCTTAACAATGAAGCCTACCAATTTCTCTTAAGGTGCCCATACACTAGTGCGATTTTGCCCGATTTCATCCAATTCCGACGTTTTGGGCCGATAAATCGGATGAAAACTGGCAAATCTCATGTGCTTTACCTCCGATCAGAATTAACGGCCCCGTATGCATCGTATCGGAGCCCCTAGATCGGAAGTACTGCATTATAGATATATTGTACCGGCAGCCTTGGCTGGGGTCGCATACGATACATCATATGCAAAGGGACTGCATACGATGTATCATATGCAATCCTGCCGCTGGAAAGCTGCCGGGTGGTTCAACGGTGACCGAATGTGACTTCTACCATCCGAGAAGTCGCATAAGTGTATGGCCAGCTTAATGCTTGTTTTACTGATGATAGACCTTGCTTCTAAAACATTGGCTCGTCCCACAAAATGGCAGCCTCCACTTTGTGCAAGCTATTGGTACAATTTAAGGAGACTGATCCCATTTTAAGTATAAAGTGTTTTAATGTCAGTAACTTCTTTTAGTGTGTCAGTACTTGTCAATGGCAAAGTGTACTAACGGCAGTGATTTGTTCTGTGGGGTCACTTCTTCCTGGTTATAAATTCCTGCAGCTTTTAAGACTGATCAGTTCAATAAGACTCCTGCCAAGAGAAGCCATTTATATTGTAGTCTATCACTGTCCTGAGGAAGAGACCGTGTTATTTTAGTTTTGGAAGACAGGGAGAGTGTTCCCATAAATATCTGTGGTAGTTTCCCTGCTTCAACTTCTCCTTTTTATCACACTCCAAAAGGTCATCTTGTTTGTGTTATTAGCAAGGCTTAGAGGTGTCATGGGAATGATACAGAATATTGAAAAATGACAAGAGAGTGTCACAGCTGATGTATAAACAGCTATCCACATCCAGATCTGGAAAACACAAAGAAAAGCAGTTTATAGAAAGCAAATATATATTGGGATTTATGATTCCGTTGCTAAGAGTGATGTACTGTAATACATAACCATCATTATTGACTCCAGGGGTGCAATATTAGGCTCAGTAGTGTAAGGGCAGTATAAGGCAGTTGTATTTAGAACACTGCAACTTTCTGACCAGGAATCCTCAGTGTTGTAAAATGTTGATATGCTCAGTCTGGGTAACATGAGAGACAATGGGTGGCATTGCCCTGCTCCCCTATCACATGATGACAGTACTTCCACAGCCAAAGAGATGCATATGGTATTCTGGCAGAGGAATCTGTATAGTGTAACAGGGAAGGTGACTCAGTGCTTCATTACATTCTGCATTATCTAAGCCAACATTTGATGTTCTGAAACTGCCTTCTACCACTGCCTTTATCAGTCTAGTCTGACGTATCAGCTGACTGGTTGCTGTATGTTATAGAACATTGTTGCAGTAATGTCATCTACTGCAGCTATATATTGTGACTAGTCTGTTCTCGGCTATCCCTAGATCAGTGATTTTCAACCTTTTTTAACTCACGGCACACCAAGTAATATTTTAAAATTGGCAAGGCACACCATCAGTTTCCCATGGAAAAAACGCACACACATTGGCCCTCACAGTAAAAAATAATCCACACATACATTGGCCTACACAGAAAAAACAATCACATTGGTCCCCACATAAATCATGTTGCTCCCTACATAAATACTATTGCTCTCCACAAAAATCAATCACATTGTTCGCCACATAAATCCTATTGCTCCCCACATAAATCCTTTTGCTCCCCACAGGAGAAATAAAATAACAAATATTATCTCCTTCCTGTCAGCTGTCAGCTCCTCCCTGTCTCTCAGTGGCAGGGGTTGTTCATAGTGGAGTGCTGCGAATATTGAGCAGCGGATGGTCGGGCAGGTGTGGATGTGGGTGGACAGGGAAAGTTGTGGACGCGGGCAGGAACTGGAAGATGTGTATGCAGGCGGGTGAGCTGGCTGGGTGGTGAGACAATGCGGTCGTGAGCTATGATGTCACACCGCCGCGTCTTCAATGCATCAGTCACACCCAGGGCATGACTGATCCTCTAAGAAGAGTCTGGGCCACAGTTTGCTCTGAAGGTGCAGGCAGTGACTCTGACTCCGCGGCACACCTTGCAACTGGTCGCGGCACACTAGTGTGCCACGGCACACTAGTTGAAAAAGCCTGCCTTAGATACTATGTAGCTGGCACTCACCAGATAGTGTTTTCAACCAACCACAAGACTGGATCCCTCCCAATCAGGCAGCAATATGGTAGCATCACCTAAAGTCAAAATGTACTGTAAGTAGAAACTAAAAGTGAGATCGCCTAAGTAGTCTCTTGTTTGGATACAATATCTTTATATTTATAGGTTACATCAAGTAGTGTTTCAGAGGGTGACAAAACAGTAGACAGATTGGGTGGGATATAATGGACTCAGATATTGCAGGACATGTGGGATGCGGCCTCCCGCACATCTGGTGATCTCAGGCTGCATTGCACCCCACCCATAAGTACATTTTTACCAATAATCATTATTTGTATTTTGTTTTGTCCAGTGAGCGGTGAACAGTTGTTTGAGTGATATAAAACAGGTGTGGATGCCTGTGCTGAGTGAGGTGTCACTAGTTTCCTATCACTGGCTAGTCTCAGAGTGATGCTGATGAGACTGGGAACGGGAGGTAGCTTGCTGGAAGGTAGATGGGATGATCAAGAACAAACAATTGTAATCCTCTGGTTTGTACCTTCCTCTCCGGATATTCCTTGCCAAAAGTAAAAAAAAGAAAAGGCAATTATTTCCACATAATTATAAAGACAAATAATGACATGTACCAAAGATTCCATTATGTATTCATTAAAAGGATTAGTAAAATTGACAGTCTGTCACTTACTTGAAACCCCATCCAGTCCCCCCTAGTACAATGGCAGCAATGAGTACAGCCCCTGCAATGGACCCAATGATGATATTTGTGCCACTTGGACCTGGAATAATGATGCAGTTGTTTACAAGTGTGGACATACAGGAAAACCAGCTCAATGTACCTTCTTCTCTACCCTAGGGAGATGATTACTGTACAAGCTTAAGTGTTCTTTCTGCTTTCTCCCGTATCTACCAGAGACATTGCTTTCTAAATCTACAGGATATAAAGACCAATTTCCCATCTAGTATGAACATTGGATGGAGTTTTCTCACACCACTATTGCCCATAACATCAATGAGTTCCCAGGACACAGAGCTGAGTGTTACATTTAATTATGAGCTGTAGGTAGAAACGCCTGGTTATATAGGTAGTACCTATCAGAAACGTGATCTTCCTAAAACATAACATTCAGCTATCCTGATCAAAATAGTGATCACCTTAACACACATACGGGATGTCTTTATATGATGAGTAATTACCTTTGTATTTTTCCACAACCCCAGTAGATTTAGGGACGGGAAGTGGATCATATACACTGCAGTCCTTGCCGGTCCAGTCTGAGTGACAAATGCATTTTCCCTCATTACTACAAACCTGGAAGCAGATAAAGGGCCCGAAGTACAGTTACTGTTGAGTCTGGTTTTTTTTTTTCTTAACTTCATTAAGTCAAGAAACATATTTTTAAAAAGTGTATTCAAATATTTTTGTGAAAATAATATGTTTGGGGGGTCTAGCACCCCAATATCCATATGTCCCCAGGGTACCATTATCATCAACCTTACGAATACCCATATATTCCTATGTGGTGTTAGATCTCTGTTTTATAGGCTTTAACCCCCACCTCCCCAATGGTAACAGATCCCTCTGTGGCAATAAACTTCCTGTTTCGATACAAAAACCCACCTCCTCACAACTGCCCATCAATCCCGTTTCCTTTCACCCTCCATCTCATGCAGGGTGCAGTGGAGTGGTTCCCGGGGGACAGATTGTTACTCCTCCAGTTGATCTTTCCACTCAGAGTGCAGAGATCGTCAATAGTGCTTTGCATTGACGTTACAGTCTGATGCATGAGCTCCAGATGCCGTTTGGAGCATTCTTGGGCACAAAATTGGCAGTAATTTCGGAGGCAGGCATTTTCAGACTGATGCATCATTGTTAGGGGAGGGATCAGCAGCAGGAAAATATAACTAATTTACATTTCTGAGGGATGTAGGAGGACAGCATGGGTGCATAATACTGTGTCAGTGAGAGCCAATTTGACATTGGTTGCATGCCATGCAACCATGCCAGTTAAGTGGTTAAAAGTGGATCCATTACCTATACATAGTAGAGGCAGCTATTTTGTTCCAATGAATAAATATTCTGCCTATCAGTTTATCAGTAACATCACATAGACCCCTATTTACTACCCACTCGCACCTCCCCTTGCCCCTCCGCTTACACTTACCTGCCCAGTGATCACTGAGCTCTCTCCTCTGGTCAGCTAGTTGCCAGGCTCCTGGTCTGTGACCAATGTCAGCTGCTTTATGCTGTAAACTGAGATGCCAGTTTACAGCACAGCTGACTGGGGTCACAGAGCAGAAACCCGGCGACCAGCTGACCGGAGGAGAGAGATCACCGATCACGGGACCCCTGTGTGAACGTGTTTTTGTTTTTTTACAGCAATCAGCTTGTAGTCTATTTAGACCATAAAGCTGATCACAGGGGCTGGCTCCCAGCTCTGCTCACAGCAGGATTCAGGGAACTGGGAGGGGAGAACCCTGCTTAATGCAATCTCCAGATAGTGTTGTTATTAAGGGTACAGCCTGTGGGGTAATTGGGGTTCAAACCGCTGTAATATGGCTTAAAACCGATGTTCGGTGTCCTGGGCAGTGCCAGGGATTTAGGCGTGAAAGGGGTATTATGGTTGCAAAATTTTGCACATGACACACAAACAAAAGACCTATAATACAGTCCTTTCATCATTCAGGGATAACTCATTCATCCTTTTACAGAACCTACCCCATGGTCTGAGCACACCCCTCCGCTCCCACTGCCGGGGCAGGAGCTGAAGTTGAAAGCAGTTGCGGAGAGACACTTTCGATCTAGGCACATCATGTTGGGTCCACACGGAGTACCATCCTCCACATACCCCAAACAAGAGCCATCTGGTAGTATCACCTGCCCTCCTCTAGAACAGAAGAAAAACAAATCATGGTGTCAATTCTTGGGGATGGAAAATGCCATCATCTTGAGGGGTACCAGGATTATGATTCACAGGTGGTGTAAATATGATTTTGATCAATTTGGGAATGAAAGGTTTATATTCATTGTTTAAGAAGTGTTTGGGTGTAGAAGTAATACTTATATTAATAGGGAAATTTTTACGGCCCTATCTCAACATCCTCAAATCAGTGTCCAGCTGAAAAAATACCTGATGACTTTGATCCACCTTTCTCTTTCCAGAGGTGTCGTCAGCTAAATCAATTTATTGCACTCAATTACACCACAACTCAGGACTCTATGGTGGTCATTCCGAGTTGTTCGCTCGCTAGCTGCTTTTAGCAGCATTGCAGACGCTAGGCCGCCGCCCTCTTGGAGTGTATCTTAGCTTAGCAGAATAGCGAATGAAAGATTAGCAGAACTGCTACTAAATATTTTCATGCAGTTTCTGAGTAGCTCTAAACCTACTCCTAGATTGCGATCACCTCAGTCCGTTTAGTTTCTGGTTTGACGTCACAAACGCGCCCTGCGTTCGGCCAGCCACTCCCCCGTTTCTCCAGACACTACTGCGTTTTTCCCTGACACGCCTGTGTTATTTAGCACACTCCCGGAAAACGCTCAGTTACCACCCATAAACGCCCCTTTCCTGTCAACCACTCACCGATCAGCAGTGTGACTGAAAAGCGTCGCACGAACACCAACAAATCTATTAAGTTTTGTGTTAAATAACTTAGCGCATGCGCATTTAGCAACAAATCGCAGCATAGCGAAAATCGGCAACGAGCGAACAACTCGGAATGACCACCTATATTGCAGACTTTTTAACTGTTTTTTTTTTTTGTTTTTTTTTAAATATAGTCTTTTATAAAACCTAAAGCCAATAGATGCTATTTCAATCTGCATAAAGAAGTGGACTTGTCTTGCCTATTGTCATACCTGCAATCAATGTATCTGTTGTGGTGATAGAAACTCATACTAGTGATATCACTGCTCAGTTCTCCAATCCTTGGTATTCCAGAGATGTTGGTGCATAGGAGGTAGCCACAGAGCACATCCCTATATGATGAGGGAATGAAAAGAGGTCATCACAAAAACAGTGTAGAGAACCCCTCCTGAAGATCTGTAGTGCAAACAGTCAAGTTGGCCATACAAGGAAAGACTATCGTTCAGAGCAAACAAGAATCATCTGATTGCTCCCACATGTTCAGTAGGACCTATCAGAGGCAGACATCAGACATGTTTCTGTCTAGGGGAAAGTTGGCCACTTCCCCGTGCAGCTGAATGATCTGTCACAGAAGCAGACAGACACTCTGCGTACTTCTGTTCTTGGCGCTGTGAGACTCTGACACGCGTGACATGCCTTCCCTGATCAGTCCAAGATGGCTAATGTGATGCAGCTCTGTCTGGAGCTCACACCCTTTTTGCAAGCCTGGTTCCCCTGGCCTGTGACTGTCTAAAATCATGATGGTAGGACCCCCCGTTGCCGGGACCCCTTGTATGGTTCCAACAGCACAGGATTGGCAATGCCCAGTGCTAGTTACCCTAATATTAGGGGAAACACCATGCAATTGTCCTTGATTTTGTGGTAACCAGCACTGGAAGTAGGTAGACAGTGTTGGCTGGTATTAGGAAAAAAAGTTGGTTCATAAGTCTAGCCAAATCGGTGTGCCCATTTTAGATGAGCAGACAAGTTAGACAGTTGAATAAAAGTTGGTCATTGTATGGCCACCTGAAAGTAGAGCTTAATAGCTCTATCCATTTGTACAAAGCCCTATTTAATAGGAAGTGTAGTACTTCAACAGTTAGAAAACCGTACAGAGCCTATTCTTGTCTTACAGTATAACAGGTGTTAACCTTCTGAAAATAGCAAATCGTGGTCACATATTCTCCCTACAGGTGAATACCAATATCCATGTCCACTTACGGTTTACTGCACTGAATCCAGTTATCTCCATCTTTCCCACAATTGCCCTTCTCTGTCCCCTCAATATTTAGTTTTTCATAGCAGAACCTGTCAGATGCACCTGGAATAAGACAGAAACAGTTCCTGTACTACAGTTGTTGAGAGAGTTTCAACATTTAAGAATAAGCGATGATCCTATAAAGTTGAAATTGTTTTGGATTATTCATAATGCGGTTTATCTTGTGCATTCTGCTTAGAATGGATGAAAATGCTAAAACGTGGCTGTTCGCTTATTTAAGCCATCTATGGTGTAGCCAAATTGGACAGAACTGAATGCAGGCTGATGACATATGATAACTACATACAAATAAATTCTGGGATGCAATCACATCGTAAGGGTCGTGCATGCACATTATGGCTGGTGCGCGTGCGCAGACCCTATGGACGCGGCCGCGGCATTATAAAGCAAAACCAGCCTTATAACTAAATGCCCCTTTAAATATAAGAACAACTTGCCAAAACTCACCAGTTCCTTAAACGCGAAGCCTATTACATAACCCTCATAGTGGTGACGTTCTAAAAAAGCTATATGGGGTTTGCTGCAAATCTGAATTAAAATGAATATGCTGTCCATAACTCATTAGGATACTTTGAGTAAAATGCAATTTATTCACATTAAGGGTAGCATATCACAGGGTTCAGAAATGCAAACTGGTTTTATTCTTATTGTACCAGTGATTCTTATGTGTTTGCTAAATAAATACTACATACTGTACGAGTATGTTTGAACATATTACACATACTTATTTACTAATCATGTTGATCACAGTGTTGTGGACACAATGATACTGTACTTGAAGACACCTTAGTTTTATTTTTAATGACATAAATACACTAGTATTATGGATGCGTCATTCATCAGGTCGTAGCTATTTTGCTCAGTGTTGCATAATTGTTATATTTCCTACCCCCCCCACCCCCCCAAACACACACACCCCTTATCTCTGCCCCCCTTTTCTGTCTCCCTTTCCCTCTTTCTGTTTCTCTGTACCCCTATCTTAGCCTATCTCTGGCTCTCCCTATTCCCTCTCCTCCTGGGAGCATATTTCACATGGTGATCCCATTCGATATGGAGTGGGGGGCTGGGAGCTGTGTTTTTCCTTTTGTAAGGAGAGGATGAAGTAAGAGAGTGACTCAGGGGTAGATGTATTATAGTGACATGGATCGTGCGGATATAGCACTTCCTGCTTCGTCTCTAAAGACCCGTACACACTGGCCGATATATCGGCCATTCTCTTGAACGGCCGATATATCGCGGGTCCATCGGCCAGTGTGTACGACCGATACGTCTGTGAACTCCGTCTTTCACAGACATATCGCGTCGGCCCCGCAGCACAGCCAACGGCCAATATATCTACCGATATATTGGCACGTCGCTGTGTGTGTACGGGCGGTCGGCCGACCGCCCGTACACATGCTGCGGCGGCCGGCAGTGATTGACAGCTGAACTGGGTGGGCGTGTGTACACGCCTGCCCAGTTCATGACGTCAGTCCCCGACGGATCGGACAGTGTGTATGCTCAACACACTGCCCGATCCGTCCATAGACATATCTGCCGATCAATTGATCGGCAGATATATCTTCCAGTGTGTACCCACCTTAAGGCTAAGCAGGAAGCAGTAGCAACGAGTATAAACATCTTGTTTGCCGATGTGGGGGAGAGAAAACACCCCCCCTCCTCCGGTGACTGCAGCCAGACCCTCCCACAGCACATTAGGCTAGTGCTGATGTACTGTGCCGCTGTTCCGGGCCGGCTCACTGGGCATGCTCGAGATCTTGCTACTATTACAAGATCTCCTGTGCAGCCTGGAACCGGAGCTGTCCCTGCTGTGGTGAATGGGCAACAACACCTGCCGAAATCGTTAGCTGCAGGTGTCGGGATGGTCAGTGTCACTGTCTACTCATACACTGCCCAGCATATCGGTGCACTGTCTTGTAGATTTGCTGGTAATTACTGCTGTCTTACATGGGAGAGAAGCGGTATCAGTGCTCATAACGTGTGCTTCTCCCCCAATCGCCTGGTCTTACATCTACCCAACTGTCCTGATTAGTTTCCCCTCTGACTCCACTGCTTTCCTATGGGATCACGCAGCCATCTAGCTTGGTGGGAGAGTGAGTGAGTTGAGATGGCAGGGCAACTGAGGAGTATATGAATGGGACAGCATATAGCAGGAGATATGAGGGTGGGGGGCACACTTCATGCCATTCCTGGCAGCCACTAAGAGCTCTGAGGGGAGCATGGGAGAACACAACTGCTAGACAGACATTTTTGCTGTCTATATTACAGATAAGAACACACATAACATTTTTGACCCAACCAAGTAGCCACCTTTTGCAGATATCGGGATGGAGTGTCGGAAAGAGCAGTAGTGAGTGTCGGAAGGGGGGCTGGGTAGTGGTGGTGGGGTGGAGCGGGTAGGTTTTGTTTCAAAGTTATAAACTGAGCCTACAGTAGAGTGATGTGAGTAATGCAGCTAGCTACAAAGTAATACTCACTGCGTCCCCACACAGCATTGCACTGGCGATCTCTGGTCTTACACCGGCCCCCATAACACCGACCCTGTCAAGTAAAGATATATAAAGATTGAAAAGAGACAGTGATATTTTTTACTTTTCCACACTATGAAGATTAAAGAAACATTCTGCAGAAAGACCAGCAGGAGAAAAGGCCCAGCTAGGTGAAATTGTAGAAAAGATATACTGACTATCCTCTGAACTGTAACTCCAGCATAGGAGGATCATAATAAGAAACAATACAGTGTTTGCCCAAACATCATGCTTTTTCTTTTACTTGGTGAAAAAAACCCAACACATTATTCATAATACAGAGGTACCTAAGGGATGTGACACAAAAACACCCTAGTTATGCTGCATTTCAATCCAGAAGTACTAAACTTCAAGGCAAGTTTTTTCCCTCCGTCAGGGGAGGGGGCGCTGAGGGTGCACATGCCCCGGGCGTTGGATTTGAGGGGGCACCGAGGACCTCTGGCTGATGGGAGAGTCCTGTATGTATGGACATTGGCTGGGAAAGAGTGTCCTCCGGCTAATCTGCTAATTAGCAGGGGAGCACTGCATCCTCCTCACCCCAGCTTGATGCCCATGTGTAGCTTAGTCTGACACTCTGCTCCCTCAGCCTGTGTCAGTATGGAGTGAGCAGGACTGGCAGGGGGAAACAAGCAGGAGAGCAGTAGTAAGAGGATGATTGTAGGGGTTTGTGAGCATTCCACTACTGGCCGGGAGATAGATCAGTGCAGCACTAAGCACTGAGAGCATCTGGAACAGGGAGCAGAGACACTTGTCACACTCCATGCCGCTGAGCATGGAAGGGGAGCAGCAGCAAGAGCAGAATGGCTTCCAGCCCAGCACAGGGGTGCACAGTAATGGCAGCCCCTGGGGGATGGCTCTGCATGTCCAGAAGTAATCCCTGGACAAGACCGGCTGGCAGCAAGCTGAGCATACCCCCTGCATCTCCATTGCCTCCGCCTATATTCCTCTATCCAGGTGCAAGAAGGAACAGGCAGCATGAGAGATCTGCCCCCCTGCAGTGCGCCTGTGGCAGTGGTGCACCACTGAGTCCCGCACAAAATTCCTGCACCTCTCCCTCCTCCTTCTTGTCCTCATCCTCCTCCAGGATGCCGATGATGAATTACACAGGGTCAGGCAGCGGGGGCACCAGCAGTGCAGACAGAGAAAAGGGAGTTAAAATAATGCTTCATTATAATGCTTGAGATTACAATGGTGAACCACTTTCTCCATATATTTCTGTGTGTTTTTTTTATATGCATCTCTATTATATACGTTACAGCAAATGTTGCTTTGTATTAAAATGTATTTTTGACATATGGTGGTATATTGTTTTATCTCTCTATGGCAGCCCTGACTAGGGACAGCACATACACACTCTATGCACCATTTTTCTGAAGTCTCTCTTTTGGAAACATAAGATCCCCCAATATAAACCCTTTAACACAGTGAAAAATGCTCTGCACCCAATATTCCCACTTGATTGACTATTACAGTCCTATTATTCTGAAGCAAGTCCTGATATTTTTTAACTTAAAATAGCGATTTTGCTAAACTTTTCACCAGCTCAGGGGCTGTGAGAGAGAAGCTACTTTAAATCCTATTGAAAGTTAACGCGGATTCACTTGTGCGGCTAATTGGATAGAAAACATTTGCGCCTGCCCACATTAACTTGCAAAAGTTAATTAGCACTAACAAACTGAATACGCCCCTTTATGTCCTGTCAGTTTGTTTCCGTCCTATCTGCGAGTGTCATTTATAGCAGTCTTTCTCCACGCCCTGTCCGTATATCTGTCTCCCAAACCTATCCTGTTAGTCAGCTTCCTAGTCCTATCTGTAAGTCTATACTTTCTGGCAGCATTGATTGTCTCCCAGGCCTGTCAGTCTGTCTGTCCTGTTAGTAAATAAACTGTGCTTGTAAAATTTGTAAGTATCAAATACCTCACAAGCACTATGTAAGCAGGAAAGCATAAAATAACAGCATTTTACTTGTAGTACAATCAGTAGCACCGACCACACTGTGGATGCAGCAAGAGCTCTCGTCACGATGGTAAGTGTATCTTGCTCCATATATATACTGCAGTACTGGATATTCCTGACACACACATTGTGAGGCGGATGCAACTAAAAGGCAACTGTTCTTGCTAGTAACTAAATAAAAGTGTCTGCATTAGGCTTATTGTTTCTTTTGCTTTATTCCTAAATACAGCATTTAGAAACGCCTGTGTAGAAATCCTATGATTAGAACTGTGCATTTATATTAGCATATTTCTCTGTTATAACATAGTTAATAGTACTATTTGGAAG
Organism: Pseudophryne corroboree; assembly: GCF_028390025.1. Classification (NCBI taxonomy): domain Eukaryota; kingdom Metazoa; phylum Chordata; class Amphibia; order Anura; family Myobatrachidae; genus Pseudophryne; species Pseudophryne corroboree. The sequence goes on along the minus strand of NC_086446.1, from coordinate 378,241,877 downwards.
AACCGTTTAATGAAGTATTCGGTAACACAAATATTGTCACTCTGTGTGGTGAGGCATTCGATAACACTTCCTGTGAGCAATGGGGGTAATTCTGAGTTGATCGCAGCAGGATTTTTGTTAACAGTTGGGCAAAACCATCTGCACTGCAGGTGAGGCAGATATAACATGTGCAGAGAGAGTTAGATTTGGGTGGGTTATTTTGTTTCTGTGCAGGATAAAAACTGGCTGCTTTATTTTAACACTGCAATTTAGATTGCAGATTGAACACACCACACCCAACTCTAACTCTCTGTGCACATGTTATATCTGTCCCCCTGCAGTGCACATGGTTTTGCCCAACTGCTAACAAAAATTCTGCTGCGATCAACTCAGAATTACCCCCAATGTCCAGAACAAACCATGAAGGGATCAATTAGCCTGTTTGGGATATAGGCAGTCAGATCCATCACCTGTGTAGAAACACGGTCATAATTAGTCCCACTGTCACCTGTTCATTGTCGCAGAAGTATCCATCCTGCTTGTGTACATTTGAGGGGCACTGTGTAAACAAAATGAGACAGATTATCTTTATGTACAACCTTCTTTGTGTACAGACAAAATAAATAAATATATATATATATATATATATATATATATATATATATAGTGAGAGAGAGATAGAAAAATTATTCCATAATATTACAGAGAGCTAATCGTACACACACAGGCATCTGTATGAGCTCTCACTTTACATAGTCATTGCTGCTTAGGGAAAAGGCTGATCCAATTGCTTTTTATATCCTATTAGCTGGGACGACATCACAAAGTTTTCAAGTTCACTAAACTATTCATTTTCCCGCTCTTTTAAATTTATAGGGCGGGATGTAATGAAGTCCAAGTTTGGTGGCCGTGCGGGATGCTGGCCAAACTCAGACTATTTTTTTTTTAAAGGGGCAATCATTTACAAGGCATGGTTTAGCTTTGTAAATTATTACCCCTTTAAAAAAATGTCAGAGTTCTGCTGCCATCCTCCACGGCCACCGAACTCGGACTTCATTACATCCCGCCCATGGAATCAATTTCTATTGCTATGAATTGCAAAATAGGCTATTTATGCCAATATAAAATGTGTATTACAGGCTTATCTGGTGTTTGTTTAATAAACTCTGTAACAAAATCTGCTTTTTCCCCAATAACTGTGCTTTGATACTGTATTTAGGAAAGGTCCAAGCAGGCACATTAGCAGATGACTCTGCTAACCCTCCTCCGCACTGCACTGGCACAGCACTATAGTATCTCCTTAACAGGAGGAATCTGATGTAGAGTGCCTGAATTTCCTTAGTCTCCGGTGTTGGCTGGATCCTCCTGGTTATGGTGAGACCCGAGTAGTGCTGCTGGTGACCAACTCCCCTGTATGAGAGTGCTGGGACACTGATAAATACAGTGCAATGTTGGTGTTCTAGGTGGGAAAGTCCCACCAAAGAAACAGAAAACATATGTTTTACAGGCAGACAGGATGCCGGCTGTCAGCTTACGGACAGCCGCAACCTGTCTCTCGGAATCCTGGCAGTGAGTCCCCTCGTGGGCTCGCTGCGCTCACCATGCTTCGGGCTTGGTGGCTTGCTTCACTCGCCACAGGTTATATTCCCACTCGGCTAGAGTTAGATTTGGGTGGGGTGTGTTCAAACTGAAATCTAAATTGCAGTGTAAAAATAAAGCAGCCAGTATTTACCCTGCACAGAAACAAAATAACCCACCCAAATCTAACTCTCTCTGCACATATTATATCTGCCACACCTGCGGTACAACATGGTTTTGCCCATTAGAGAACAATTTTGCTGCTGTGATCAGGTCTGAATTAGGCCCTAAATTGTAAACCACTGATCAAGTTTAAAATGTAATTTCTAATATTGAGAATGTAAGGATGATAACTGCAGCACTGCTGAATGGTAGGTCCATCCCAATGTCCCAGCACACACCCTAAGTACTTCAGATCTAGTCCAACAACAGCAACTGGACAGCCAGAGAGTGGCCATGCTCCCACTGGCAGGCAGCATATCCGCACTAACAGAGAAAGAAAAGCTTTAAAGAACCTCAATTCAAATACAGAACTAGTGATCAAACCCGCAGATACAGGGGAGGGGTGGTGTTATTAAATAGGAAAGACTATGAAACAGATCTACAGACAACTAGACGATAAGGAAACATAGAAAATTACGGGGAGATCCTACGAAAAGAATGAATTTACAATTGAAGGAAATCATTGATAAGTTTAAAAAGAAAATTACTATAAACAGATGTTGAAAGCAGGTTTCTGTTCAATGAACATCCTATTATCCTCACTAAATACATTTTTCCCAAAATGCATGAAGACCCCCTACACCCACCAGGAAGACCCATAGTGACCGGAATTGATTCCTTGACAGCAAATTTGTCACAATTTATAGACTTTTATTTACAGCCATTGGTCCTATCACATCCTTCCCATTTGAAGGATACAGGAAGCACATTAGAGGTATTAAAATCTATAGACTGGAATGAAGAATTTTTCTTAGTCACTTTTGATGTGAATTCCCTGTATACAATAATTGATCACCAACAGAGGATAGGAGCAGTTAAGGAGGCATTAAAGGAATCCACTTTGACAGTTGACATACAAGAGCTGATATTGGAGGGGATCAATTTTATCTTGATCAACAATTACTTTATCTTTAAGGAATTTTTTATGCAAAAAAGAGGGACAGCCATGGGCACTAGGTTCACCCCTAGTTATGCAAACATTTTTATGCGTCAATGGGAATTTGAAACCATTTGGTATAATAACCCATATGGGGCGAACCTAGTGTCCTGGCACCGTTATATTGACAATATCTTTTTTATTTGGCATGGAGGGTGAGAACTGTTGGAAGAGTTCTGTTTATATCTAAATAGGAATGAAAGAAATATCACCCTAACCTTCGATATTAGTGCAGAAAGTATAAACTTTCTGGATTTGACCATTTATATTGAAGAAGGTACAATTAAAACAAAGAACTATGTAAAGCCAACAGACTCAAGGTCATATATTGAACAAAATAGTTACCACCATGATAATTGGTTGAAATCAATTCCTCTAAGCCAATTCAAAAGACTCCGAAAAAAATTGTTCAGATCAAGAGGTGTTTCAAGAACAGGCAAAAGAAGGTGGAAGGTCCCAGCCCCCCGCTACTGAGCCGCCAAGACTCTGATCGCTGCCTGGAGCGGTCTGCTGCGCTACTGCACCGCGGAGTGCCCGGTGAGTTGATCCCACTCTGCATGATCCCACTCTGCAGGTCATACATGACGGTGCTGGGGGACACCTGAGAGACCGAATCCTGCTGGGGTGCCTCTCCTATAGTGCGGGGAGCGGCGGGCGGCCATTTTATAAGTGCCCACACACAGATCCAAGGTTATGATCAGCCCACGGAGCTGTGCATCTCTACACCCACAGCACCTTATAAACGCTCTCCTGTTTCTTTGTGTGCTTCACTGGGCATCCTTATAACAGCACTGGGTTCAGTGTGCTTGAGTGCTGCTCCTGACCTGCTTTTGCACTGCCATTTCTTATTAAAGTCCCGGACCTTGTTCTTTGCAGACACAGCCTTGCACTCAGGTGTACTCACTACAGCTCCTCATCTGCCCTATAAGAGTTTGGTGTCCTCTGTTTGCATACTGGGACGATAATCCCTGCTCAGACGTGTGTTACCTACTTTTGCTTGTCTCAAAATTTCTAATCATGGTGCGAAACCATCACAAATCTGCTGCGGCCAGGCTCGCACAGTTTCAACGCATTCCGGGGAGGAATGCGGCAACACCGGATAGAAATGGAGACGCCTCTCCACCAGTCTCCCCTAATCTCTCCTCGTCCTCGGCTGACGCTACTGATGATGATGATGGCCAGTTACCTGATATTAAAGGCAAGTTGCTAGATATGGAGGGGAGACTTCGTAGAAACAATATTCGTTTTGTGGGGTTGCCTGAAAGGGAGGAAGGTGATGACCCGGAGAAATTCCTTGAGACCTGGTTGATGAAATCCTTTGGCGCTGATTCATTTACTCCCTTTTTCACAGTTGAACGGGCTCACAGGATCCGTTTTAGACCTCTCCCTCCTGGTGCGCCGCCCGCACCCTCATTGCGAAGTTTCTCCACTACTGAGACCGGGATGCCGTATTGTCCTAGGTACGCACCAAAGGCCCCTTGATGTGGAACAGTTCCAAAATCTCTACGTTTCCAGATTTTGCATTGGAGGTGCAAAAGGACCGTGCACAATTTATCCCGATCAATAGGTGACTTAGAGAACTTAACCTACAGTATGCAATGCTTTTTCCCTCTAGGCTCCAAGTAGTGGCTGATGGAGAGACAAAATTCTTTGCCACACCTCGTGATGCTGCCCTTTTGGCTGGACCGCTGGGCTCCAGCCAGACGGGCCCTTGCGGCTGATAATTGATGGCTGCTCTCTATCCCATTATGTCCTCTTTTTGACGATTTATTTGTTGCAGTTTTATATTGCTCGGGTTGCCTGTTGAGCCTGATGTTATTGGTTCCTTCCTCCAATTAAATGTTGTGCTGAAGGGCTCGGGATGGTGTCCTCTCACTGTCCTTATTTGATGGTGGGTGGCCTACACCTTATCTTTTGGTCAAAATATTTATTGCCTCTTTATGTTAGGTTTATTCTAATATTGTTTGTTTTTGGTTCTTGGTTTTTGGCATTAGGTATGCCAAAGTTTGGTCAGGTATACAGGGTGGGGGGTTGGGGTGGGAGGGATGTTTGTGTACTGATGTTCTTTTTTTTTTTCCTGCTCTTTCGGGTGTGAGCTATGTGATACTCTTTGATGCTGATGTCGATAATATTTATAGGGTGCTCGGGATTGATTTTCTATACTGTGATGAACTGATCTATGGCCTCTAATCACCTTCAGATTTTGTCCTGGAATGTCCGGGGGCTAAATGATAACGTTAAAAGATCTCTTGTTCTCAGGCATTTTAAACAATATAATGCAGCCATAGTTTGTCTTCTGGAGACTCACCTGGTCGGAGCAAAAGTTATGTCTCTTAAAAAGCCGTGGGTGGGGTGGGCTTACCATTCCACTCATACCACTCACTACCGGGGGGTGTCGGTTCTGGTGCGGAGATCAATCCCGTTCATCCTTGATCAGGTGCAAATTGATCAATGGGGCAGATACGTGTTTTTGAAATGTCAGGTTTATTCCAGTTCTCTACTGTTGTTTGCCATCTATATCCCGCCACCTTTCTCCTCAGATGTTCTTAAAAAGCAGCAGATTTTATGGTTTTGTATCCCCAAGTTCCAATTGTCTGTCTTGGAGACTTCAATAATGTCGTTGACCCACATTTGGACATATTTAGAATCCCATCCTTCACCCCTAATGTCCGCCGCAGTAATTTTGCATTGTTGCTGGAGAGCGCGTTTTCCAGGTACCCATCAATACTCCTGCTTTTCTGCCACGTACTCATCTTTCTCCAGGATAGACCTGGCCTTAACAACTGAATGTTTGCTCCCAAAAGTATTCGATGTACAATACGTTACTAGGGGTATTTCGGACCATTCACCTTTAGTATTATGTCTAGATATGGGGGATAGCAGAGGTAGGGTGTTCTGGAAATTTAACCCCTTTTGGCTCACACAATTGGGCACTGGAGTGGAGTTGGGGGGGATGTGGAAAGACTTTCTAACGCTTAATGAGGGCTCAGCGCCCACTCCTATATTTTGGGATGCTTTTAAAGCGTATCTGCGCGGCACTTTAATTAAAGCGGTGGCGACCCTGAAATCTGGCTATGCGTGCCAGGAGCAGGTCCTGGAAACAACATGCAGAACGTTGGAACTTCAGTACCTCACTGATAGTCTAACTACTACTAGAGAGAGGTGGTTGCAAGACCAAGCTGACTGGCGCACTTGCTTGATGGAAAAAGCTAAATATCGATTGCTATATACTCAACACTCATATTATGCAACGGGCGACAGACCTGGGAGAAAACTGGCAGGCACGGACAGGGCCGCTAATACGGTGACTGCTATCTGTACTGTTGATAATGTCCTCCATACCAAGACCCCCAACATAGGCCCTCATTCCGAGTTGATTGCTAGCTGCTTTCGTTCGCATTGCAGCGAATAGGTAAAAAAGCGGCACTTCTGCGCATGCGTATGGGGCGCAGTGCGCACGCGCAACGTACTTTCACAAAAGCCGATGCAGTTTCACACAAGGTCTAGCGACGCTTTTCAGTCGCACTGCTGGCCGCAGAGTGATTGACAGGAAGTGGGTGTTTCTGGGAGGTAACTGACCGTTTTCGGGGAGTGTGTGTAAAAACGCAGGCGTGTCGGATAAAAACGCAGGAGTGGCTGGGGAAACGTAGGCGTGGCTGGCCGAACGCAGGGCGTGTTTGTGACGTCAAAACAGGAACTAAACAGTCTGAAGTGATCGCGAGCTAGGAGTAAGTCTCGAGCAGCTCAGAAACTGCACAATCTTTTTTTGTAGCAGCGCTGCGATCCTTTCGGTCGCACTTCTGCTAAGCTAAGATACACTCCCAGAGGGCGGCGGCTTAGCATTTGCACTGCTGCTAAAAGCAGCTAGCAAGCGATCAACTCGGAATGAGGGCCATAGTGGAGGACTTTGTAAAATATTATAGGACATTATACAGCTATAAAATACAGTATGGTACCCCGGAAATCCTCCCCTTTTTGGAGGGTGTCTCCCTACTTACACTGTTCCTTGATGCAGTTTCCTTTCTGGAATCTCCCTTGACTCTTCCGGAATTGGAGACTGCAATCAAATCATTTCCTGGTGGGAAAACCCCGGGATTGGATGGGATCCAATTGGAACTGTATAAAAAACACTTTGACTTCTATGGCCCTAAACTTCTCATGTTATATAATGAATTGTTTGAATTGGGGACACTGCCTGCCTCTATGGCGGAGGCTCTGATTATAGTCCTTCTTAAACCTGATAAAACCCCTGAGAAGTTGGAATCTTACAGCCCGATCTCCCTGTTAACGACTGACGTGAAGATTCTGGCCAAAATACTGGCTACTAGGCTGATCTTACAGGTGATCCATGAGGATCAGACGGGGGTTCATGCCAGGCCGGTCCACCCTACCCAATTTACATCGGTTATATACTTATTTACAATCCCCTCGCGAGGACTCCCTCTCTTCAATTATAGTTTCTCTTGATGCTGCTAAGGTATTTGATTCGGTGGAGTGGGAGTTCTTGTGGGGGGGGTTTGGACCGGTTCGGTATTGGGCCCAATTTTATAAAATGGGTCAAGTTGCTTTATTCTGCCCTCACAGCTAGGGTCTCGGTAAATGGGTATATCTCATAGAGTTTTTCTTTACAAAGGGGAACGAGACAGGGATGCCCGCTGTCTCCACTCCTCTTCACCCTTGCCATAGAACCATTAGCCAGTATTGTTAAATCCTCCCAGTGGATGACGGGTCTCCGGCTGGGGGACAGGACGGACAAAATTTCTCTGTATGCTGATGACATTCTGTTATATATATCTGACCTCCTCTACTATGCCTTCTGATTTGGAGATTATTAATACCTTTGGGGGATTCTCCGGTTTGACTATAAACTGGGATAAATCCTGCATCCTTCCTTTTAGGGGCCTTTGTCCTGCTCGCCCGCCTGGGGACCTGCCGCTCCGCTTGGTGGATACTTTTGTGGTGTAATGGTTAGCATTACTGCCTCACAGCACTGAGGTCATGGGTTCGATTCCCACCATGGCCCCAACTGTGTGGAGTTTGTATATTCTCCCCGTACTTGCGTGGGTTTCCTCCGGGTACTCCGGTTTCCTCCAACAATCCAAAAATATACTGGTAGGTTAATTGGCGCCCAACAAAATTACCCTAGGCGTGAATGTGTCTACGTGTACATGTGATAGGGAATATAGACTGTAAGCTCCACTGGGGCAGGGACTGATGTGAATGAGCAAATATTCTCTGTAAAGCGCTGCGGAATATGTGTGCGCTATATAAATAACTGGTAATAAATAAATAAATAATACTTTTAAATACCTGGGTATTTGGATAACTAATTAATCTTCACAAGTCACTGTTTTAAATTTACAACCACAAATGGATTTCATACGTTTCTGTATTAAAGTATGGGGGAAATTGCCGCTTACGGTTACAGTCAGGTAGGATTAATCTGATCAAAATGGTCGTATTGCCCAAATTGCTCTATGTTTTCCAACACTCCCCAGTTTATCTACCTCAGAAAATATTTACTGCCATAGATAGTCTCTTATCCTCCCTAGTCTGGGCTGCTCGTAGAGCTAGCATTAAATTGGATACTCTCACTCGGTCTCGGGATTTAGGTGGTCTTGCTCTCCCTAACTTTCATTTGTACTACATGGCTGCCCAGTTATCTCATTTAATCTCATGGGTCAACGACTCGGACGGCTCCACTTTAATATCCCAGCTGCTTTCTGCATTCCCAGACTGACCTTATGCCAAAACAACTATTGAGTGATAATGTGACTGTTCTTCATCTCCCACTTGTTAAACAAGCTATTTTAGTCTGGAGAAGGTAGCATAGTATGTTGCAGGGGGAGGGATGGGACCCGGACACCCCTCTGACTCACACTCGTTCCTTTTCCGAATTTGCTTCCTTGCGGATGGACTTGGTGTGGAACAGATGGGATGTTAGATCTCTTGGTCATTTATATATGTCGGGTACTTTTAAAACGTTTGACCAATTGTGTATTGACTTTCGTCTACCCGTTACGCATTTCTACCGTTACCTTCAACTCCGACATGCTTGCTCATCTCAGTTTGGCGCTGCACCACCTCTTCTCCAGACATCACCTGTTTATGTGCTCTTAACGTCCATCGGCACTTCCAAGAGTGTCTCTACTCTCTACTCCACTCTGCTCGGTGCCCACCACACTAGTTCCCTCCCTGCCCTTAAAACTAAATGGGAGTCTAACTTGGGACCCCTCTCCCCTTCTGTTTGGGATATGGCCCTGGGGGCTTCTCGTTCAGCTACTTCCTCTGCTTGCTTTCAACAAATACACCTGTATATATTGCATCGCATCTATATCACCCCTTCTAGGCTGTCTAGGATGGGAGGGCGCGCTGACTCCAGATGCCCGAAGTGTACCTCCCTTGATGGCACCTTTTGGCACCTGTTGTGGATTTGCCCTGTGGTACAAGCTTTCTGGCAGACTGTTATAAGGATTATAATTTCTACCGGTGTTCCGTCTGATGTCCTTACCCCTGCTGTTTGTATTCTTGGTGTAATTGACGAGGAAACCCTCGATGTGCATTCTAGACGGTACATTATTAAACTGTGCGCCTTGGCTCAGGTGCTGATAGCGCGCTCCTGGATGGCGAAAACGGGCCTCGCGGTCAATAATTGGATTCCACTGGTGTCATCAACTGTATCCCACAAAAAGTTTGTATATATATCTCAGAAAACCACTGAAAAGTTTTATAAAATATGGGATGGATTTCTTCCCCTTACAACCAGCCCGTGTCTATTTTCACACCTTGAGATTGTTTGCTCCCTCAGATCACTATACTCTATACTCCTACTTACGTGCATATGTGATATTACCATTGCTCATACGTTATTGAGGTTACTTGTAACCATAGTACTCTGTAAGAATGTGCTCACACCATGTAATTGTATTTTAATTTTCCTTTTTTATTGTTTCGTTATGCACACATGATATGTTCTGTATATTTCAACTACACTTTGCATATGGTTTTTGTTGTGTTTGTTTGTATGTCAGAAAAAACAAATAAAAAAGATTGAATTAAAAAAAAAACCTTTTAACACTATTGGGAGCATTTTCCATCTTTCTGAGGTACCTGAGTAAGAAAGGAGGGAGCGTGGAAGTTCCGGTTGTACCCAGTAAAATTATTTGGCTCTATTGTCTACTTATCTGTGTAGACCAACGTATTTGGTATGAATTTGAATAGAAGAAACATTACAGAAAGTGTCATAGCATTCTATACAGAAATATGCTATGACATTGTTTTTATCTATTCTTTCTGAGGTTATTGTGACCCTATGAGTGTTTAAATACTGCATTCATAAGAAATCTGCGCTGAAGGAACTGGTGATACTTTTTATCTTTCTATGTTTGTTAAGTGTGGGTGCCACTTATTATCACTGAATCCTAGAGCTGTGATTGGCCCATTGTTTGTACACATCATTGTCTATTAGCATATCCGCACTCACCACGCCGAAGTCTCCTGGACACGTCTCTGGTACATCACATTCATTAACAGGCTCACGGCAGACAGTACCTCTGGGTTCATACTGTGAACAAGACATTTAAAGATGTTGTTGTGACTTAATGTAGTTTAAATGCAGTCATAAATAATTATATTCCGTTTCTCTATTGTGAAGCCCTCAACCAAGTACTGACTCCACATGCTGGTATATAGCCAAAATCATCATGCAATTATGTGCAATGCCCGATATCATCTGACCACATCTGTCTGCTGACAACTAGGTCAACATCTGTGGACATCTTCTGACACTAGCAGGACTCAACATCTTTTTATAGTGCTTTGGCCCAAGTGCCAGTAAGTCACATCTCATCCAATCTGCCCATCTACCTTTGTGATCCTGTTTCTCTATACTCATCCCAAACCGCAATCGGTTCTGGCATGTCACCAAATTGCGACACTGTGATTCGTTTTCAAGGAATACACTGGTGTAAAAGATATTACACAGGAAGAATAATAGGCCTTCTTATATAAACACTACTATACTATACTATACTACAGGTTGAGTATCCCTTATCCAAAATGCTTGGGACCAGAGGTATTTTGGATATGGGATTTTTCCGTATTTAGGAATAATTGCATACCATAATGAGATATCATGGCGATGGGACCCAAGTCTAAGCACAGAATGCATTTATGTTTCATATACACCTTATGCACACAGCCTGAAGGTCATTTTAGCCAATATTTTTTATAACTTTGTACATTAAACAAAGTATGTGTACATACACACAATTCATTTATGTTTCATATACACCTTATACACACAGCCTGAAGGTCATTTAAAACAATATTTTTAATAACTTTGTGTATTAAACAAAGTTTGTGTACATTGAGTCATTAAAAAACAAAGGTTTCCCTATTTCACTCTCACTCAAAAAAGTCTGTATTTCGGAATATTCCGTATTTCGGAATATTTGGATATGGGATACTCAACCTGTATCTCAACTGTAGCACGGATTTTCCTGTTATATAGCTGAAACTGCAAACTTATGCAGATCACTACACTAACCCAACTTGACCATTTGGCAGTATGATACAATTCCATAACACTGCATACAGACGTGAGGCAATCAAGTTGCCGGCTGCCGGGATTCCGGCGGTCAGAATACTGATGCCGGAATCCTGACACCCGGTGAATTACCGGCGGTCGGAGTTCCGGCTGCCGCCCGGAATCCCCAACTGGGTGGTGGTCCACACCACCGCCTGAGGGGGAATATAATTCGGTCGCCACCGGGCCCCTAAGCAAGGCAAGCGCAGAGAGGGGACATGCTGCGGTTGCCGCTGGTATTCTGGCTGCCTGGATCCCGGCGTCAGTCTCCTGATCGCCAGGATCCCAACAGCCAGGATATCATACTGAATCCGTACAGACATATGCTTCTACAGCTACCTAACATAACCTGATTACTGGATGTGATCAGTCATATAATCATATGTGGTGTCGGTCTACTGTAAGCCCAATGTGCAATAAACACCATGCACACAGGCGCTCTCTGGTGGTGCACGCATGGTTAATAAGCATTAAGCAAGGAATGGTGCCCCGGCAATGGTGCCCCCACAAACATATACAGCCACCAACCAAACCTCCGAACATAAAGTGGGATATCATTTCTCTATCACCCAGAAAACGTTGGCATCTTCGTTATGTGTGCTGCACCTGTGTGACAGATCACTACACCATCCCAACATGCACCTAAACACTAGATGTGATCATAATACAGTTCTATTACACACTATCCCTCACCTGCTAGTGCCATATTTGTCAGTCACCTGATTGCTAATGTGGTCTAGCCATTTTGTGTTTACCGGTCTCCTTACCCGACATCGTCTGCAACATAACCCATCACTGCACATTGCATCATGGCTTAGGGTGCACTTCTTACAGCAGTTCCAGGCACCGGTCCTGTTACATTCCTGCAAACCATAACACCGATAAATCTTGTGTCAATTACGTAGTGAAAATACCGATTTGTATTCATTACTACTCATTTTCCTCCTTTGCTGGAATTTATAATTCTTAGTAGAATGAACATAATGGGGGGAATGTAATAGTGTGTGAGAATCAGGAAGTGAGAGATTTTGTGAGTATTCTCCTGTGGGGTTTTTTTTTGGTGGTTTTTTTTAAGTGGCAATCATTTACATGGCAAAACCAGGTTGATTTTGCCATGTAAATGATTGCCACTTAAAAAAACAGGAGAACACTCACAAAATCTCTCACATCCTGATTCTCACACACTATTACATTACTGCAAGAATATTAGTGTGGCTATGTTTTAACTAGGTATGTGCTGGATTCATGCTTTAAGATTTGGCTGAATATTTAATATGGTAAAAAAAAAGAAAAAAAGAACTTTTATGATCCCAATGATAATGGGGGGTTTTCAGAGATGAACGCATATGGCTGCATACGCAACCAGATCTGCATTCATCTCTGCACAAGCTGAGGGCCGCCCAGCATGTGTGGGGGCCCCCTCCCGATGTTTCCGCATTTGTGAACACCGGCTCTAAGTTTGACCCCTGGCAGCGCAGCCAGGCGGTCAGCATGCATTTTTTTGCAAACTGCGCTGCGGGACGCATTTACAGCCGGGTCTGAATGACAGTCAATAGTTTCTACATTTTAGCCTCAGGAAGCAATACCTGTCTCTGGGGGTCATTCCGAGTTGTTCGCTCATTGCCGATTTTCGCTATGCTGCGATTTGTTGCAAATTGCGCATGCGCAAGGTACGCAGGGCGCATGCGCTTAGTTATTTAACACAAAATTTAGCAGTTTTGCTGTGGCTTCTGCTGCGCTTTTCAGTCGCACTGCTGTTCGGTAAATGATTGACAGGAAAGGGGCGTTTCTGGGCGGCAACTCAGCGTTTTCCAGGCGTTTGCAAAAAAACGCAGGCGTGTCAGGGAAAAACGCGGGAGTGTCTGGAGAAACGGGGGAGTGGCTGGCCGAAAGCAGGGCGTATTTGTGACGTCAAACCAGGAACTAAATGGACTGAGCTGATCGCAATCTGTGAGTGGGTCCGGAGCTACTCAGAAACTGCTAAGAATTATTTAGTAGCAGTTTTGCTAATTTTTCGTTCGCTATTCTACTAAGCTAAGATACACTCCCTGAGGGCGGCGGCCTAGCGTGTGCAATGCTGATAAAAGCAGCTAGCGAGCGAACAACTCGGAATGAGGGCCTCTGTGCAATACAATCATAATTTGGAGTCTTTTAGAGAAATCCCAAGGATTCAATCACTCCAAATTTTGCCACAATCCCATAGGACTTAATCTGAATTCCTATATCTGTAACTGGTGCATCTCTATTCCAAAGAAGCTACCTGAGGGTCTGTATTCACTGACTCTAGAACACTATAAAATGCAGTATAAGTGCTTAGGGCAGTGGATTCCAAACTTTTTTGAATCACGGCACCCTAGAATATCAGAATTTATTTCACGCCACCCCTAGGCCAAAAATTTCTTATTGAGAATTTTAGAAAGAAATATTACATTAAGTAGATCGCGTTTATATGTCATCCTTAGGGTCAGTTGTGTGGTGAGGGACAAGATTTGCCTCTGTTTGCCCACATATTTTATGACTGGCAGCCACCAGCACTGGTTTTGCCTATTATATTGACCATGAATAATTTAAATTGGTCCTGGACCACCAACCCAGGGCACCCATGCAAGTGTCCCGAGGCATCCCAGGGAGCCACGGCACACAGTTTGAGAACCTCTGGGTTAGGGCATATTTCACCAGTAAACAGATAACAAAACCTATGTAGTTTAATTTCATATAAAGCTTGTCACGCAGGCAGGTTTCATTTCTACCTTCTCTTTCTTGTCCTTGTATTGACAGTATCTATTCATGTACAGCACTGGGTAAAATGTTGCTGGTTCAAATAAAAAATATTAGAAGTTTCAGTACTCACAGTAGCTGAGCCGCAGTCACATTCCTCCCCCACTTCCACAAATCCATTCCCACAGGATGGAGCATCCAACAGCTGGGAGAGGAAATGGAAAAAGAACAAGTGTGTAGGGTGTAGACCGCACAATAAAAACATTGGCAAGTTCAAAATGGATATCAGCGCTCAGTTACACAGCTGTATTTGCAGCGTGAGATGCATCAGACTCCAGTTGTTCCATTGCACAAAGTTTGTAGAGAATGCAAAAAGTGCAACAGACATGTAATGGAATTGAAATGCCTCAGAACTAGAGATGAGCGGATTCGGTTTTACTCGGATTTACTCGGTTCTCAAAACGGCATCTTATTGGCTCACGGATGTCACGTGTTTTGGATAGCCAATCAGATGCCGTTTTGAGAACCGAGTAAATCCGAGTAAAACCGAATCCACTCATCTCTACTCAGAACATGTACAGGATAACAGGATAGGCTATGGCTTAGCATTCGCTGTGTCTGCACTGTAGATGTGCACATTTCGCGAACACTATTTATGATCTGGATTTTAGTGTGGAGTGTAAATAATTCATGCTAAATGGGCTGATTCCTGGTCCCTAACTACCTAGGTCAATCATGGGGGTAGGGTTGGGGTGGATGTATAAGAGGAAAAGAGATGAGGAGGGCCAAGTGAGCTTAAGATGTTCAGGAGAGAAAGGAAAACAGGTATGAGGTGGAGCCGAAAGGAATCAATAGGGACATTCATGAATGAGGTAAACAGGAACTAGTCATGGCATAAGGAGAAGTAGATAGGAGACAAGGCAGGTAATATAAAGACAGTGCAGGTGTGTAGGGATGAAGGACAATATAAAGAATATGTTCATTGCGATAGTTTCTGTGGCAGATAACTATATGGAGATTCAGTCGAGCCCTGGCTCAGAATTTTCTTTCCTTACTTATAGTGAAGGACCTAAAACCCCTTCACCCTATGAAATTTAATAAGTCTAAATTATTTGAACAATAACAGAATTAATATTTTTTTTTCTCTGTCTACCTTAAGAGGTTTGTTGAACAGACATCTCCCTCCTCCGTTTTGCAGGAATTGGCGGTATTCATCAGTACTGCAGCGGGAGAACTTCTGGGGGAGGTAGTAACTGAAATAAAGACAAAGTAGTGTCAAGAATAATGAGCAGAACAATATACTGTATTTGCACTGGAGCTTATTATGTATGTATAGAAATATTTAGCATTCCCTTTATATGTTCTTCCTCTTGATTTGTTCTTGTTAGTCATCCTCTATTGTTTTACTGTAATTCATGAACGAGTTGTGGTAAAATGTCTAGTTATCATGATGAGTGAAACCTATACAATGAAAACCATACACGACATTCCAAAGCCTTGGCAGATTTATGAGAGCATATAATTGCACATAGATGAGTGCAGAGTGAGAATAGGTGACTGGGAGTATCTGATGACAAAGATAAATGGATGAACAGTACTCCGTTAATCCAAAGATAAACAGTAATCCATTATTTTATAGTCACTTCTATTAAACTACTTTTAAGGAAAGTTGCAAAGTTTTTTTTATATTTATTTTGTAACAGTTATATATACACACAGTATATAGCGCACACATATTCTACAGCACTTTACAGAGAATATTTAGTCTGTCGCATCAGTCCCCACACCATATTCTATATTATCTATCACATGGACACAAATACACATAGGGTAACCAATTCACCCAATTGTAGATTTTAGATTGTGGGTGAAAACCCAGAGGAATCCAACACAGGTTAGGTATGATATGTCGACAATCAGCATGTTTACATGTTCAAAATGTTGACAGATGTCATTACGGATGTATATCTGCTCACATTTTAAACAAGTTGACATCCTGAATGTCGGCAATCAGGACATGTTGACATTCTGTTGTCAACAGTTTGATTGTCAACATTATAGAAGTTGACATGTTGACTGGAACCTATTCAATGTATACTCCGCTTACCACTGCGCCAACTGTGATCAGATAAAACGGTATTACTGTAGAACAATTAAGCTATTAATTTATGTTCCCAACAAACATAATTTGTAAATTGATAGGCTAATCCATTTGTCAGCTCTGTATCTTCATTCATTTGTACACTTATAAAATAAAAAATATTTACAATGGCTGTACCTAGTGATATTCATTGGCACTGCACATATGTATTGATTCAAGATTAACATGGATAAGTGCATCATTCTGGGATGACAAACATGACTGTATCTTAGGTTTATACAGTTTTGATTGTGATTAAGATCCACTAGAAATAAGTCTGGGAAATCCCCCCTGCCTCATATGTTACTCTACGGTGATATTTCCTGCCTGCATTACACAAGAGTTGTCTCCCATCCCATTCATTGCTCTCCTGCACAACAATTCAATAGGATTTCAGTTCTCAGTGAAAGTTTGCAGTACATTTGGGTGAGTTATCAGATCAGTATGGTTACACAATTTACACCAGTAAAGGTACAGAAACCTCACAATTAGTCTTATGCACAAAAAAAGTGAAGGCTCGGGGATCTAAGCACTCAAGCTTGGTACAGGTACACACTATACGATATATCGCACGATATATAGTTTCGACATGGATCGGAACAATATACTGTGCTCATAATATAGTGTATACTCCCGATCCGTTGTACCCGGCCGTCATTCACGGTATCATCCCATGCTGCACATCCAGTTGGGCTGATTCCACAGCTGATGCGGTGTAGTTACAAGCACCATCTAACGATAAACCATGCCGTTGTTCAGAGGATGATGCAGTGTGTATGGTGGATGCAATGTATCGTTATATCGCATTGCTGGGTCATACTGTACCATCGCATGGTGTGTACCCAGCTTTAAGCTTCTGTCACTTACCCAGTATCCTCCATGATGCAGCCAAGCCACAGATCCGGGCAGCTGCAGTCGCCTAGATGAAAGAACACACATCACTGTACTAAAGAACTACTCATGAATAGTTAAATCCAAAGTAAAGCCCAGATATCTGGGGGAGATCTTACCAGCAGCAGTCCGTGGTTTATTATACATCATGCCAAGGTTTTGTCCCAGACTCTGTGCCAATGTCACTGCCATGGCAGCAATGTTTCCATACTATATGGGCAGACCACAACATAGATGCATTATAACCACAGTACATCTTCTACAGGTCTATCTATATATTGCACATACAGTACCACACCAGTTACAATTGTAACTAGAATTATTACATCATTTTTCCACTGCATGTATGTCTTATATGAGGCCAATACAGTATGTAATGATACAGTGTATATTTGTAAGCTAACTTGAGTCTGACCTGACACATCCTACCACAGTATCTTTGTGTTTCACGTTAGCAGCATGGTTAAGCTTGATCATTTATTGATAGTTTTACTGCAGGCCTAAACATAACAGGACCTGACTGATCATTAAAGGTTTGAGTTGTTTAATATCTGTGTAACAACTAAACTTTTTTTTCTTGCATGTTAAGGCAGAAATAAGTATATCACACTTATTTAGGAAGGCTTAAAAACAGGAGATATATGAGATACAGTACTGTGGGGTAAATGTATTATACCCACAGCGAAGAAGGAAGCCACTCCGACAAGATGTACTAACATCTAGTTTGCCTAAGTGGGGAGAGTAAACTCCCCCCACCGGTGATCCCCGCAGAGCACACAGTGTATCAGCTCAGTGCTGATGTGCTGTTTCTCCCAACCCAGCATGCTCCACTGTACATGCTTGAGATCTCGCAAATCATGCAAAATCTCCTGCGCAGCCCGGAGTCCAAATGCCTCCACAGTCAGGGACAGCTCTGTCCCTGCTGTGGAGATAGGGCAAAGCCATCTGCAGCTGTCAATGACGATAGCTGACCGTTCGTACATTGCTCTGGATATCGGCATGCTGACTTTTAGGTAGAAGCGCCGATATGCACAGGGGTGCATAGCATGAGTCCGCACCGCCAGTGTCATACATGGGGGAGAAGCGATATCAATGTACATAACGTGCGCTGATACCACTTCTCCCCCATAACGAAGGATAATACATTTGCCATCTCCTACTTTCTAAGCAACAGTTCTCGATGCAGCCATCAACATCTATTGGGATGGCATTATGGGGTTGGCTTTTCAGATATCGTCTCAGTTAATGTCATTTTCATTAGCCTGCTTTCCTGTATGAGACAAGCCCGTCCGGAGAGGGTTCCTCTGATGCTTCCCTGGTGAGCTAGAGATCTTTCCAATATGCACATTAAATATTTTGATTTACATATATGCAGCCTGCATGCATGTGCACTTGCATGTATGGGTCCTAATAAAATGACTTTCATCTGTGCTCATCGCAGGGACTGGCTCTTATCAAAGTCTGTGTCCTGGAATCTGGCGCTTCATAAATAGTCCTAAAATCCTCCAAAAAGAAAACCATTCTAAATTGCTGCGGTATGCAGCAATAAGGATTGTTATACAGGACACCTAGAAGTACATATATCATTTGAGTGCAATTTTTTCATCGACAATGGCTTTAGGCTCTTATTCAGACCCAGATGCAGCCACGCGTCTGTAAGCAGCGTCTGCATCCAGGAGGTATGTGCACGTGCACCATCCACAGTGCGCAACCCTTCACCATGTGGCTGCATCCTGGAAGGGGTGGCGTTGATGCAGCCTTTTAATGGCCGTGGTCCGGACAACGCAGGCGTGTCTGGATTGTTTTCGGGGCATCTGCGTGACGTCACACTCAGTCACTTAGACAAAAAAAGGCGCTGGACCGCTTGCCAGTGCAGCCAGGGGTCAACCACACACACACATACTAGGTGGCACCCAGCATGTGAGTAGATGGATGCAGATCTTGCTGCGGAAACAATATCTGCATCCATCTCTGAATAACTCCCTTAGTGCAGATTTACATCTTTAAGTAATGTTGGTAACAGTGATTATATGCTGCTAACTTAGGTTTATAACTTACTAATAAAGTGACTCCCTTTTGAACCTAATTACCCTGTCTCACCTTCCTAACTATACCCATTTTGGAACTGATGTAAAGGTATAATAAACTCCTTTGATGAGTCCCTAAAACAGTGTTTCCCAACCTTGGTCCTAAAGGCACACTAAGGGTTTATTTGCTAAAGAGCGGGTTTGTTAGAAGTGGACATGTTGCCCATAGCACCCAATCAGATTCTACTTAACATTTGTCTAGCTGCTTCAAGAATAGCTAGAATCTGATTGGTTGCTAAGGGTGACACCTCCTCTTCTAAAAATCTGCACTTTAGTAAACATACACCTAATAGTCCAGGTTTTAAGGATAGCCATACTTGAGCACAGGTGATTAAACCTTGGTTATTTTGATTTAACAATATGTGCTTATGCATGGATATCCTTAAAACCTGGATTGTTAGTGTGCCTTAAAGACCGAGGGTGGGAAACACTGGCCTACACTCTTGCCCTATACTGTAGACACTACATACATTTTGGAATTTGTGTGTTGATAATGAGTAGTCTGCTAAATTCTTTTCTGCCCCATCAATATGCTATGAGATTTGTTATTAGTCTATATTGAATATAACATGCTCCTAAGCGAAGATACAGTCTTGGCGGTACACTGAGAACAGTGCTGATAGGGGCCGAAGTGCAAAGCTTCCAAATAATAAACAACATAACTACAGTTGAGATCTATGCATAGGGTAATGCCTTTCCTCGGATTTATAATCTGATAATTGCTGGATGAACTATGAAGCTGAGGTGGTATACTGACCTCAATTACGCCACCACTTTTGGTCAGAGAGCATATACCGCCAAAATACGCAGCTCCACTGCGGCTGCTCTTAAACGTGCGTCCTCTAAATACAGAGAAAGAAAAAGTATGAGTTAGGTGCTCTGTAGACAGGTTTAATGGGTTGGGATCACTTGAATAAAAAAAGGCTAAGCATTAAGATTACTAATAGTAAATGGTCGAAATAACCCACAAAGTGTCTGTATCAAAGTTAGACTCTCAATGTATTGGTATGTATTTTCCATGGCAATAAAAACCTACTGTGCACCAGCTCATCTGTCTGCCCATCCATTCACTTTTATCATACCTCCAGTTTGTTTTTAATTGGAATGTGTAACAAGATTAATATAGGCAGTGCTATTTTTCAGCAGGAACCCAGGCCCAGATTTATCAAGCCTTGGAGATTGGTAAATAACTGTCATTTTTCAAACACAGCCTGTAACATGGCAGCTAGGAGCTGATTGGTTGGTACTTTATCACCGTACAATTTATCACTCTCCAAGGCTTGATAAATCTGGGTCCCAGTTACTAAACCAAATATGACATAATCAGGAACTGGGTTCCTGAACCTGTCCTGGGCCAAAATGCATTTTAATAAATGTTATTTTACAGTCCATTTTGAGTGCCTTCTTTTCTATCTGATCACTTTTTTAATTACTCTACCCCCAGATTTTCTAGGTAAATCAGAGCAAATAGAAAGCTTTACGGTATGTCATATAAATCTACAGCATATCGGAAGCAATTGAAGAATCGGGAGAATAACAAAGTATAGGGCAGAGGTTCCCAAACCAGGTCCTCAAGGCATCCTCATGGTCCATGTTTTAAGGATAACCATGCTTGGGCACAGGTGACCTAATTAGGACCTCAGCCAATTTAATTTAACCATCTGTGCTCAGCCATGGATATCTTTAAAACCTGGACTGTTAGGGTGGCTTGAGAACCGCATTTGGGAACCACTGCTATAGGGCCTTTGTCAGATGCAATTGCACTATTTTACCACAGGACACTTCTACAGGTGTATAGCCTGTACTCTGCATTTTCATACCTGAGTGAATGCTGTCACATTTATATCTCTCCCTTACTCATTCTGAACATTTCCTTGTTAAACTGTTCATGTCACCCTCTCTTTTTATATTTATGGACGCCTGTTAATATGTTAAATTATCCAATGGACGCCTGTTAATATGTTAAATTATCCAATGTGCATAGATGGGTAGAAAGAAATGAATACTACTGTACAGGTTGAGTATCCCATATCCAAATATTCCGAAATATGGAGTATTCTGAAATAGGGAATTTTTGGAGTGAGACTGGGATAGTGAAACCTTTGTTTTGTGATGGCTCAATGTACACAAACTTTGTTTAATACACAAAGTTATGAAAAATATTGAAAATATTGTATTAAATGACCTTCAGGCTGTATTTATAAGGTGTATATGAAATATAAATTAATTGTGTGTATGTACACAAACTTTGTTGTTGTTTTTTTAAATCTGTTTACTATTTTCAAAAATACAAAACAGTTTACAGCATCACATCAAATAGGGTACAGCGTAACTGAATCAAGACAGAACAGTACAAAAAAGAATGCACTCCATATATAGACAACAGGGTCAAGCAAAACCGTAATAAAGACAATAAAATAGAGCCACAGATCTGCGATCCTACTGAGAACATACTAACACATGAGGACATAAGTAATACGAAAAAGGAGATCCGGTCAGATCCAACTAGAATGGGAAGCATAAATTGACTGTGATGGAAAACCCACATAAGATATAACAAAAAAAACAGTAGACTGAAAGAGGAGGATGGGGGGAGAAGAGGGTGAGAAAAAGAAAAGGGGGGGAGGGGGGGGGGGAGAACAATCAATCAAAACTGCAATGTTATGAGATCAATTTGAGTAGCAAAGGACATAATATTCTGTACAGGCTCGCCCCAAACACTAGCCCATGTTAAGTACAAGAAAGTCATAGGAATGTCTAAGCGTAGGACCAGTGGCGTAAGTTCGCCCCAGTCGTCCGGAGGCATGATAAATGTTGGTGCCCCCCCTACATACTGTATACACACACACCCTTCATATGTAGCTATCCGGCACTCATGTTGAACAGTAGTAGCGTGCTCAGGTGCCTTTCCCAATAGTAATATAGATACACATACAAAGTGGACGGAACTCCAAGTCAGTCATCACAATAAAATAGACACCAGCATACCTTTATAGCACAACTACAGTACTCCCTCACCCACCAGCGTGTCACAATGTAGATGCTTTGGCACAGTGGTGTGCCGATATACAGTATATATATATAAAAAACACACAAACGCCTCTTTCAATTAAACACACACACAAACACGACTTTCACTTAAACACACACAAGCCTCTTACTTACACACGCCTCCTACGCTTAAACACACACCTCCTTCGCTTAAACACACACACTCCTCACTTACACACATGCCTCTCACTTACACACACACCTCTCACTTACACACACACCTCTCACTTACACAAACACCTCTCACTTATACAAACGCCTCTCACTTACACATGCTTCCTTCACTTAAACTCACACACGCCTCCTTCATTTAAACTCACACACACATGCTTCCTTCACTTAAACACACACACACACGCTTCTTTTACACACACACACACACACCTCTTTCACTTAAACACATATATGCCTCTCACACACATACACACACACGTCTCCTTACACACACAAACGCCTCTTTCACTTAAAAACACACACACAAACAAAAACAAACAAATGCTTCCTTCACTTACACACACACACACACACACACACACACACACACACACACACACACACACACACACACACACACCTCACTTAAACATGCACACATAAAACACAGTGCTGCCAACATTTATTAAAGACCCCCCAGCACCACTCCCCTTTCCAACTACACACACCCCCACAGTGCAGCTTGAGGCAAGTGCTGCCAGTGCCTACCTGCTGCTATCAGCCCAACGGAAGAACAGAGAGCTTCACTCGGCCAGCTCATCTGGAAGGGCCTGGCAGGAGCTGCGTTCTGGAGCTCCCCCTAGCTGTAGCCACAGCCAGCTCTCTGTATATTCTAGGAGGCAGCTTCCGTGTTACTGACACGAAAGCTCCCCGCAGCAAACGATCTTCAGAGTCAGGCAGCTGGAGACAATGGAGGAGATGTGCCCCTTTGAGGTCAGGAGCCCGGTGGCAGCCGACTCCACTGCCTCCCAGAGTTCCGCCCCTGCGTAGGACACTAAGCTCTGTCAGGTTATATTCCTGTACAAATACCAGGAGGTGGTTTTGAATACCTTCAATATTTTGGGCTGCGTATCAGAATCAAGCGAATCTATGTAAGGTCCCCATTTCCCATAACAGTAGACTACTCCTTTTTCCAAAGCTGGCATAATAGCCTGTCTATCATAATACTTTGTAGTAAGTAACAATGTTTGTACTGCACCCAAAAATGGAGGAGGAGGTACGGTCCAGTTGCATAAAAGAACCTTCTTTGCTAAAGTGACAATTACAGTTAGGAGAGGGCTATCATGCTTCCTATCAGGCCCAAGGTCCGATTCTTTAAAATTAGAACATAAGAGAGGGTTACTTGTAAAGGTGTAAGTGAAAAACATCATTAATATAAACCACTAGTTTACCCCAAAACTTCCTTATTTTTGGGCATAACCAAAGATTGTGGAAAAAAGTTGCATTAGTACGCTTACTTTGAGGCAGTTACCAGACTCATCCGCCACCATATGCCGTCTATGGGCTTGGGAAATGTATACTCGTCTTTATATGAACATCCTATAGACAAGTACAGCGCAGAAATTTTAGCGTAGAGTCATAGGGGGTCATTCCGACCCGATCGCTCGCTGCAGTTTATCGAAGCACAGCGATCGGGTCGGAACTGCGCATGTGCCTGAAGCAGAGGCGGTCGCTGGCTGGGAGGGGGCTGGATGGCGGCGTTAAGCCGCCATTTATGGGGCGCAGTCCGGCCAACTCAGGCGTGGCAGGACCGTTGGGGGGACGGTCCGCAGCGGCTGCGTGACTTCACACGCAGCCACTGCGACCTGGGGCAGCGAAGAGGCTCTTCCGGCCAGTTGCATGAGCTGCGCTGGCTGGGAATAACTCCTGAGATGCAAAAGCATCTCTGCTGGGCGATGCTTTTGCATTTCAGCAGGGAGAGGGGGGAGGGGGGGGGGGGGGGCGGCACTGACATGCGGGGCGGACTAGCCCTGTGCTGGACGTCCCCCCGCATGTCTGAGTGCCTGATCGTAGCTGTGCAAACTAAGGTACTTGGTCTTATACGGGTGAAGCAATATAAAAGACAGTAAGTTATGGAGTACATCAGGGGAAGTAGAGGCTCTACACTGTGACATAATGGGCCGGGCATAATGAACAACCTGAAGATACATGTAAATTTGCTTATGGGGGATATCAAAAGTTTCATGTATGGTGCTAAATGGTAGGAGTTCCTCCCGGGTCAAAGACATCTTTAACCTTGGCAATCCCCTTCTCCCTCCAGTGAAGGAACAAGGAGTTATCCAGGCCTGGGGAAGGGGGAACAGAGGGTTACCCAGGAACATATTTAGAGCAGTCATAAGGCCTAGACAGAGTTATGCATATGCCCCGCCAAGCCATATAAGTGTCACAAAATAACACATTATTCAAAATATAGCTAGGAATAAGGCGTTTTGGAGAGTGGAGGAGAGCGGCTGTGGAAAACGGAGCAAACATAGAAGACTCAGTTTGTGGGTGGGTGTAAGTGTGCCTATCTACAAACCAATCACTAATATATCTGAAATGCACGGCCCTCATGAAGGTGAGTATATCAGGCAAGCCAAGGCCTCCCTTAGACCTAGGAAGATGTAACTTAGCTACGGCAATACGACGGTGACCTCCTTTCCATAAAAACGAGGTGAACAATTTGGTGAAAGCTTTGATATCTGAGAGGGTCAAACAAATAGGGAGCATTTGAAAGGGGTAGGATAATTTAGGGAAGGCTACACTCTTTATACACAAGCTTTGTTTAATGCGCAAAGTTATTAAAAATATTGTCTAAAATTACCTTCAGGCTGTGTGTATAAGGTGTATATGAAACATTCTGTGCTTAGACTTGGGTCCCATGCCATGATATCGGATTATAGTATGAAATTATTCCAAAATACGGAAAAATCCGATCACCAAAACACTTCTGTTCCCAAGCATTTTGGGTATGGGATACTCAATCTGTACCAATTAAGTGTAAGTACTAGCTTGGAGGTGGTGGTGATTAAACAGTCAGAATAAAAATACAGCACAGACTGCCCTCAAATATGTCACCCACTGTCCCAACCGGGAGGTCTTCAGTTTGCTGGCAAAGAGCATTGTGGTTTTTCACAGGTTCTAGCAACGCTTTCAGTCGCACTGACGAACACAGCGAGATTGACAGGAAGTGGGAGTTTCTGGTTGGAAACTGACCCGTTTCTGGGAGTGTTTGGAAAAACGCAGGCGTGGGCGGGCGTTTGCTGGGCGGGTATCTGACGTCATTACCGTGTCATCCGTCACAGCAATCATTGCACAGAATAAGTAACTACAGGGCTGGTCTCGTTCTGCACAAAAATAAGAATTTACTTACCGATAATTCTATTTCTCATAGTCCGTAGTGGATGCTGGGCACTCCGTAAGGACCATGGGGAATAGCGGCTCCGCAGGAGACTGGGCACAAAAGTAAAAGATTTTAGGTCACCTGGTGTGCACTGGCTCCTCCCCCTATGACCCTCCTCCAAGCCTCAGTTAGGATACTGTGCCCGGACGAGCGTACATAATAAGGAAGGATCTTGAATCCCGGGTAAGACTCATACCAGCCACACCAATCACACCGTACAACTTGTGATCTGAACCCAGTTAACAGTATGATAAACGTAGGAGCCTCTGAAAAGATGGCTCACAACAATAAACAACCCGATTTATGTAACAATAACTATATACAAGTATTGCAGACAATCCGCACTTGGGATGGGCGCCCAGCATCCACTACGGACTATGAGAAATAGAATTATCGGTAAGTAAATTCTTATTTTCTCTGACGTCCTAGTGGATGCTGGGTACTCCGTAAGGACCATGGGGATTATACCAAAGCTCCCAAACGGGCGGGAGAGTGCGGATGACTCTGCAGCACCGAATGAGAGAACTCCAGGTCCTCCTCAGCAAGGGTATCGAATTTGTAAAATTTAGCAAACGTGTTTGCCCCTGACCAAGTAGCTGCTCGGCACAGTTGTAAAGCCGAGACCACTCGGGCAGCCGCCCAAGATGAGCCCACTTTCCTTGTGGAATGGGCTTTTACAGATTTTGGCTGTGGCAGGCCTGCCACAGAATGTGCAAGCTGAATTGTACTACAAATCCAACGAGCAAACGTCTGCTTAGAAGCAGGAGCACCCAGCTTGTTGGGTGCATACAGGATAAACAGCGAGTCAGATTTTCTGACTCCAGCCGTCCTGGAAACATATATTTTCAGGGCCCTGACTACGTCCAGCAACTTGGAGTCCTCCAAGTCCCTAGTAGCCGCAGGTACCACAATAGGCTGGTTCATGTGAAACGCCGAAACCACCTTAGGGAGAAATTGAGGGCGAGTCCTCAGTTCTGCCATGTCTGAATGAAAAATTAGGTAAGGGCTTTTATATGATAAAGCCGCCAATTCAGAGACACGCCTGGCTGAAGCCAGGGCTAACAGCATGACCACTTTCCATGTGAGATATTTCAATTCCACAGTGGTGAGTGGTTCAAACCAATGTGATTTTAGGAGACTCAACACCACATTGAGATCCCAAGGTGCCACTGGAGGCACAAAAGGAGGCTGTATATGCAGTACCCCTTTGACAAACGTCTGAACTTCAGGCACTGAAGCCAGTTCTTTTTGGAAGAAGATTGACAGGGCCGAAATTTGAACCTTAATGGACCCTAATTTTAGGCCCATAGATAGTCCTGTTTGCAGGAAATGCAGGAAACGACCCAGTTGAAATTCCTCTGTAGGGGCCTTCTTGGCCTCACACCACGCAACATATTTTCGCCAAATGCGGTGATAATGTTTTGCGGTTACATCCTTTCTGGCCTTGACCAGGGTAGGGATGACTTCATCTGGAATGCCTTTTTCCTTCAGGATCCGGCGTTCAACCTCCATGCCGTCAAACGCAGCCGCGGTAAGTCTTGGAACAGACAAGGTCCCTGCTGGAGCAGGTCCTTTCTGAGAGGTAGAGGCCACGGGTCCTCCGTGAGCATCTCTTGAAGTTCCGGGTACCAAGTCCTTCTTGGCCAATCCGGAGCCACGAGTATAGTTCTTACTCCTCTCCTTCTTATGATTCTCAGTACTTTGGGTATGAGAGGCAGAGGAGGGAACACATACACTGACTGGTACACCCACGGTGTTACCAGAGCGTCCACCGCTATTGCCTGAGGGTCCCTTGACCTGGCGCAATATCTGTCTAGTTTCTTGTTGAGACGAGACGCCATCATGTCCACCTTTGGTTTTTCCCAACGGTTTACAATCACGTGGAAGACTTCTGGGTGAAGTCCCCACTCCCCCGGGTGGAGGTCGTGTCTGCTGAGGAAGTCTGCTTCCCAGTTGTCCACTCCCGGAATGAACACCGCTGACAGTGCTGTCACATGATTTTCCGCCCAGCGAAGAATTCTTGCAGCTTCTGCCATTGCCCTCCTGCTTCTTGTGCCGCCCTGTCTGTTTACGTGGGCGACTGCCGTGATGTTGTCCGATTGGATCAAAACCGACTGACCCTGAAGCAGAGGCCTTGCTTGACTTAGGGCATTGTAAATTGCCCTTAGTTCCAGGATATTTATGTGAAGAGACGTTTCCATGCTTGACCACAAGCCCTGGAAGTTTCTTCCCTGTGTGACTGCTCCCCAGCCTCTCAGGCTGGCATCCGTGGTCACCAGAATCCAGTCCTGAATGCCGAATCTGCGGCCCTCTAGAAGATGAGCACTCTGCAACCACCACAGGAGAGACACCCTTGTCCTTGGAGATAGGGTTATCCGCTGATGCATCTGAAGATGCGATCCGGACCATTTGTCCAGCAGATCCCACTGAAACGTTCTTGCATGGAATCTTCCGAATGGAATCGCTTCGTAAGAAGCCACCATCTTTCCCAGGACCCTTGTGCATTGATGCACTGACACTTGTCCTGGTTTCAGGAGGTTCCTGACTAGCTCGGATAACTCCCTGGCCTTCTCCTCCGGGAGAAACACCTTTTTCTGGACTGTGTCCAGAATCATCCCTAGGAACAGTAGACGTGTTGTTGGAATCAGCTGCGATTTTGGAATATTTAGAATCCACCCGTGCTGACGTAGCACCACCTGAGATAGTGCTACTCCGACCTCTAACTGTTCCCTGGACCTTGCCCTTATCAGGAGATCGTCCAAGTAAGGGATAATTAAGACGCCTTTTCTTCGAAGAAGAATCATCATTTCGGCCATTACCTTGGTAAAGACCCGTGGTGCCGTGGACAACCCAAACGGCAGCGTCTGAAACTGATAATGACAGTTCTGTACCACAAACCTGAGGTACCCTTGGTGAGAAGGGTAGATTGGGACATGGAGATAAGCATCTTTGATGTCCAGAGACACCATATAGTCCCCTTCTTCCAGGTTCGCTATCACTGCTCTGAGTGATTCCATCTTGAATTTGAACCTTTTTATGTAAGTGTTCAATGATTTCAGATTTAAAATCGGTCTCACCGAGCCGTCCGGCTTCGGTACCACAAACAGCGTGGAATAATACCCCTTTCCCTGTTGTAGGAGGGGTACCTTGATTATCACCTGCTGGGAATACAGCTTGTGAATAGCTTCCAATACTGCCTCCCTGTCGGAGGGAGACGTTGGTAGAGCAGACTTCAGGAACCGGCGAGGGGGAGACGTCTCGAATTCCAGTTTGTACCCCTGTGATACTACCTGCAGGATCCAGGGGTCCACTTGCGAGTGAGCCCACTGCGCGTTGAAATTTTTGAGACGGGCCCCCACCGTGCCTGAGTCCGCTTGTAAAGCCCCAGCGTCATGCTGAAGACTTGGCAGAAGCGGGGGAGGGCTTCTGATCCTGGGAAGAGGCTGCTTGCTGCAGTCTTTTTCCCCTTCCTCTGCCCCGGGGCAGAAATGAGTGGCCTTTTGCCCGCTTGCCCTTATGGGGACGAAAGGACTGAGTTTGAAAAGACGGTGTCTTTTTCTGCTGAGAGGTGACCTGGGGTAAAAAGGTGGATTTCCCAGCCGTCGCCGTGGCCACCAGGTCTGATAGACCGACCCCAAATAACTCCTCCCCTTTATACGGCAAAACTTCCATATGCCGTTTTGAATCCGCATCACCTGACCACTGTCGTGTCCATAAACTTCTTCTGGCAGAAATGGACAACGCACTTACTCTTGATGCCAGGGTGCAAATATCCCTCTGTGCATCTCGCATATATAGTAATGCATCCTTTAAGTGCTCTATAGTCAATAATATACTGTCCCTATCCAGGGTATCAATATTTTCAGTCAGGGAATCCGACCAAGCCACTCCAGCACTGCACATCCAGGCTGAGGCGATTGCTGGTCGTAGTATAACACCAGTATGTGTGTATATACCTTTTAGGATATTTTCTAGCTTTCTATCAGCTGGTTCCTTGAGGGCGGCCGTATCAGGAGACGGTAACGCCACTTGTTTTGATAAGCGTGTGAGCGCCTTATCTACCCTAGGGGGTGTTTCCCAACGCGCCCTAACCTCTGTCGGGAAAGGGTATAATGCCAATAATTTATTAGAAATCAGCAGTTTTTTATCGGGGGAAACCCACGCTTTGTCACACACCTCATTTAATTCATCTTATTCAGGAAAAACTATGGGTAGTTTTTTCACACCCCACATAATACCCTTTTTTGTGGTACTTATAGTATCAGAAATGTTCAAAGCCTCCTTCATTGCCGTGATCATGTAACGTGTGGCCCTACTGGACATTACGTTTGTCTCGTCACCGTCGACACTGGAGTCAGTATCCGTGTCTGGGTCTGTGTCGACCATCTGAGGTAACGGGCGCTTTAGAGCCCCTGACGGTGTTTGAGACGCCTGGACAGGCACTAACTGATTTGCCGGCTGTCTCATGTCGTCAACAGTTTTTTGCAAAGTGCTGACACTGTCATGTAATTCCTTCCATACGACCATCCAGTCAGGTGTCGACTCCCTAGGGGGTGACATCACTATTACAGGCAATTGCTCCGCCTCCACATCATTTTCCTCCTCATACATGTCGACACAATCGTACCGACACACAGCACACACAGGGAATGCTCTGATAGAGGACAGGACCCCACGAGCCCTTTGGGGAGACAGAGGGAGAGTTTGCCAGCACACACCAGAGCACTATATATATGCAGGGATAACCTTATATAAGTGTTTCTCCCTTTTATAGCTGCTGTATATGTATTTTCTGCCAATTAGTGTCCCCCCTCTCTTGTTTTACCCTGATTCTGTAGAAGGACTGCAGGGGAGAGTCAGGGAGCCTTCCTTCCAGCGGAACTGTGAGGGAAAATGGCGCTTGTGTGCTGAGGAGATAGGCTCCGCCCCCTTCACGGCGGCCTTTTCTCCCGCTTTTTTTAGGAAAACTGGCAGGGGTGAAATGCATCCATATAGCCCAGGAGCTATATGTGATGTATTTCTTTAGCCATATAAGGTTTAAACATGTTTTATTGCGTCTCAGGGCGCTCCCCCCCAGCGCCCTGCACCCTCAGTGACCGGAGTGTGAAGTGTGCGCTACCTTATTGAAGACAGGAACGTCTTCTGCCGCCGATTTTTCCGGACCTCTTCGCTCTTCTGGCTCTGTAAGGGGGCCGGCGGCGCGGCTCCGGGACCCATCCAGGCTGAACCTGTGATCGTCCCTCTGGAGCTAATGTCCAGTAGCCAAGAAGCCCAATCCACTCTGCAGTCAGGTGAGTTCGCTTCTTCTCCCCTTAGTCCCACGATGCAGTGAGCCTGTTGCCAGCAGGTCTCACTGAAAATAAAAAAACCTATTTAAAACTTTTACTCTAAGCAGCTCTGGAGAGCTACCTAGCATGCACCCTTCTCGGCCGGGCACAAAAATCTAACTGAGGCTTGGAGGAGGGTCATAGGGGGAGGAGCCAGTGCACACCAGGTGACCTAAAAGCTTTTACTTTTGTGCCCAGTCTCCTGCGGAGCCGCTATTCCCCATGGTCCTTACGGAGTACCCAGCATCCACTAGGACGTCAGAGAAATGTGTTTGCTGCCACTCTGCTGCACAGGCGTTCGCACTCCTGCTATTCTAAAATACACTCCCCCGTGGGCGGCAACTATGCGTTTGCACGGCTGCTAAAAGTAGCTAGCGAGCGATCAACTCGGAATGAGGGCCCATGTGCACTGCTGGTGTGGCAGATATAACATGTGCAGAGAGAGTTTGATTTGGGTGTGTTATATTGTTTCTGTGCAGGGTAAATACTGGCTGCTTTATTTTTACACTGCAATTTAGATTTCAGTTTGTACACACCCCACCCAAATCTAACTCGCTCTGCACGTTATATCTGCCCCACCTGCACTGCTATGGTTTTGCCCATTAGCTAACAAATTTGCTGCTGTGATCAACTCTGAATTACCCCCTAAGGTTGATGATCAACAAATGCTCAAAAGAAATTCATGACTGTACAGAGGGCATTTGTGTTATGCTGTATAATATGGTTGGCAGCTAAGCTGCTAATTAAATTTCTTCTGCCGAGGAACGGCTTCTGTACTCCAGTCCCTCCTCAGAAACTGCAGGAGATGGAGGGGGTGGAGCATACTGGGGAGAGGAATCCTAAGGTATCGCGGCCGGCGGCAGTAGGAGCTGTCGTCCCCCCCCCCCCCCCGACGTCCGTCATGTAAAGGGAGAGCGTGGGATTGCTGCAGCCGCCCGTCACTCTCGCTTGATGCTGCAATCTGATTGGGCAGAGGCTGCTGCTACTCCTGCACTGAGAGTGAGAGCTTGGGGTTGAGGGCGCTGGTCAGCGAATGCTCTGTTGCAGACAGAATGCACAAGGGAGAGGGAGTGGGAGCGGCTGTAAGCGGACCACATGAGGGAATAGGTGGCCAGTCGGTGTGTCTGTAGATGGTGCACCCACAGGGCAAATGCACACACCTAGTTGTGGCCCTGGTCGTTGTAGAGAGCAGTGAGTAAGGTTGAGTGTAGGGAACAGTGAGGAAAGGTGTAGGGAGCATTGAGTGATGGAAGCAGAGAGAGTGGGTGTAGGGAACAATGAGGGTGAGTGTAGGGAACAGTGAAGGTTGGTGAGTGACGGAAGCAGAGAGAGTGGGTGTAGGGATCAGTGAGGGTGAGAGTAGGGAGCAGTGAGGGTGGGTGAGTGAGGGGAGCAGAGAGAGTGGGTGTAGGGAGCAGTGATGGTGGATGCATGAGGGTGGGTGAGTGAGGGGAGCAGAGAGAGTGGGTGTAGGGTGCAGTGAGAGTGGGTGTAGGGAGCAGTGAGGGTGGGTGAATGAGGGGAGCAGAGAGAGTGGGTGTAGGGAGCAGTGAGGGTATGTGAATGAGGGGAGCAGAGAGAGTGGGTGTAGGGAGCAGTGAGGGTGGGTGAGTGAGGGGAGCAGAGAGAGTGGGTGTAGGGAGCAGTGAGGGTATGTGAATGAGGGGAGCAGAGAGAGTGGGTGTAGGGAGCAGAGAGAGTGGGTGTAGGGAGCAGTGAGGGTGGGTGAGTGAGGGGAGCAGAGAGAGTGGGTGTAGGGAGCAGAGAGAGTGGGTGTAGGGAGCAGTGAGGGTATGTGAGTGAGGGGAGCAGAGAGAGTAGGTGTAGGGAACAGTGAGAGTGGGTGTAGGGAGCAGTGAGGGTATGTGAATAAGGGGAGCAGAGAGAATGGGTGTAGGGAGCAGTGAGAGTGGGTGTAGGGAGCAGTGAGGGTGGGTGAGTGAGGGGAGCAGAGAGAGTGGGTGTAGGGAGCAGAGAGAGTGGGTGTAGGGAGCAGTGAGGGTATGTGAGTGAGGGGAGCAGAGAGAGTGGGTGTAGGGTGCAGTGAGAGTGGGTGTAGGGAGCAGTGAGGGTGGGTGAGTGAGGGGAGCAGAGAGAGTGGGTGTAGGGAGCAGAGCGAGTGGGTGTAGGGAGCAGTGAGGGTATGTGAGTGAGGGGAGCAGAGAGAGTGGGTGTAGGGAACAGTGAGAGTGGGTGTAGGGGTCAGTGAGGGTGGGTGAGTGAGGGGAGC
This sequence comes from Pseudophryne corroboree, assembly GCF_028390025.1. Lineage (NCBI taxonomy): Eukaryota > Metazoa > Chordata > Amphibia > Anura > Myobatrachidae > Pseudophryne > Pseudophryne corroboree. The sequence goes on along the minus strand of NC_086446.1, from coordinate 378,208,754 downwards.
AGAGAGAGTGGGTGTAGGGAGCAGTGAGGGTGGGTGCATGAGGGTGGGTGAGTGAGGGGAGCAGAGAGAGTGGGTGTAGGGAGCAGTGAGGGTGGGTGAGTGAGGGGAGCAGAGAGAGTGGGTGTAGGGAGCAGAGAGAGTGGGTGTAGGGAGCAGTGAGGGTATGTGAGTGAGGGGTGCAGAGAGAGTGGGTGTAGGTAACAGTGAGAGTGGGTGTAGGGAGCAGTGAGGGTATGTGAATAAGGGGAGCAGAGAGAGTGGGTGTAGGGAGCAGTGAGAGTGGGTGTAGGGAGCAGTGAGGGTGGGTGAGTGAGGGGAGCAGAGAGAGTGGGTGTAGGGAGAAGAGAGAGTGGGTGTAGGGAGCAGTGAGGGTATGTGAGTGAGGGGAGCAGAGAGAGTGGGTGTAGGGTGCAGTGAGAGTGGGTGTAGGGAGCAGTGAGGGTGGGTGAGTGAGGGGAGCAGAGAGAGTGGGTGTAGGGAGCAGAGCGAGTGGGTGTAGGGAGCAGTGAGGGTATGTGAGTGAGGGGAGCAGAGAGAGTGGGTGTAGGGGTCAGTGAGGGTGGGTGAGTGAGGGGAGCAGAGAGAGTGGGTGTAGGGAGCAGTGAGGGTGGGTGCATGAGGGTGGGTGCATGAGGGTGGGTGAGTGAGGGGAGCAGAGAGAGTGGGTGTAGGGAGCAGTGAGGGTGGGTGAGTGAGGGGAGCAGAGAGAGTGGGTGTAGGGAGCAGAGAGAGTGGGTGTAGGGAGCAGTGAGGGTATGTGAGTGAGGGGTGCAGAGAGAGTGGGTGTAGGGAGCAGTGAGGGTATGTGAATAAGGGGAGCAGAGAGAGTGGGTGTAGGGAGCAGTGAGAGTGGGTGTAGGGAGCAGTGAGGGTATGTGAGTGAGGGGTGCAGAGAGAGTGGGTGTAGGGAGCAGTGAGGGTATGTGAATAAGGGGAGCAGAGAGAGTGGGTGTAGGGAGCAGTGAGAGTGGGTGTAGGGAGCAGTGAGGGTGGGTGAGTGAGGGGAGCAGAGAGAGTAGGGAGCAGAGATAGTGGGTGTAGGGAGCAGTGAGGGTACGTGAATGAGGGGAGCAGAGAGAGTGGGTGTAGGGAGCAGTGAGGGTGGGTGCATGAGGGTGGGTGCATGAGGGTGGGTGAGTGAGGGGAGCAGAGAGAGTGGGTGTAGGGAGCAGTGAGAGTGGGTGTAGGGAGCAGTGAGGGTGGGTGAATGAGGGGAGCAGAGAGAGTGGGTGTAGGGATCAGTGAGGGTGAGAGTACGGAGCAGTGAGGGTACGTGAATGAGGGGAGCAGAAAGAGTGGGTGTAGGGAGCAGTGAGGGTGAGGGTGAGAGTACGGAGCAGTGAGGGTACGTGAGTGAGGGGAGCAGAGAGAGTGGGTGTAGGGAACAGTGAGGGTGGGTGAGTGAGGGGAGCAGAGAGAGTGGGTGTAGGGAACAGTGAGGGACATCAGTGTGGACTGTGGAGCCACTGAGCCAAGTGTGTGTTCCCAACTTCCTGCTGCCAGTTGTAACCTCCCCCTGCTCTGTGACTCACCCCATGCTGCCTTAGTCCGCTCCTGCGCTGGACTCTTCCTCCGGCTCCTAGTCATGTGTGCGCCACTGCCGAGTGCAAGACAGAGCTCCGGAGTCTCACAGCGCAGTCAGTCCTGGGACCATCCATCCAGTTCTTTCAGGGGCTCAGTCAGGGTGGCGGGATGCAGCGCACCGGTGTTTGAGGCCACTCCCAACACCGAGATGATTTGCTGCGCTGCGCTGTGCTGCTGGCTGCTCCTCTTCTCTGTTCTCCCACTGCCACTCCCAGAATGGACGCTGGGTGGGAGCGGCAGCGCAGCACTGCTGATCACAAATCTGTCTGGCAACGACGGGGGGGGGGGGGGGGAATGTGACTTACGGCGCCTACAGGGTAAATGCTATCACCCTGCTTGCCAGTTTGTGTATGCCCGCAGATGCGCCCTCAGTGCTGACGAGCACCCACATAGTTACGGCCCTGTTTCCCACATTTTGTTCAGAATGGCCCACCAAAATAGACTAATAATGTCACAGAGCTGAAAGACATGGTTTTAATGCTACACACACATTTTCTGACATACATAAATGATCCTCCTATTTTCAGCAATACTACTCTATATTTAAAGACACAGGAATCCAGCACAAGTATTTTCTCATAATATGTATATACTCTGCTAATTTTTTTGCCATTATTTTTAGTTTTGTTCAGCTATTTAAAGCAATTAAGTACAGTATGTTTAAAGACATAAGGAAGAAGTGCATTACTGTGCTAAGGATACATACAAAGATGACACTGAAAGTAGGTGAATGTATGAGGGAATTCAATCAGCTCCTGCACTCTCCCAGTTTCTGAGAACTGCAGGGGGACCACGACAGAGATTAGGAGCTGCTTGCCTATACTAGTAACAGCTGTTACTTCCAGCATAAGAGTCTGGAGAAGCATGAAAGTACGGTAGGGCCCATTTCCCTGCATTCCTCTCATTTTCACGGGGGCGAGCGGGAGTGGGTCGGTGGCGTTTTTGGGGCGGCTTTGTGACGCTCCAATCTAAAAAATGACGGCGGACCTCTTGCATATGCAGCCTAGCTACGGCTGCAGGGGGTCGTCCACAGTTGCTACAACCACAATGAATTTGCGGTCGCAGCCGCTGAGCAGGCCAGTCTACATGCTGGGCGGCCTTGTCCTGCATTGAGCGGCCCCCAGCATGCGATAGAAAGGACTGCAGATTCTGCTTTTTAGCTGAATCTGCAATCCATACTGAATAACCCCCATTCTGCCTTTTTTGGCCTGATGACCTCAACAACAGAACTTCAGGGGACATCAGAGAAGCGCACCATTTACAGCACAGTCCTGTATTCATTATTATGAATTGCGTGTCATCTGCTTTATTCATTGAAAAAAAAGAATTGTTCTGCATTTTGTTTTGTCCAAAACATATCCCTACTGTATACAGACTACATTGTTGCCACAAAGGTTATTTTTTCTGAGCAGTTGATCTGCAGGCATCCCAGGCACCACCTATAATTCTAGTGGATGGAGGCAGTGTGATTTATTGACAATTTTCTTTTTTCTTAGGGAACAAATAATGTGAGTTAGTCTCCAAAATCAGAATCGGCTTACCCCTCAACTAGGGTATAGTAATATATATACTGCTGGTACAAGTGCTTGTAGGGGGTCCAATGTGCAAGTTCAGGGATATTTTAGTTCTCAGCATAGATTTAGTGTAGTTTAAGCCATGGTTATGGTAAAGTTTGGTTCAGGAGTTGGAATAAGTTTAGGGATGAAACCTTATGTGGATTCAGATTTAGGAAATGCTACCATTCTAATGTACATTTATGTAATGCCTTAGTATTCATGGTCTGATGTAAGTAGTTTGGACTACACACAGTAGAAGGGTAATGGAAGATGCTGACCTGATGACAGTGACATGTCAATGGATTATATAATAAGGTGCAGCTAACCCCATAGGACTCACGAGAAGAGGTGAGTGGCGTCACTATGCTCTGGTATCTCGGTGCTGCGGTATTTCATGAAATCAGCCAGTACTTGCAGAGGGTCCTCACTCACAGCTATCCTGTCTCCAGATGTCCAGGTTTCCATGGCAACCAGGACGATCCTGGTGTTAAGTTGTTCCCTAAAAATCTAGGAGGAGAATAAAGGAATAAACTAGGGAACACAGAACCAATTAGGGAGTCTCTGGAGGTACAAAGGCAGGAGAGCTACAGGAGAGTGGTCATCCCAAATCATAAAAAGCTATGGATCATAAATGGAGAACATGCAAGTCTTAAGGAGAACAATACTGTATAAACTTATTTATATTTCTGACTTGTATACGTTTCATCCTTTTACACTGGTTTCTAACGGTCACAACATTTAGGACATGATTCAGCGTCGAACGCAATGCCTGAACAAAATTTTGAAACGTTTGCGCAAAAATCCTTAATGCTGGGTACACACTAGCTGATATCAGAGCCGTAACTAGACGTTTTGGTGCCCTGTGCAAGAAGGAGCATGGGCGTCTCCCTCCCAATTTTACCTACAATTCACCTGCTGCCATAACCTTTCACCTGGCACCATTTCCATTCTTCCGCTCCTCTTACACTTTGCTTATGCATTAAAGATAACTCTGTGTTAGATATACAGTGCTCGTATATACTGTAGTTGAAACATGGCAGATATAAGATGATGGTACAATAAACATTGATGAATTCCAATCAGATGAACGGATTCAAATAGGATATTTCTGTTGTGCCTTTCACATGTGCCAGAGAGACTTCTGTAATTGTGCATGTGAAATTTTTGAATCAGTTATACACAGCACTAAAGTACAGGGGTGGCTTGATAATGAAGGACTCTGGACACACACAGCATGGGGAGTATACTTCAGCTCTACCAACAAAGTAACTAAGTGCAGCATGACAACCACTGCATAGTCAGATGCTGTATCCCGGACAGAGGGGTCTATTCATGAAGCAGTGAAAAGAGTGGAGAAGTGAGCCAGTGGAGAAGTTGCTCATGGCGACCAATCAGCTGCTTCATACAATTGTATAGCATGCAAATTATAACTGTTACTTCAATGATGATTGGTTGCCATGGGTAACTTCTCCACTGGCTCACTGCTCCACACTTTTCACTGCTTCATGAATAGACCCTAGAGGGAGCAGCATGGAGATGTTGCTACTGCTACTAGCACTAATTTGTATAGCCAGCAGCTAGGGCTGAGGAGTGCCGCCCACAGGGCCCTGCACTCTGTGCGGCGCACCAATGGCACACCCCTAGTTACGGCATTGCCCGATATATCGGCTGTTCAACTGAATGGGCAATATATCGCTGGCGTGTTGGCGGGTGTGTACCCCTGATATGTCTGTGAACTATGTCATTTGCAGACATATTATGTCGGCCCTGCAGCACAGCCGATGATATCTGCAGATATATTGGCATATCGTGCTGTGTGTATGGGTGGTCTGCAAACTGCCCATACACTTGCTGCAGAGGTCGCCGGTGTCTGACGTCACACGTGGGCATGCACATGTAAATGCCTGGCCAGTTGTGACGTCAAGCACAACACATCGGGCTGACGATTAGTAAGTGTGTATGGGCTGATTGTCAGATAGGTTGGTGGACCATCTGGATGGCAGATCTGTCGGCCTAGTGTGTGCCCAGCTTAATAACTCGTAGAGCGCATGCACTGGGACGTTCGCTATGAGAAATATTGTGGAAAAGTTCTGGGTGTTCCTGGGCGGTGGCTGGTAACGCATGCAGAAATGGTTTGTTTAATGGGCCTGTTATGGCAGTTATATTACGTGTCGGTGAAAGCGACTGGCTATACAGGTACACAGCCGCAGACACAGGAGACCATAGTCATGTGTAAAAACTAGAGGGCTGGTACAAGTTTTGATTGTACGACCGATGGTGGCATCTAAGGATACACCAATTGATATTACAACACCTATGGGCACTGGAACTGGTCGCAACCGCTTTGGGGGTAGTGTAGCAGCTTGCAACTGTGATCCTATATACAATAGACATGGCTCTGGCATACTACTTCCAGGGGCCATGAAGTGGGAATACAGAGTCACTCAGAAAGCGGAGGCTTGGCCGATGTGTGTCCAATGGTTGCATCTTTGTACACAAGTGGCGGATCACCTCCAGTGGCTGCGACATTTGCATATTTACGCACAGCCACTGCGTACTAAGGAGGTTATTCAGTACAGATTGTAGATTCTGCTAAAAATCTGAATCTGCAATCATTTCTCTCGCATGCTGGGGATCACCCATCACAGGGCAAGGTGCCCAGCATGCTGAATGGCCTGCCAGCTGCTGCGACCGCAATTTAATTGCGGTTGCAGCAACTGTGGAAGACCCCCTAGGCTGCGTATGTAGACAGTCCGCCGCCATATTCTTGATTGGAGCGGCTGCGTGTGATGTCACACAGTCACCGCGAAAATGCAGCCGCCCCACCTCTGTTTTCCCTGCGCTGCCTCCCAAATGCCTCTGCCTGTGATTCAGTTTGCAGCCAATATGATCAGAACGCATTGGCTGCTAGTGCAGGACGGGACCTGAGCAGGCACAATGCCGCCTGGAACGGAGAATAACCACCATACTACGGAGTCATTTGAGTACACCTCCGAATCAAAGTTCGCACAGCCCCATTTTGTCTGGTTTTCCATAGATTCTGACCATAAAATGAATTAGTTTTACAGTATTATGCTACAAAATAAAATCCCTACCAATCCATTAATGACAAAAAAAATAAAACAAAAAGCATTATCTACGTAGACTATACAACAGAAAGTTCTTCTTCATAAAATTTAGCCTGGTCACCAAGAAATTAAATATCCCCCGTCATTAAAGAGTGAGTTATAGCATTATTATTTTATTTGGGGAACCAATGGAAAGCTGAATGTTTCATTGGTGAATGGGCCACTTTTTCAAATATAAGGATGTCTGGGAAACGCCATGATAGATATTGGAAGGGCACTAGTGGCAATAATAGTACAATACAATATGTTGTAGCATACTTACGGTATCAGCTAAATTCACCACAGATTTGGCAAAACTACTTGTTAGACCCACAGACTGCCGCACCTGGTCAAACTAAGGAGGGCAAATACAAAGATAACATTTAGACTACATGCAATACCACAGAGTACACAAACTATTTAGAGAATAAGTAATTTTATACTCTATACTGACTATACAGGGATTCTAAAACTATAAACTAAAACAGTGGCTTAGGTTGCCTGGCTACCCACTGATTCAGACATGGGGTCTGAGTCACATTTTGCTTGCGATGCATCCCACCACTCTCCGCATGCATATAAGCATTTATTAATGCCGTATGCCTAAAGAAAAACACAAAGGACAGCTTTTGCGGTAAGAGCTGTCTTTTGCAATGACAGGACTTCCGGGTTTAGGACCTGGAGTCCTATCTGCATATGCATCGAGTGATGCGCACACTTCGGGGGTTGCTGGGCAGGCTACAGTTAAACAAGGCTTGAAAAGAGATCCGCATTAAATAGCCTGTTTGCGGGTGAGGCGACCGTATTAACCCATAGGTCCGAGAACTTATACCGGATTTTCTGGGTTAACAGTGTAATTTACAGGGTGAGAAAAAGGGTCTCTAATTGAATAGCCCCAGGCGTTAAAGCTTCCACCTTTTTCACTCGCTGTAAATTACCGCTGCTAATAATGTGTACATACTCTCTAGGGGGTGAATGACAGGTTTATCAAGCTATTTCCTTCCATTTGTGATTGATGTATATGGCCTATTCATACTTAGGGGGTAATTCCAAGTTGATCGCAGTAGGATATTTTCTAGCAGTTGGGCAAAACCATGTGCACTGCAGGGGGGGCAGATATAACATTTGCAGAGAGAGTTAGATTTGGGTGGGTTATTTTGTTTCTGTGCAGGGTAAATACTGGCTGCTTTATTTTTACACTGCAATTTAGATTGCAGATTTAACTCACCACACCCAAATCTATCTCTCTCTGCACATGTTATATCTGCCTCCCCTGCAGTGCACATGGTTTTGCCCAACTGCTAAAAAATTTCCTGCTGCGATCAACTTGGAATTACCCCCTTAGTTTGTTAATTTCAATGGAATTGTAGACATTGTAGAAACTCTCCATATTAATGCAGGTTAAATCATACTTGCCTACCTGACCCTCTCCATGAGGGAGAAAATGCTCTGTTCCTGGACTTTCCTGGTAATGTATGATTGCCATCACCTGTGGTGAGATAGGTAATTGATAAGAAAGGTGTTTCACCACAGGTGATGGCAATCTTACATTACCAGGAAAGTCCAGGAACAGAGCATTTCTCCCTCATGGAGAGGGGCAGGTAGGCAAGTATGGGTTAAATATCTATGTGTGTACGATCAAAGCAAGATCTACTACATAAATTACATTTTGGCTAGTGTAGCAAAAGTGCTTGTGACTAAGGGGGATCCTGTCTAATTAATTCTTCTCTCATTCCATGGCATAGTTCTAAGAGGAGATGCATGCATTATGCTTTGTGTTTGAATTTCCTTTTGGGTTAAGAGACAATGGTGTGGCTTAGATTTTCTTAAGGACGTTTGCATTTGATAAAAGAAGATATAACCACCTGGCCACATAGAAGCAACAACCCCATACTGACCCAGGCTGGGTGTAAAACAAATGATGTTAGTGGGGCCCTGTGCTTTGGGCCTTTTGTGGTGTGCCGTTTGGCCTGTGCTTGTCTACACTTCATCAGAGGCACCCACCATGCTCATTGTTCCCCTGTTTTAATGGGAACCAGTGCAGTTGCTAGTGCTATTAACGAGGGAGGGGGGCAGGATTTTTGTGTGTGTGTGAAGAAAGGTAGGGAGTTATTTACTTAATAGTTACGCACACTCCATTTAATTTCAATAGACCATTAACTATATATATATATATATATATATATATATATATATCTATCTCGGAGCTTGGATCCTGTGGGGGTGTCTATTCACATTTCCCTTAAGAGTGACCAATCAGATACTTCCCAGGACCACCCATGGTGTGTGCATCATACAACGCATGCGCAGAAGGACTCCCGGCTCCTAACCCAAAATTCCCCACACCACAAAGTATAGCTCTCATCGGGAGAGCTGTCCTTTGTTAATATCTCCATGCCTACGGTGTTAATAAACTACGATATGCATGCGCTGAGTGGTGGGATGCACCGCATTTACATTGCAATGCGTCATGCATCCTGCCCAGGTTCCTCTTTCACCCCATTACAGTTTTTACTTGTGGGCTCTCCTCTGACAGGATGTCCTCCACTGCTGGTTCAGGCATGAAAGGTATGGGTCAGTGGGACTCAAGATCTTTGAACCTATTAGTTTAGGTCCTTGTTCTCCTTTACAGTGGAAATAGAGCCTTTACTGATTTGCTTCGCACGGAGGGTGGGCCTCCCTTTTTTGTCTTCAGGTGTATCCAAATACCAACCCTCCCTGATTGTCAGGGAGACTCCCTGAAATAGTGGCAATCTCCCTGACTCCCTGGAGAGTCTAGCAATCTCCCTGATTATACCTTACCCCCATTATGTAACCGTTATATTCTTGGAAAATAAAATAAATCAGAAAGAGATATTCTGTCCCAAGTGTGAAGGGTCAGCTGTTGATTTTTGGTATCTGCTATGGTCTTGTCCTCTAATGGCTGATTTATGGTCTCAGGTTTTGGACTGTGTGGCTACTTCCGTCAATAGAATACACCTAGCTGATCCCCAAATTAGCTTGTGTGGTCTTATACTTACTCATGCCCTCAATAGTTACTTGCAACTGTATATTATTATTTTATTTACACTAGCCATAGTATGAATTGGTAGAACATGGATACTTCCCGGGAAACCCTCCCTCCCTTCCTGGATAGGTCTGGTTAGTACCATTGTCTCTCATGAAAGATTTATGTATAAGAATCTGGTATGGTCACTGTGGCCGTCCACTTACTACGCTCTCAACCCGGACATTCAGGGACCCACTGCTTCCCAGACCAGCAATGAGTTATCCCCTGGCCCTCCTGCAGACCATTTTAAGCAATGTCATAAGAATGGCCCAATGCAGAGGGCAGGATGGGCCCCACTGCCTGAGGGACCTGCACTTACCTTAGGTAGGCAGGGCTGACCTTGTGTGTGCTAGACTGATCGAGGACTCCTGCTAGGTGATATCAGCGCTGATGATGAGGGGGGAAGTCCCAGAGCAGCACCCCCGTGTCTGATTCTGCGCACGCCTATGGCTGCCTCTAACTAACAGACAGCTGTACATTATTTCTGATTAACTGCTGTCTGTGAATTAAAGGCAGCCACAACCAGTGTAACTGGCACTGCCAGAGTCTGCCTAACCGAGTGCCAAACAAAGGAAAGCACAAGGGGTGGGGGTCCCCATCACAAACTGGGCAAAGGCCACTGCGTTTCTGCCCCCAGTAATATACATGTCCCCTGTTCTCCGCACCGTACAGGACATTGTGCTTGTACCCCTGTCACCCACTGTCTCTCCCTGTAACTCTCTGCCTCCCCCTGCCATCCATTGTCACACTCTGCCTCCCTATGTCAACCTCTGCCTCCCCCTACCTGCCGTTGTCACACTCTGCCTCCCTATGTCAACCTCTGCCTCTCTATGTCAACCTCTGCCTCCCCCTGGCTTCAGTTGTCACCCTCTGCCTCTTTATGTCAACCTCTGCCTCTCCCTGCCTTACACGGTCACCCATTGCCTCTGCCTGTCACCCACTGCCGTGTAGCATATAGTGAACTTGGACTGGGGTGGAGGAAGTGGGCCAAATGATATTTAAATTATATTTTTGGACCTGGCCCCACCACTCACAAGTTCTGCCACTGCGGACACTACTTTACCTTAAGTATTGTTTCCATAATTTCCTGGCTGTTCCCATCTCAGTACACTAATTATATGTATTTTGGGGGTAATTCCAAGTTGATCGCAGCAGGAATTTTTTTTAGCAGTTGGGCAAAACCATGTGCACTGCAGGTGTGGCAGATATAACATTTGCAGAGAGAGATAGATTTGGGTGGGTTATTTTTCTGTGCAGGGTAAATACTTGCTGCTTTACTTTTACACTGCAATTTAGATTGCAGATTTAACTCACCACACCCAAATCTATCTCTCTGCACATGTTAGATCTGCCTCCCCTGCACTGCACATGGGGGGTAATTCCAAGTTGATCGCTGCAGGATTTTTGATAGCAACTGGGCAAACCCATGTGCACTGCAGGGGAGGCAGATATAACATGTGCAGAGAGAGTTAGATTTGGGTGTGGTGTGTTCAATCTGCAATCTAATTTGCAGTGTAAAAATAAAGCAGCCAGTATTTACCCTGCACAGAAATAAATTAACCCACCCAAATCTAACTCTTTCTGCACATGTTATATCTGCCTCCCCTGCAGTGCACATGGTTTTGCCCAGTTGCTATCAAAAATCCTGCTGCGATCAACTTGGAATTACCCCCATGGTTTTGCCCAACTGCTAAAAAATTTCCTGCTGCGATCAACTTGGAATTACCCCCTTTATACCTTACTAAGTGTTACAGATTGAGTATCCCATATCCAAATATTCCAAAATACGGAATATTCCGAAATACGGAATTTTTTGAGTGAGATAGTGAAATGTTTGTTTTTTGATAGCTCAATGTACACAGACTTTGTTTAATACACAAAGTTATTAAAAATATTGTATTAAATGACCTTTAGGCTGTTTGTATAAGGTGTATATGAAACATAAATGAATTGTGTGAATGTACACACACTTTGTTTAATGCACAGAGTTATTAAAATATTGGCTAACATTACCTTCAGGCTGTGTGTATAAGGTGTATATGAAACATAAATGCATTCTGTGCTTAGACTTAGGTCCCATCACCATGATATCTCATTATGGTATGCAATTATTCCAAAATACGGAAAAATCCGATATCCAAAATACTTCTGGTCCCAAGCATTTTGGATAAGGGATACTCAACCTGTATTAGCCATCTTCTTCTTTAATGTTGTTTTATTCTTTATGTATTATTTGCTTGCTTAATACTTGCCTATGTTAATTAAACCTTGTTAATTTAATAGTGCATAACAATTGTCTCAATATTATGTCACCTGTTTGGTTTGTTTTATTTTGTTTGTATTTACTACATACATGGTTTTTTTTTAAATATATTAAACAAATGTCATTAAAAAACGGATTTGCCATTTCCTATAATAAATAATCTATAGCATGTTACTGTACTATAATAAGCTCTTGTGAACTAGATCTAACAGCAGGAATGCTTTGTAATGAGGTTTATGTGCCACAGTTATAAATATTTTCCTATATGTTAAGAACAGCAGGAGACTGCATATCTGTGTGGTTACCTGATACTGGGGATGGGCCTGAGATGAAGTCTCATTGGTGCCAGGTACTTTAAATAACCACCTGTCACAGGCATAGCTTGCAGGTTATAACTTTCACCATCTAGTGTTTCCATGCTCCTGCTGCTACTCTGATTTCATCTGTCAGGTGCCTGGTTTTAAAATATTGGCTCTGACCACAACTTTCTTATTGCTGTCTGGATGGATCCTTGCCTGTGACACAGAATCTCTCTTGCGTACTTCATAAATGTATTACTTCAGTATAGATTGCTGTTTGTATTGGTACTATGTCTGACTGATCAGCGCTGGGGTGCTGTACAACTACATTTCAGTACATTAGTTGCTACTCTGCTTTTCCTGTATACTAGGGATGGCCATCGGCCATCAATGAGAAAAAAACATTGATGGTTGCTAGCCAGTATAAAAATAGTTTTACCATTGATGGTGTAGATAGAGATTTTTTCCCACCATCAATGGTAGCCGTGGGTTAGATTGTTTTTCTTCTTTTCACGCATGGAGAGTGCTGCAGCTGCTGCACAGGGCAACTAGGCTGTCAGTCATCAACCCTGCGCTGCCCCCGGCTTACCACGATGACTTCAGATCAGCTGTCAGTCGGCAGCCCCACCCTGGTTCCAGCTCATAGAGTGTCCCTGCTGCTGGGAAGGATGCATATCTCTTCTGAGTATGCGTGAAACATCGATGGTTATAGCATACAGTACCTCCCAACTGGACCCTTTCCAGGAGGGACAAAAAGCAGTTTGTACTAAAGCAGAAATGTGGTAAAACCTCAGTTTTCTGAGTTTTGACATCATTAACAAATGCACTAAAGCACTGATGCCAGGGCTCCCATGTGGAGAGTAGCTAGCGTTACATTGTAGAAGCCTATGGACGATTGAAATCAATAGCTGCAAATGTTGGGACGGTCACAGTGTGCGCTGATACCACTTCTCCCCATAACACCACTCAATACATCTACCCCCAGGTGTGATGTGACAGAAGATGATTGGGAATGAGGGGTGGGAGGGGACAGAGCAGCTGAGGTGACCAGGGTTTATTTATTTTGTATTATTAATATATGATTTTTAGGCTCTATATGTAAACTGTGACACTTACCAGGCGCCAATCATTGACCACCATTAGCTCAATGTATTTGGTTTCAGACAAAGCAGAGTGCACAATTCGACGGACCTAGAAGAACATGACAGAGAAAAACACATTAAAGCTGAGACATTGTACTGCTTGTTCTGCACACTCCTGTGGGCTATGGGGGTTATTCAGAGTCCTTAGCAGTTGTTGCTAAATTAGCAAAAACTGGTAGGGATCAAATGTCGCCGCCCTGCGATGTGATCACAATTTAACTGCAATCACATCGCAGAATACTGACAGAGGTAGACCCCCTGCATACGCAGCCAGGACACGTATGCAGCGGTCGGGCGCCATGTTTCCCATCTCAGAAAGGGCAGGTGAAGTCTTCGGACTGCCCCAGAAATGGCCATGACACTCCTGCGTTTCCTGCTCCACTACCCCCCCCCCCCTTCCCCCAAGCCATATCTCCACCCCTGAAGGCCAGCTGCCTGTCAATCATAATGAAATTACAGACCTGACAATGAAGGAGACAGGCCACAGACTGAGGTTTACTACTGCTAATGGCACAAGACAAATAGGTGCTACATGCACTCTCTTGGAGAGTGTATGCAGAAACGTGTCATACTGTAGATAGGAAGAGGTCAAATGTGGAGAGTATTATGGGGTTTATTTTGCAAATGTCACCTGTATAAATAATCACAAAAGTGGACTTCCTTTTTAAGTGGGTCTCCATTACCTGAAATGGAATTCACATCATTCTTATGCCAATACAGACAATATGTGCTGCCTTCCTGTAGAAGTACTAGTCTGCTAGAGAGCTGGAGGATTCAGCTGACGTACACCGAGTGTAAGAAGACAGTAGTCTCAAGGCTCTCATACGCTCTACAATTTCTATGTTGGCAAGCACAATTACTGCTAGATTTGTATTTTCTTGAACTAAGTGTATCCAAGAGATAACAGAAACATGAATAACAATACCTGCATATGATATTATTATCAACTAAACAATATTGTTTTAAAAACCTAATCATAGACTAGCATACTCTGATGCCGGTATGCCAAACTCATCCCTTAAATAAGGTGTGGGATCCCTGGATGCTATGCTCCCATCACTCAGAGATGCTGTGCATAAAGTACCCATCATACAGACTGTTTGCCTGAGCGAAGGCTTGCAGCAATTTCCCTCTATGCTGCTTTCTACAAGTAGCCGAAAACTTCACCAGCAGCACAAACCCCACACTTATGGCAGACTCTTTCAACCTACTGCGCCATAACCTTGACAGATTCCAAACCAATTAAACATCACCTGAAAATTACAAAGAATTCAGAGCCGCTATGTAAATAGATTTAAGAATGGCTCAGAATTTTCTATTTGTATAATTCTTAAGAGCTGTGTCACATGGAATAGCAAAAGTTTGAGCTATAGAAAATTTTGTTAGAGGCATCCACCCAAGATAGAATTTTCCTTTCCCCATACCCCCATTTGGTAAGAGATAAGGGATCTGCAATATTTGTGTAATCTGAAAATTGCGTTTTCATTTGGTCCATGTCTCGAAGAGCAATTCTTATAATGGCAGACAGGAAGGAAAGCGTAATGCTTGCTCACTGTCCCAGATGTGCAATACTTGGTGAACGGACTGCACTAATCTTCCACCCCATGCCATATTTCTCATCAACCTTTGAGAAATCCTCAACATTTGATTCCCCTGCTACCTTAAGATGGCCTCACTCAAGCTTTACAATACCAAACGTTAGCTGGAGTGGTGTATAACACAGCGCCACTGGACTCTGGAGGACAAATCATACTTCACTATCTAGCAGTCTGACAGATGATTCTGTGATTGGCAGCTGCCAGAACAATGCGCTAATGCATACTGATGACTGTAAAATTTGGCGTAAGAAGAAGAAATAATGGTCTGGGGCTCATGCTTTGGCCTAGGGCCATTTAATTTAAATTACAGCATACAATGACATGCTACAGACTTCTGTACTTCCAACTTCACAGTAACTGTGTCCTACGGTGAGCTAAATGAGGCTAGACACCTCCCCTGAAGCAAAACGCTCCTGTACACAAGGCGAGGTCCATAAAAAAATGTTTTGCCAAATTTGCTGTGGAAGAACCGGACTGGCCGTCACAGAGTCCTGACCTTAGCCTCTCTGAGATGAGATGGAAAGCCTGCTGTAAATCCGGCCTCGTGCCCCAACATCAGTGCCTGACCTCACTTATGTTCTGTCTGAATGGATGTGAATCCCTGCAGCCTTGTTCCAAAATCTAGCATAAAGCTTTCCCAGAAGAGTGGGGGCTATTATAGCAGCAAAGACGGGACCTATTCCAATTTAATGTTCGTGGCATTGGAATGAGATGTTCAGCAAACACACGTGTCTGATGTTTGGTTGTGCATTTAACTCTGTAGTGTACATTATTGGTAGTCTAGCACCATAGAATGCTTTTGAGTAAGTATGCAATCAAAACCAATTTGCAACAGATATTTCATCCTTTTTCATATAATCAAAGTGATACAATGAGAAATCTACTCTGTGTTGTACTGACCTGTCTTTTCCTGCGTGTTTTTGAGCTTCGTGGAATTTCTCTGATGTGTACACAGTCTGAGGAAAATGAAGAAATACTTATATTAGCTATATATGTATCATGACGTTAGACATAAGGAACAGTCTGCATGCTGTAAGACAACCGTAGACAATGCAGAGCATACTAGCTGTTGCAGAACTACAATTCCCTGCAGTCAGCTGTCATACAGCAGCAGCTACAGTGATGCAAGTGTTGTTCCCTTGCTGTGGAGTTAGGTGCAACAACTACACTTGTATTTACGTGTACTCTATTACGGATATTTATGAAGTGCAAATGTGCAGTAACCTGTAACAACCAATCAGCAATTAGCTATCATCAGTCTCGTAGAAATTAGAAACTGAGACCAAGGGCAGGATGCATCAGAGCTTAAAATGTGGTTAAACCTCATAAATACCATTTTCAGGGGTTTGGTCACATTTCTCATGTGCACCAAGCTCCGGAATGCAATATTTTTCAGAGCTTGTAACCGGTCGGCAACTCCATCTGTAGATGGCATTGCCTAACAGAAGCGTATGGGCTTCTTATAGCAAAAAGCACTGACTGGGATCCCTCCCAGGGTCCCCTGAGGCACTTGCATCCTCCCACGCATGTGCAGATAGGACTCCCGGATTATAAGGACAGCTCTTATCGGGAAAGCGGTCCTCTGCAATTTTATTCAAGCATACAACGTTACTAAATGCAGTTATGCTTGCGATGAGTTGCGGGACTTGATGCAGGCTTGATGCATCCCGTCCCAAACGTCTAGATGCTATGGGTGGCAAAGGCTGCATATAATCACTTTCTAAAACCCCTTTAAGACATAAAACCCAGGCTCAGACCCGGGACACGGCCGGTAGCCGGGGCTTTCTGATAAGGTCCCTGTTCACACATGGGTTATTCCCAGGTCGGCACCCTTCACACCGGACCCAGGTCTTCCAGTGACCCGGGTCTTCTGTCTTACAGCGGGTGCTTGGAGATTATGTCATCTCCAAGCGCTACTGTCCCCTGCCAGCTCCTCTTTGACCCGTTTTTGTCTTATGTCTGAAAGAGGTATAAATAGCCATATAATACTTTTTTTTCCAACTGTCCTGATTTTGGCAGGGCAGCCTGATTTGAAAGCTCTGTCCTACCTTCCCGATCGGAACTGCATTTGTCCGCCAATAAAACATGGTCATGCCCCCTTCCTTAGTGCCCACTGCCACTGTCCCACAGAGACTGATACAAATTTTGTGAGGTATGTTATAATATTACCAAATAAATAAGAATTATATTTAAATGTTACTGCCCATTTCAAACACATTTATAAAAATGTGCATTAAGTGCCAAACAGAATGGGTCTGACAATATCTGCTACACTGTTTATTGTACAATACTGTATATTTTGTGAATTACTGTGAGAGATAGACCATTTGTTATAATCACCTGGAGTTAGCACCTGTCACCTATGCACTGTGGAGATAAAGTAATATTCAAGAGTATGTAGCCTATCCTGATATTATTCAGGAGGTGCTATTTCCTAATGATGATTGTCTGGAGTCTCATGAAATTCCTCCAAAGTATCTGCCTGTACTTTGACCCTCATTCCGAGTTGATCACTCACTAGCTACTTTTAGCAGCCGTGCAAACGCATAGTCGCCACCCACGGGGGAGTGTATTTTCGCTTTGCAAGTGTGAAAACGCCTGTGCAGCCGAGCTCTGCAAAAACAGTTTGTGCAGTTTCTGAGTAGGTCTGAACTTACTCAGCTCTTGCGATCACTTCAGTCTTTTTGGACCCCGAATTGACGTCAGACATACGCCCTGCAAATGCTTGGACACGTTTTTCCAACCACTCCCAGAAAATGGTCAGTTGACACCCATAAACACCCTCTTTCTGTCAATCTCCTTGCGATCGGCTGTGCGAATGGATTCTTTGTTAAATGCATCGCTCAGCAACGATCCGCTTTGTACCTGTACGACGTGCCTGTGCATTGCGGTGCATACGCATGCGCAGTTTTGCTGAGTTTTGAGCTGAATGCTGCGTAGCGAAAAACGTCAGCGAACGATCAACTCGGAATGACCCCCTAAGTGTAAGGGACTTTACATGGAGTCAGCAGTATTGGCTGCTGGTAATGTAGTAAATTAATGTGAAAATACCATTATTCTAGCTTACATTAATGGTTCCAAATTCTAATTCTAAACTTTACTAAGATAGTAAACAAGAACAATATTCTGACTCTTAAAACAATTATCTGCTTTGTGCTGTCACTTGCAGACAAATGGCATAAACTATATCAGTTTAGGTTCTAACCATTGCAAGAAAGAGAAATCTATGATATTGTAGTAGATGCACATTGCTTTACTTAATCGGCCTGATGTAGAGTTGGATGTACACTTTTATTGTTTAAAATCCACATTTCTACACCACGAATGACGCTTCTGTGGCATGTTGAGCTTACAGAGGTGTATCGGAGTAAGGATGAGTACATGTAAATGTGATTGAGGTAGGCCTGGATACAGGCTATGTCAAGAAACATTACTGAGATTTATTCCCTGGTCCCACGGTCTAGAGACCGCACCAGTTAAGTGCTGCCATGTACTGCCAACAGTGGTGTGATTACTGGTCCCACAATGTGTAGCATGGATAGTGTAGTGGTTAGCAGCATTACTGCCACACAGCACTGAGGTATTGGGTTCTATTTCCAAGTACTGCATAATATGTGTGTGCTATATAAGTAACTGGTAATAAATAAAATATGATTTTAATTACCTACCGGTAAATCCTTTTCTCATAGTCCGTAGAGGATATTGGGGATCCATTTAGTACCATGGGGTATAGATGGGTCCACTAGGAGCCATGGACAATTTAAGAATTTGATAGTGTGGGCTGGCTCCTCCCTCTATGCCCCTCCTACCAGACTCAGTCTAGGAAACTGTGCCCAAGGAGACGGACATACTTTGACAGAAGGATAAAAGGATAGTGGTGAGATTCCGAACCAGCACACACAAACAAGAGGAAAGCGATGCTAACCAAACTTGAAACAGGAACAGCAACAGCTGAACAAACCAGAATACTTAAGCAAGTAACAGTGCAGGAAGAACGAAGCACCGGGCGGGCGCCCAGTATCCTCTACGGACTAGGAGAAAAGGATTTACCGGTAGGTAATTAAAATCCTATTTTCTCTTGCATCCTAGAGGATACTGGGGATCCATTTAGTACCATGGGGAGTACCAAAGCTCCCTCTCTGGTGGGAGAGTACTGAGGTTCCTGCAGAACTGATTGACCAAACTGAAGGTCCTCAGAGGCCAAAATATCGAACTTGTAGAACTTTGCAAACATGCTCGAACCTGACCAAGTAGCTGCTCAGCAGAGCTGTAAGGCCGAGACACCCTGGGCAGCAGCCCAGAAGAACCCACCGACCTAGTCGAGTGGGCATGTACAGATTTGGGAACCGGCAATCCTGCCGTCGAATAAGCATGCTGGATAGTAAGCCTGATCCAGCACGCAATGGACTTCTTTGAAGCAGGACATCCAATCTTATTGGGATCGTAAAGAACAAACAGCGAGTCCGATTTCCTGTGACGAGCTGTTCTCTTCACACACACCTTCAAAGCCCTCACAACATCCAAAGACTTTGAAGTAACAGAGGTGTCGGTAACAACGGGGACCACAATGGGTTGGTTGGTGTGAAGCGCAGACACCACCTTAGGAAGAAATTGCTGACAAGTCCTGAGTTCAGCTCAGTCCTCATGAAAAATTAAATAGGGGCTCTTGTAAGACAACACCCCCAGCTCCGACACATGTCTTGCTGAAGCCAAGGCCAACAGTGTGACAGTCTTCCAGGTTAGATATTTTACGTCTACCTCCTGTAACAGTTCAAACCAGTCCGATTGGAGGAACTGCAGCACCAAATTGAGATCCCAAGGTGCTGTGGGAGGCACAAGGGGGTGGTATTCAGGTTGCCGACTATCGGGATCCCGGCGCACAGTATACCGGCGCCGGGATCCCGACAGCCGGCATACCGACAGTTTTTCTCCCTCGTGGGGGTCCACGATCCCCCTGGAGGGAGAATAAATAGCGCGGTGCACGTAGCGTGCCACCGTGCCCGCAGCGTGGCGAGCGCAGCGAGCCCGCAAGGGGCTCATCTGCGCTCGCTACGCTGTCGGTATGCCGTCGGTCGGGCTTCCGGCGCCGGTATGCTGGTCGCCGGGAGCCCGGCCGCCGGCATACCATACCATACCCGGCACAAAGGGAGGCTGGATGTGCAGAACCCCTTTCAAGAACGCCTGGACCTCAGATAGAGAAGCCAATTGTTTCTGAAAGAAAATGGACAAGGCCGAAATCTGGACTTTTATAGAGCCCAGACGTAGGGCTCACATACACACCTGACTGCAGAAAAAGCAGGAAACGTCCCCGATGAAATTCTACGCAGAAGTTTCTGCTCTCACACCAAGAGATGTATTTCTTCCAAAATACAGTGGTAATGTTTAGACGTTACCCCCTTCCTGGCTTGAATCATAGTCGGGATGACCATGTCAGGGATGCCTCTCCTGGCTAGAATCAGCCGTTCAACTTCCATGCTGTCAAACCTAGCATGTTAAGTCTTGATAGACGAACGGGCCCTGTTGTAGAAGATCTTCGCGAAGAGGTAGAGGCCACAGATCTTCCAGGAGCAACTCCTGAAGGTCCGCGTACCAGACCCTTCTTGGCTAGTCTGGAGCAATGAGAATTGCTTGAACCTTTTCCCTTTTTATTCTTTTCAGAATTCTTGGGACGGGCGGAAGTGGAGGGAACGCGTACACCATCTGATAGACTGATGGAGTCGTCAGGGCGTCCACCGCCACTACCTGTGGGTCTCTCGACCTGGAACTATACCACTTGAGCTTCTTGTTGAGACGAGAGGCCATGATGTCAATTTGTGGACATCCCCATCGACGTGTCAAGCACCTGAACACCTCCAGGTGAAGGCCCCACTCCCTCGGGTGCAGGTCGTGTCTGCTGAGGAAGTCTACTTCCCAGTTGTCTACTCCTGGAATGAAGACCGCCGACAACGCCACAGTATGTTTTTCTGCACAGAGGAGAATTCTTGATACCTCTGAAAATGCTGCTCTGCTTTTCATTCCGCCCTGTCGGTTTATGTACGTCACTGCCTTCACACTGTCCAACTCAGCCCGATCTTGAAGAAGATATGAGGCCTGCAGAAGGGCGTTGTATATAGCCCTGAGTTCTATAATGTTGATTGGAAGGACGACTTCCTGACTTTACCATCTTCCTTGAAACTGCACCCCCTGGGTGACTGCTCCCCAACCTCTGAGGCTTGCGTCTGTGGTTAGTAGAATCCAATCCTGAATCCCGAACCATCGGCCCTCGATTAGGTGAGAAGACTGTAAGCCACCACAGAAGGGAGGTCCTGGGCTTTGGCGACAGACGGATCCTCTGGTGCTTTTAAAGATGTGATCCGGATCATTTGTCCAACAGATCGAGCTGGAAGGGTCTTGCGTGAAACCTTCCGTAATGAGGTGCCTTGTAAGAGGCCACCATTTTCCCCAGAAGGCGAATGCATAGATGCACTGATATCCGGGTTGGTTTCAGGACATCCCGAACCATCGACTGGATTACCAATGCCTTTTCCAATGGAAGAAAAACTTTCTGCGACTCTGTGTCCAGTATCATTTCCAGAAATGGGAGCCTCCGAGTTGTCTCTAAGTGAGATTTCGGAAGATTTAGAATCCACCCGTGATCCAGGAGTAGTTTGGTTGAGACCAATGCTGTCCAACAACCTTTCCCTGGACGGTGCCTTTATCAGAAGATCGTCCAGGTACGGAATTATGTTCACTCCCTGATTGCGAAAGAGAAACATAATCTCTGCCATCACCTTGGTGAACACCCTTGGTGCCGTGGAGAGACCAAATGGCAGGGCCTGGAATTGGTAGTGACAGTCCTGCAGTGCAAACCGTAGATAAGCCTGGTGAGGCGGTCAGATCGGAATGTGAAGGTACGCATCCTTGATATCAAGAGACACTAGGAATTCCCCCACCTCCAGACCTGAGATCACCGCTCTCAGAGACTCCATCTTGAATTTGAAAACACATAAGTACGGGTTCAACGATTTTAGGTTTAAAAATGGCCTTACCGAACCGTCCGGTTTCGGTACTACAAACAAGTTGGAATAATATACCTTGTTTTGGAGATGAGGTAGAACTGGAACAATGACCTGAGTCTGTACCAGTTTTTGAATGGCATCCTGTAAGGTTATACTTGCCTCTTGTGAAACTGGTAAGCCTGATTTGAAGAATCTGTGAGGTGGGAGCTCATGAAACTCCAGTCTGTAGCCCTGGGAAATAAGATCTAAGACCGAGGGATCCTGGCATGATGTTATCCAGATGTGACTGAAAAACTTTAGTCGGGCTCCCACCTGTCAGTCTTCCAAGCATCGTGGTCCACCGTCATGCTGAAGGCTTTGAGGAAGTAGAGCTAGAGCTCTGTTCCTGAGAACCGGCAGCTGCTTGATTGCATGGCTTACCTCTAGCGCCTCTGGTGGCTGTAGAAGAACCTCTGGTGTTGCTCTTAAACTTGGCAGTCCGAAAGGACTGTAGATTAGGCCCTGAGTAGGCCTGGGGGAGCTGCAGAAGGAAGATACGTGGATTTACCTGCAGTAGCTTTGGAGATCCATTTGGATAGTTCAACTCCAAATAAGGCCTCTCCTGTGAAGGGTAGGCCTTCCACGCCTTTCCTGGAGTCTGCGCCCGAAGTCCACTGGTGTAGCCATAAGCCCCTGCATGCTGACACTGCCATAGCCGTGGTGTGTGCATTAAGCAAACCTACTTCTTTTATGGCTTCCACCATAAAGTTCACAGAGTCCTGTATTTGTTGCAGGAGTAAAACAATCACCCTCCTAGATAAGGAATCCAACCCCTCAATTAGGTTACCTCACCATTTAGCAATGGCTTTAGTAATTCACGCACATGCTATACCGGGTCTCTGGGTCACCCCAGCAGTCATATATAAGGATTGGAGTGTGGTCTCAATTTTTACGATTAGCCGTGCACCAGGGACAGGCAACACTATTTTCTGTGACAGCCTGGATACTGATGCATCCACTATCTGTGGATTTTCCCCTTTTTTCCTATCCTCAGGAGGAAAAGGAAAGGATGAGAGTAAACTTTTAGGGATTTGAAATTTTCTATCAGGATTAACCCACGGGTCTTCAATGAGTCAGGTAGGAAAGGCATAGAGGGAGGAGCCAGCCCACACTATTAAATTCTTAAAGTATCCATGGCTCCTAGTGGACCCGTCTATACCCCATGGTACTAAATGGATCACCAGTATCCTCTAGGACGTAAGAATTCTGCACCCCCTTATAAAGAGATCATGTTCTGACAGTAATTTCCTTGCAGTGTAGAACGGCAGTTCTAAACACCTAAATCAGGCACCACACCAATTACTAACATCTATTGGTGACTGCTTAACTAATTATTGTATCATTCAATCTGCAACGGTCTTATTCACTGCTTTTTCTCTATGAAGGTAGCTGCCGGTACTCATCTAATGTTACAAGCTGATGCAAGATTTATATTACGTATTTTACAGTAAGCATCTGCATCCTCTGGATAAGTGTGCAGATGCTTATTTTATTCAATTCTATTGTTATTTCACAGAGTTTTCCTATTTTGGAACTAGTTATAAAAATGATATTACACTGATTAAAGTGGTGATGGTATTGTGTCCTTCTGAGTACCACCACAAAAAAGCACTGGACTAAGTTATACTGAAAAGAGAAGAGACCTGTTGGCATCAAGGCTGGCCTTACAAGCATGGGCCTCTTCTATATCCTTTGCAGCTTCCCCACCTCCCTCTTCAGCATCTGTCTTATCCTGGGTACACAATGGGATAACGGCATCCAACATGATTGGTAAGTGCATACATACTTACCAATCGTCGGTCCAATGTGTCGTGCCAAATATCAAAACTGGGTGGGAATTTACATGTGCCCACCCAGTTGTGGTGTCAGTCACTGGCGGCCTCTGCAGATATATAGTACATCGGCTTGTACACACCTGCTGATTCGCCCGTGATATATCAACCGTTCAATTCAACGTCCGATATAATGGGCAGTGTGTACGCAACTTTAGCCAAGCAATAGCAAACTCCTTTCCTTTTGAAGCATTGTGGACGTATTGATGTAGCGGTTCTGCAATGTTTTTTACCATGTAGCTGGAACAGTACATTAATAACTGCGCCACCCAAGGGCCGACTGGGCTTTTTACAGGGTGAAATTCTCGCCTGATAAACAGAGAATAACATTTAAAAAACTGCAAAAAAAGGGGCAAAAATGTTGATAGCACTATAGCTGGTACTATATAGCTTTCACATTGATCGACTTATAAATAAAAAATTTTCAAGCAGAGCCAAAGCAGCACAGTAACAGGTCACCTCTAGTCATAATGCAGTCACATGATTCTCAGGATAGTTTTTTTTTTCTGCAATAGAAAAATGTAACTCTTAATAGCTATTTCCCCCTAATTCTTCATGTAACATAGTTGGCAACATTTTAAAAATGTTTCTTGGGACACTTCTCTTCTAATCCAATATAACAAACCATGTGACATCTTGGAATTTAGAACACTACAATCTCATGTGCTTGCGTACCTGGTTCTATGCATGTCCTGGTCCGCTGGATCACATGTGGCCAAGGGTGAGATTTCTGCAAAGAAAAATAGTTAAATACAACCATCCAACAGGTAAGGAAAAAGGACGAGATAGATATGCTGGCAGATTTTACCTTAGTCGTCTGCTGCTGGGGGTATATTGTATAAGTGTATGATCCATCTGAAAATGCCCCACTGTAAGGATACAAAATTAGATAAGAAATCACTGGACGAATTTCTGTAACACACAACATTCATTTTGCCCAAATTGGGATGCAGTCATGCCCGCTTTTCTTACTTGGTTGTGCCTCACAGTTCTGAAGTTAGGCAATCACCACCCCTCCACTCCCCTATAGGAATACCTCACCACTGTTACTGTGGAGGGGTGGTTGAACATCAGTGTATATTGTAGTTTTTTTTTTAAACTTCGCTGGTGAGGGTTCTCTCACTTTTCTGCCATTTTCTCACATTCCAACATCAAGATCACAAATTTTTATATGTAGCATCCTAATTATATATATATATATATATATATATATATTTTTTTTTTTTTTAGAAGACTTTGAGGCATCAATTATCATGTTTTAGACCCAATAATTGTTATCGCTGCTATTCATGGCAATAAGAAATTATATATCGCCTGAATGTATCAAAACTCACACACAGGGAGGAGCTTCAATAGGTTCCTATCCCTGCAGTGTATTTGGAGTGAAGTGACTTCTTCAGCGTTCTCTTCACTCCCCTATCGGGACCCCCGAGTCATTCTGCTCATACGTGGGCTGATGACCATACATGTATGGCGGCCATTGCCGGGTGGGGTTCCCGGTAACTTTTGCATTGGAAGCATTGGCCTCTAGGCGCCAGCAGTCTGAGGGGCACCAAGGAGCAGGCTTAGCAACAGTGGGGTACTGGGGGTGCAGTTTTCCGGGGCCCACAGATAAATCCATCTGTAACTGCTGCCTGCGGACTGTTGATCACTGCAATGATGCAGGCAGTGGTTATAGAGTATCTGTGGGAACAGGAAAGCCGATGTTGCTTGATCTTCTGGCAATGCCAGAAGACACAGAAGAATGTCAGAATCTCTGGGCTGGAGCCAGAGGGATGTGGGTGCTGGAACTGAGAGATAGAAGGGGCCTGGCTGGAGCTGGAGAGACACTAGAAGGTAGGAAAAACAGTAGAAGACTGCCTGGAGCTGGAGAGGCTCTGGCGTGCTAGAGAGACAGAAGGGGGCTGGCTGGAGTTGGAGAGGCACTGGCATGCTAGAGAGACAGAAGGGGGCTGGTTGGAGCTGGAGAGGCACTGGTGTGCTAGAAAGACAGAAGGGAGCTGGAGAGGCTCTGGCATGCTAGAGAGACAGAAGGGTGCTGTCTGGAGCTGGAGAGGCACTGGTGTGCTAGAAAGACAGAAGGGAGCTGGAGAGGCTCTGGCATGCTAGAGAGACAGAAGGGTGCTGTGCAATGATGCAGGCAGTGGTTATAGAGTATCTGTGGGAACAGGAAAGCCGATGTTGCTTGATCTTCTGGCACTGCCAGAAGACACAGAAGAATGTCAGAATCTGTGGGCTGGAGCCAGAGGGATGTGGGTGCTGGAACTGAGAGATAGAAGGGGCCTGGCTGGAGCTGGAGAGACACTAGGGGGTAGAAAAAACAGTAGAAGACTGCCTGGAGCTGGAGAGGCTCTGGCGTGCTAGAGAGACAGAAGGGGGCTGGCTGGAGTTGGAGAGGCACTGGCATGCTAGAGAGACAGAAGGGGGCTGGTTGGAGCTGGAGAGGCACTGGTGTGCTAGAAAGACAGAAGGGAGCTGGAGAGGCTCTGGCATGCTAGAGAGACAGGAGGGTGCTGTCTGGAGCTGGAGAGGCACTGGTGTGCTAGAAAGACAGAAGGGAGCTGGAGAGGCACTGGCATGCTAGAGAGACAGAAGGGGGCTAGCTGGAGAGGCACTGGTGTGCTAGAGATAGAAGGGTGCTGGCTGGAGCTGGAGAGGCACTGGTGTGCTAGGAAGACAGTAGGTGGCTGTCTGGACCTGGAGAAGCACTGGTGTGCTAGAGAGACAGAAGGGGCTGGCTGGAGCTGGAGAGGCACTGGTGTGCTGGAGAGACAGAAGGGGGCTGGCTGGAGCTGGAGAGGCACTGGTGTGCTAGAGAGACAGAAGGGGGCTGGCTGGAGCTGGAGAGGCACTGGCACGCTAGAGAGACAGAAGGGGGCTGGTTGGAGCTGAAGAGGCACTGGCGCGCTAGAGAGACAGGAGGGGGCTGGCTGGAGCTGGAGAGGCACTGGCGTCCTAGAGACAGAAGGGGGCTGGCTGGAGAGGCACTGGTGTGCAGGAGAGACAGAAGGGGGCTGGCTGGAGCTGGAGAGGCACTGGTGTGCTAGAGACAGAAGGGGGCTGGCTGGAGAGGCACTGGTGTGCTGGAGAGACAGAAGGGGGCTGGCTGGAGCTGGAGAAGCACCGGCATGCTGGAGAGACAGGAAAGGGTTGGTTGGAGCTGGAGAAAGTCTGGAGAGACAATGGGGTAACAGGAGCTACAGAAAAACAGGAATGAAGCAGGAGAGATACAAGGTGGGGTGGGTGAGGCTTTAGAGAACTGGGGGGGGGGCGCGGCAGTAGATGAATATTATCCACAACTGGCAGGATTACTGGCACATAACTTGACACATAACTTCCACCTTTGTCCCCTTAGCAGTGCCACTGCGAAGCCTAGACTCACGGGATACACGTGCAGCCCTACATTGCACAGTCTATTGATAAGTCTGAATAAATCAGTTTTGTAGAAGAGAATAAAATGTGAAAAATTCCAAAGGGCTTATCACTTTTCATAGCCACTGAATTTTGGGGCATTAATAAACCATTTCTCCAGGGGAAAAACTGTGGTTGTTTATAAAACAGAGAGCATGAAGTGTTGATGTCATCAGATCATCTTGTTTTTCAGCAGGCAGTGTCAACAGCAGCGATTCCGGCACGGAGTACAGCGTGAACTGAGAGCAACATCCTGCGCTGTTCTAACACCCCCACACACCACCTGCTGTCACCAAATGGTTCTAGAGCCACAAGTCACATTACAGGAAATAATTACAAAGAAAACCAACTACAGCCTCACTGCAAAGACACTCACCTTAGTCCATGGCACGTAGATATTGCAACCCACGATGCTTCAAACCCACGCACGTGACCATTGTAGTAACAGTGATCTCCAGCTGCACCAGGACTCTGTACATTGTAAAAGAAATCAAATCTACAACTTAGCGATAACACTAATGTAATATACACAAATATTTCGAAAATAGCTTTACTATGAGGGTCATTCCGAGATGATCGCTCGCTAGCAGTTTTTAGCAGCCATGCAAACGCATTGTCGCCGCTCACCGGGGAGTGTATTTTCGCTTTGCAGAAGTGCGAACGCCTGTGCAGCAGAGCGCCTGCAAACACATTTTGTGCAAAACAAGACCAGCCCTGGACTTACTTTTCGTGTGCGTTGATTCTAACGTTGGAAGGTTGGCTTTTGACGTCACACACCCGCCCAGCGTTCGCCCAGCCACGCCTGCGTTTTCCCTGGCACGCCTGCGTTTTTCTAAGCACTCCCTGAAAACGGTCAGTTGACACCCAGAAACGCCCCTTTCCTGTCAATCTTCTTGCTACCGCCAGTGCGAATGAAAAGGTCGCTAGAACCTGTGCAAAATCACAAGCGCCTTTGTACCCATACGACGCGCGTGCGCATTGTGGTGCATACGCATGCGCAGAAATGCTGAATTTTTAGCCTGATTGCTGCGCTGCGAACAACGGCAACTAGCGATCAACTCAGAATGACCCCCAATGTTCTCTGTATTCCCCCAATGACCCCCAATGTTCTATGTAATCCATTCTTCCATATCCCAGGTAACTGTAAATAAATGGCTACATCTGACGATATAATGACATAGCTAATAAAATATATGAGTGGCTGTAGGTGATTGCGACATAGGACAGACTGAAAGTGTAGGTGCGAGCAGGGAGGCCCATTTCCAAACTAATGACTATAACTGTAATATAATATCTAAAACACAAATAGTGCAGTACAATCAATATAGAAATAGTACATACATTATAGTCACATACAAAGGCTAAACAAGAGAGATGTAGACTAAGCATCCCACATGAAACAGTAATGTACAGCAGGAAAGCACACTACGAAGAAATAAACAAAACAATAAAATGGAACATAGATCTGCAACCAAACAAATTTTTTGGGAAAAATAAGGACCAGGTAAGGAGATAAGGAAAATGCATGGATGGGGAAGCTAAAGTATAGATTCGGACCTCAAAGCATCCTTGGAGTTCAGGTTTTAATGCTATCCTTGCTCCTGTAAATCAAAATATCTGAGGTGCTAATTAAGTCATCCACACTCCGGGTGTGGATTATTAGACCTACACTAAAAAGGTCTACGGTCAATAGGTCAACCACTAATGGTCGACATGCATTAGGTCAATAGGTTGACAGTGTAAAAAGGTCAACATGGAATAAGTAGACAGTAGAAAAGGTGACAGGGTCAAAAGGTCGATATAGAAATGTCAGACTCAAATATGGCAGTTTTTTGTTTGTTTTTGGGGTGT
Source organism: Pseudophryne corroboree (assembly GCF_028390025.1). Classification (NCBI taxonomy): domain Eukaryota; kingdom Metazoa; phylum Chordata; class Amphibia; order Anura; family Myobatrachidae; genus Pseudophryne; species Pseudophryne corroboree. The sequence continues at coordinate 378,180,025 of NC_086446.1, read as the reverse complement.
TTTGTCACTTTTCTGCTACAGACAAGCCCCATCAGTGTACCCTGTCCACTCCCATGGCGAGTGAACTTCGGGCAAGGCGCCTGGCTCCATTACCGATGCGTTCGGCACAGGTTACTATTACCAATCGCAGTCCATGTGGATGGTAAACTCTGAAAAAGTTAAAATAAATAAAAGAATGAAAAAAAAACAAAACTTGTGTCAACCATTGTCTTGTAGCACTTTTCAACCTATTGACCTTCTGACCCTGTCGACCTAATGCATGTTGACCATTAGTGGTCGACATATTGATTGTAGACCTTTTTTGTGTAGATCTATAGGCCAGATCACCACACTCCAGAAGGCTATCCGTAAAACTAGGACTGTTAGGGGGCGGAGGACTGAGTTGGGAAACACTGCTTAGAGACAGGCGTCTATTTACAGGGGACTATTATTATACCCAAGTGTAATTAATTGGCTCAGAAGATGTTTGCGATACAATCTGATTGAACTGGATAAACAGATACAGCCATTCAGAGCTTAAAGGGCAAACAGTTTGATATTTAATAGCTACATCTTATAGTGTTCTTTTTTTAGTATTTTAATCAGGGCTGTATGAAGTATTTTACATTCATTCTTTTTAAACTTTAGAGTAATTCATTTTATTCAATACATTATTTCATTAAGATTCAAATAGTAGTTTAAGCAATGAGATAGTAGAAACGTGTAAACTATGACAGCTGGATGGGTTAACTATATGGTAGTGTAATATATGCTGGCTGCATGAGCTAGTTATAGCAGTCTAGCCGTTGTTGACATTGGCAGTATGTGGTAATTATAATGGCAATCTCTTATATTGGACAGAAATAATCCTTTACATGTTGAGGAATAATATATCCTCCAAAACTCTAGTTATTGTTGTGTATATAACAGTTGGGTAATAAAATAAATGCAATAAATGATATGGGATGTGGAAATTTACCAGCTGTCAGGATTCCGACTGTTGGAATACTGACCCCGGAATCCCAACAGCCATCACAATGCCGGGCCGGAATCCCAAAAGGGTCGGCACACTGATGTCGGCATCCCGACTGTCGGCATCCCGACCTATGTAAGTATAGCACCGTCGTTAGGTTTAGGGCCGGTAAGGGGTGTGTTTAATTTACACGACCCCCGGGGAGGTCAGAGTTAGGCTGCGGGGGGAAGGGGGGTGGGGGTTTAGGGTTACTCTGTGGGGAGGCGAGGGTTAAGGTTAGGCACCCATGGGGATTGTTAGGGTTAGGGAGTAGGAGAGAGGGGAGAATAGCCCCAACTCATCCCTGTCGGTTTTCCAAACTTAGGTATCCTGGCGTTGGTCGGCATTTCCTACTGAATCCCATGATATCACTTTCATGTATTCTCCAGTAACTAATGCACAATGCTACCAATCCTCATCCCTGCTCAAATATGTTTTAAGAAATGAGGGGGGCCGTGTGCAGTGGAACCACCACTTGCGCAAATTTTTGGTATTATACCCTTTTGAACTATTTCCACAAATTGGCTTAAGTACTACACGCCTCCAGCAGGAATACCAAAAACAGCTCCATTATACCAGGAGTGAGGAGAGTAAAGGATAGGAATAAATTGTCTATATACAATATAAAGCAGAAAAGCAACTGCTGTCAGCTCTTAAAATCTGTGTAGCAAAATGAAAGTATGAGCAATTACTCCATGGCCCTCATTCCGAGTTGTTCGCTCGCAAGCTGCTTTTAGCAGCATTGCACACGCTAAGCCGCCGCCTACTGGGAGTGAATCTTAGCTTAGCAGAATTGCGAACGAAAGATTCTCAAAATTGCGAATAGAAATTTCTTAGCAGTTTCTGAGTAGCTCGGGACTTACTCTGCCACTGCGATCAGTTCAGTCAGTTTCGTTCCTGGTTTGACGTCACAAACACACCCAGCGTTCGCCCAGACACTCCCCCATTTCTCCAGCCACTCCCGCGTTTTTCCCAGAAACGGCAGCGTTTTTTCACACACTCCCATAAAACGGCCAGTTTCCGCCCAGAAACACCCACTTCCTGTCAATCACATTACGATCACCAGAACGAAGAAAAAAACCTCGTAATGCCGTGAGTAAAATACCAAACTTCTTAGCAAATTTACTTGGCGCAGTCGCAGTGCGAACATTGCGCATGCGCAATTAGCGGAAAATCGTTGCGATGCGAAGAAAATTACAGAGCAAACAACTCGGAATGAGGGCCCATGTTTTGATCAAATATTTAAGCATGCATTGCCATCACCTCTTTTCTGAGCATCCTACCTAGGCATTGCAATACCATAATAATTTTGCAATCCTGGGATCTATGGATTACCGGAATCCCAGGATTCAGTTTGGGATTGTGTTTAAGTGAAAAAGAAGTTCTACACTGTTTTCCCAGTGGTAATTACACTATGTTTATTCCCTGCTATCCATCTTCCCCCTCCTGTCCTCTCTGCCATCCACCTCCACCTTCCTGTCTTCCCTGCCATCCACCTCCTGCTGAATCAGGAGAAAAACATACAGTAGTTTTGCTTTGATATTAACTAATTGATTTCCACTCAAATTTAATTTGGTTTTATGTTCAGTTCTTTAACAATGTTTGATTTAAGGTCATGAAATAAAATGGTATATTTTCTCAGACAATACAAGCTTGCTTGTTCCAGGACACTCATTAAAATTCATTTATGTATTTGTGTTTGACATACAGCATACTCCCCTTTTTCTTAAAATTGTCTAAATAAACTACTTAAATGCTAATGAAGGCACTCAGTCAATCAATATTAGTGTAATATTCTTGGTATCCGGATGATAGATCTACACTGTCTAGATAGACAATCAATAGGTCGACACCATATAGTCAACATGCATTAGGTCGGCATGGTCAAAAGGTCGACAGGTAACAGATAGACACTGCTTAAGGTCGACAGGTACAAAATGTCGACATGACAATGGTTGACGCACATATGGCCGACAAGTTTTATTTGGGTATTCACATACTTTTAAACTTTTGCTTGATTTACCATCCAAATGGACTACGATTGGGAGTAGCAACCTTGCCTGAAACATGGCAAGCTGTACACTAATTGGGGTTCCACGTACTTTGACGGTGAAAAACAACATTAAAAAAAACTTACAATTGTTTTGTCAACCTTTTTTTGTGTCGACATTTTCTCATGGTGACCTTTTCATATGTCGACCTTTGCACCCTGTTGACCTTTCATACTGTCAACTTTTTGACCCTGTCGACCTAATGAATGTTGAGCAATAGTGGTGGACCTAATGACTGTAGACCTTTGTTATGTAGAATACCCATTTTATCACAACAGGGGTCATTTTATAAGACAGATATACCACTCTTGAGTGTGCGATCGTGCTCTGATATACGCACATCTTGGGTGGTTGAACACACCAAGGCGTGTGTATATCAGAGCGTGTCCGCACACCCAAGAAGGGGTATATCTATATATATATGAAAAGAGTGGCACTCACCAGAGTAAAGACAGTGTAAATATTTATTGCTTACATATCCAATTCAAAGAAGGTGTTGATGTTACGGACATTGGGCCTAATTCAGATCTGATCGCAGCAGCAAATTTGTTAGCTAATGGGCAAAACCATGTGCACTGTAGGTGGCAGGGACGTGCGGTGAGGTAAATTTCTCAGGAGGCACTGGTTGGTACCAGAGCCAGATTTACACACAATATATGAACCAAATGGTTAATGTGGGCATTATACACAGGTACAGCAGTATAAACTCTTGGAAATGTGGTGAGTTTTGATAAGAAATGGGCGGAAAAGATAAGCAGGTGAGGCACTGCCTCACCTGCCATAGACTTTTTACTCCAGAGATTTTACTATAAAATTTATCAGAATAATAGAAAGAAGATATTTTTAACATATTATTTGTATTTTTCATATACTGTCAAAGTCGAAAAATATCATGATTCATATGCCTTGTAATAACCCCTAATGTGTGCGCATGCTGCTCGTCGCCTGGTCCCCCGTGCGTACACATCCCCGCAGGTTTTGTAAGGGACGCTTCAGCGTCTCGTGCGCATGGGATGTGTAAATACGGCGGAGTTTGTGAGCTTGTAGCGTGCGTCTCGATCGTAACATATTTAACCCAAATAGCGTATATTATAGTTAAATATTTCCCTTAACAATGTCAGCAAGTATGGTAAGTTTAAAACTTCTTGGACAGAGAGATTCCTCTTTGCATGCTGGGAGGGCTCAGACAAAGGTTGGAGGGTAGTGTTTGGTGTCCAGCTGTGGGGTATTGAAGGGGTGTTGTGCCTGTGATAGTTGGGAGGGATTCGCATGTTCCTGCGCATGGTTATGCGCAGAGGTAGAGAATAAGATGGATTGCATTCAGAATTAAATTAGAAATAAGTGCAGGGTAAGTAAATGGAATTCAATCATTTCTTTCCCACAGACTGAATACAATGGCCTTATTTACACTAAGCTTTGAGATTCTATGAAGAGGGCTTACACCTTTGTTTATGAATAGGACCAGGTTTCTCTCCAGAATAATGAGTGCTGAGTTGTCAATTGTCTCAACTGAAGGTGGGGTAAACAAAGCCCAGAGACAGAGTTTGTTTGGAAGATCCAAAACAATAGCTTTCCACAATACAACCAGACAGAGAGGAATTTAGAATACTAACAAGTCCTAGCCATCGCCCACTTCTTGAACTAACCAATGATCCCCGGTGCAGTACATGTCCCACCCCCTAACCAATGGAAAGAGAGCACACAGTGTCTATTGTAGTATGTCTTGAGTTAGTAAATAAATATAGCTTGCAATAGGCTTGGTCACACAAGACTCTGCAAGGTTTTCACACTGAAGGCTGGAGCCCTGGTCCAGGACTGCGCTTGCGATTCATTCCCACGTGTGTAAGTTCTCTGTGGCCATTTCGTTACTCTGTGTGTATGCAATTGTTCTCTTTTGTTATCCTTTAAGTGTTTGCCATTTATTTTCTTTCTGTTTATTTGTATTTGCAATCGTTCGCTATTGTGTATATTTCTGTTTAGTTATTCTGCTTAGTTATTCATGTTAGGACTGTAGTGTATAAGCTGTAACTGTTTCTTTTCCCTTTCACTTACTAAAATCATCTAGTAAAGGTGTTGGAACCTTAGCAAGGAGTGTGTGTTTTACTAGTTATTATATAGGGTTTCTGAGCGTCATAATCGCTCCAACAGCTTTCATATGATAAGGGTTAATCAGTGTTACATTGTGGTAATATTACAGTAATAAGGTTTACAGCATAAGCATACCCTTACAGTGTGTTGATAACAAGGTTTTCTGTGTGTAATTCAGTGAGCGTCAGCGCCGCTCGTATCCCGCTCTTGCAGTACAGCGTCCGCTACGCTAAGTGCGTACCATTACGGCATCTCGTGCGCCTATTGCGTACATTGTCTTTAATAAGTATATAGCTAAGGTTCAAGGTAAATAATTGACTTTATCAATACTTTATCCAGTCAAAACTCTGGCACAAACGTTCGTATGACAGGAAAGGATCTACCTCACCCCACCGCACGTCACTGGCAGGTGGGGCAGATATAACATGTGCAGAGAGTTAGATTTGGGTGGGGTGTGTTCAAACTGAAATCTAAATTGCAGTGTAAAAAAAAGCAGCCAGTATTTACCCTGCACAGAAACAACATTACCCACCCAAATCTAACTCTCTCAGCACGTTATATCTGCTCCCCTGCAGTGCACATGGTTTTGCCCAACTGCTAACAAATTTCCTGCTGCGATCAACTCTGAATTACCCCCAATTATATCCAAGGTTACCCCCATTATATCCAAGGTAAATAGTAGCATAAAACCACCTTACATAAACCATTTGCCACCAACCCAGGCGTCACATCAGGTTGCCACCTACCACCAGTAGTGCCATATATTCCAGCAACCTGAAGTGCTTGTTGGGGCATATGTAACAGGGTCCGAGTCTGCTAGAGGTGCCTTGTAAATGATTGACACTTTAAAAAAATAGTCTAAGACTGGCCGGCATACCGCACCTCTGGCAAACTCGGACCCTTTACATATGCTCCATTATGTCCTCTGCCTCACTAGTGAGACTGAAATTGCACAGAAAGTCCTGAGATGTTAAAGACTGCAGCTCCCCTATTAATTACCCGCGATCTACAGGGCCATAGAAGTCTGTACAGAAAAAAAGATAGGGGGCACTCTGTCATGCATGGAACGCTATTCTATTCACAAGGAGAAGTTTAAAAGCAACACCATATACTAGCGGGCAATGCTTGAACCAATTAGATAAACAGAGTGGCCTTTATATCGCATGACATTATACTGCACCACCATGGTGTCTTCTTAAAAGCAAAGCAACTGCATATGTCAGGCCCTTCACACCATACCACCAATCAACCACAGCCGACTGCTGCACGACGGGACCTGGACCACATACACAGGAGGAGGAACAGAACGGCATCACCAGTGCCAACCAGACCACACCCCTACACGTTTTGTCATCGACTTCGTCTCCTGACGAAGTCGATGACAAAACGCATTGGCGCGTGACCAGGGTGATGCATTTCGTCATCGGCTTTGTCAGCCTCCTGACGAAGTTGATGACGAAAAGCTATGGGGTGTGGCTTGGTTGACGCTGGTGATGCTGCCCTGTTACTCCTTCTGTGCCTGTGGTCTGGATTGTGTTTATTTTCCCTTCATGGACAGGACCAGGATGTGACAGCACGAGAGGGCAGAAGAGAACTTCCCCCCTTACAGCACGTTAATGTTTTAGCCATTTTCCGTTTGTATAGGGCATTGATTTTTTATCTATGCAGCATTGTACCCTCGCAGGCTTGTTTCGCTTGCCACACTTCAGGCTCGGTGTCTCATTCCACTCCGCTTGGCTCGCCACAGCCTACTATTCCAAATAGTTGGTGACGTGGACCCAGTGCATTATGGTCCTCTCCACAAAGGGAAACTAGATGCTACCCTGTGGTCTAGGTCCCGCCGTGCTGCGGTCGGCTGGGGCTGATCGGACAAGGAATCATCCCAAAATGTACTAGTACATAAAATCTGGTGGTGGGCGGTGACCTGATGCGATGGTGACTGTGGTCATTTAAGGGGTTTTAGGTAAAGTGGTTTTATGCTGCTATTTACCTTGGACTATGTCTGACCGAAAACGTTGCCACCTTCTATTTAAGCAATAAATATACACATTGACTTTTCTCTGGTGAGTGCCCCTCTTCTTTATGTTATGTGACTCTGGACCTGTATCCATGTTATATATATATATATATATATTTTTTTTTTTTTTTTTTTTTTTTTTCTTCCCCCAACACGGCTTGAATGCACAAGACTGCTGTCCCTTAGACCTGTCAGTATCTGTAGCTTGGTGGGTGGGGGACAGACAGGAAACAAATCTTAAAATTACGGAAATTCAATGCCTGGATTTTATTTCTAGTACAAGTATGAAAAGGACATATTTCTATGAAACACAAGGGTGTTAATTGCAATTTGGCAGACATTGGATCACCCCCTGGCATGCTCTGTAGGCAGCCAGAATACTCCCAAGAGGAGATATTAGTACTTTTTAAACAAAATCCCTGTGGCCATGTCCCATTAACCTACACACATGATGTGGGGAATGTATGCCCCCTGCATGATCGGTGCAGCATGCCCCTCTCTGTTATTATGTACAATAATGTACACGTTTAATATACAAATGCCAAAGAGCCGCTTATCCCCAGAGGGCCATTCTATGAAAATGGTCCAGGGTGATTCACTTGCAAAATAAATGACTCAACCAGGGCTGACTATAGGGCCAAGAGACTGAATTACCATATGCCAACATGTGGGGCAGAAAAGCCCCATGTAAAGCGTGGTTACCTTCCATTTCCATTTATCTTTGAGCAGAAAACACGACTATTACTAACAATTCTGCAAGATGCTTATACAGGCTGCAATCCTGTGACCTCTTGGGTAAAGACACTAACCCATCCTCTGTCTGACCTGTGCTGAACCCAGTGTCCCGGAGTCAATGCTCTCATTGCTACCCACCAGTCCTGATCATAACAGTAAGTAGTCAGGAGGAGCCAGCCAGAGCAACTGGAAACAGAGGCAGAGCACAGTGGTGGCAATGTCTATTCTCATATAACTGGAGACACCACGGAGCAGAGCTGACACAGCCAACAAGTGTACAGCAGCCAAGCAGCATTACGTATGGCATGTTATGACCTTTGTCAGGAACTCCAACACAAATCGGAGAATGGCAATGTAAGTGGGTTTTATAGATTATGTAAGCAGTGACTATGAGGTGTGCCTATTAAATAACAAGACTGATGCTACTGTATAATTTACATTTAATATATTAAGTACATTTTAATACCAATCCCAGGGGTATAGCCAGAACTTTGTGGGCCCCATAGCAACATTTTGAAGGAGACCCTGTCCCATTGCTTCTAGAGAGACACCTCTCTGCAGCAGCTATTAATTTTATGCCCCATAACAGTTCCCTAGCTCATTCTCTAAAACATAGTAGTGCCTAAGTTAATGTTTTGTCCTATAATAGAGCCCAAGTTTATTTAATGAACCATAGTTGTGCCCTAGTTGATATTATGTCACATTGTATGGCTGGCAGCGCAATACCCCCAATCCATATTATGTCATACCATGTAAGGGCCCCTATGTACCACCCAATGGTGAAAAATGTATATAACACATGTAACTTTGACAGGGAAGGTGGGCCCCTCTCCGTTCTGGGCCCCACTAGCAGCTGCACTCCTAGCACCTATGGTAGCTAAGTCCCTGTATATAACACATGCCACTTTGACAGGGAAGGTGGTCCCTCTCAGCTCTGGGCCCCATAGCAGCTGCACTCCTTGCACCTATGGTAGCTACGCCCCTGTATATAGCACATGCAACTTTGACAGGGAAGGTGGGTCCCTCTCAGCTCCGGGCCCCATAGCAGCTGCACTTACTGCACCTATGGTAGCTACGCCCTTGACCACTCCCCTTCCACGTAATATGAACATTCACTTTAGTAGTGTTCTGGTTAGCAGGAAAAATAATGTCTGGAACAATCTTTGTGAGGGTCACTTGTATGACAGATGAATACTGTACATCGTCTTCTACAGGGGGTTAAATACTTTTGCAAACCACTACTTTTTAGACACATCGGCAAACCGTGTGTGTGTGTGTGTGTGTGTGTGTGTGTGTGTGTGTGTCTGTATGAAAATGAAACAAAAAATGTATTCTACACACACACACACACACACACACACACACACACACACACACACACACACTCCCACCCACCCAGATGGGGGATCAAATGTTGTCATCAGGTACATTTAGAAACAGGAGTAATTCAGTAAAATACTTTCTGAAATAAAATAAACTATATAGATGAACGACTTATATCAACTTGGATAGGTAATTAATAAATTGGTAAAATTACTAAAATGCATTTATTTTCCAAGCCTGCGTTACACATGTATTCACAGAATGTCTTTTGCCGTAGCACTTTGCTTTGTATTACATAATGGGTCCAACTGTTTAAGTGGAGCAGAAATAATGATAAAACAATATCTGGTCCCTCCACCACTCACAGAATGTGGCCTGAGGTTAGCTGCATCTTCATTTATTAATCCTGCCGTGGATGAAAGAATTGGATGTGCTATGTTAGAGACTGCAGAGTGGATGTACCTGTCACCATGACCCATTTTATCCAGGCACAATAATCTGCATTTTTACTTGTTTTCCAATTGAAACATCCTGGCCTGAATTAAATCATTACAGTTAAAGGCGTTCTCCCACTAAAAATAACTTGCTTAAGCAGAGAAGTAATAAGTTAGGAAAATTGGGAGCAGAACCAAGGCGAGTCCCAGGTAAAATTGCATGTGTAAAGGGCCCCATACACTAGCGACGGATTGGCGCAATGCAGCGATCTCCAGAAGCCGGGGTTGTTGGATCGGTGAAATCGAACATGTTTTACTTTACAGATTTGCCGATCACGATCAAAATTGTGATTAGCAAATCGTAATTTTTTACATGGAAATTTTGCAGATTCTCCAACAGATCTGCGGTCATCGATGTGCGCCGGTCAGTATTTCCAATCTTATCTAGGATCGGGCAATCAGTCGATGGCTGTATGGGGGCCTTAAGGGGTAGCATTAGAAGTAATACCATGTTATTTAAAAGCAATTAAGTTTACTTAAAGGTGTAACTTAATTTGGAATAGAGAAGTTAACACAGATTTAATTAAATCTTTATTGAATTCAATTTGCTATGTGTCAGTAGTTTTTCAATTCTTTTTTCCTAAGCAGAACTCAGTAATTAGGGTATTAAAATACACTAGTAGTGTGAATTTAAGTATAAAAAACTGCGAGTGATAGCCTTATATTCAGCAAATCTCTTACATCACTATACATCAAAGAAGAGTCTATGGGGGTGATTCGGACCCGATCGCTGGTGTGCGTTTTCGCTCAGCGGGCGAACAGCAATAGACTGCGCATGCACGTCGGCCAACAACAACGGGCATCACCGGTCAGGGACAGGCAGGTGCGAAAATTTCATTTGCATGGGTGTTCGCAAGGTGATTAACAGGAAGAGGCCGTTTGTGGGTGGTAACTGACTGTTTACTGGGAGTTTCCGGAAAAACGCAGGCGTTCCCAAGCATTTCCAGGGAGGGTGTCTGACATCAGCTCCCACCCCGATCAGCCTGTTTCTCATCGCATTGTAGGAGTATGTCTTGGGCTGCGCAGAGACTGCACACACTGGATTTTTGTAGCTCGACATACACATGCGATCGCACACTTACACTGCAAATTTACCCTCCCCCTTGAGCGGCAACTATCTGAACGCAGGACAGCATAGTTAGCAGCCCAGCAATCAGGTCTGAATTACCCCCTATGTTTCATTACAGTGGCCATGTTAGCAGATCCACCAACATGACCTATTCCAACTGATACAAAATGTGCTGCTACTGCAGCTGACTGTGTGAATATATTCATTCATATGATGGCTGTACTGTTACTCCAGGTAACTGCAATGGTAAATTGGGTGCTTTGTGAGGAGAACTTTTAGCGCTGTGTGAGGAGAATGTTTAGCACTGTGTGAGGAGAATGTTTAGCGCTGTGTGAGGAGAATGTTTAGCGCTGTGTGAGAATGTTAAGCGCTGTGTGAGGAGAATGTTTAGCGCTGTGTGTGGAGAATGTTTAGCGCTGTGTGAGGAGAATGTTTAGTGCTGTGTGAGGAGAATGTTTAGCACTGTGTGAGGAGAATGTTTAACACTGTGTGAGGAGAACTTTTAGTGCTGTTGAGAATTTTTAGCACTGTGTGAGGAGAATGTTTAGAACTGTGCGAGGAGAATGTTTAGCACTGTGTGAGGAGAATGTTTAGCACTGTGCGAGGAGAATGTTTAGCACTGTGTGAGGAGAATGTTTAGCACTGTGTGAGGAGAACTTTTAGTGCTGTTGAGAACTTTTAGCACTGTGTGAGGAGAATGTTTAGCACTGTGCGAGGAGAATGTTTAGCACTGTGTGAGGAGAATGTTTAGCACTGTGCGAGGAGAATGTTTAGCACTGCGAGGAGAATGTTTAGCAATGTGTGAGGAGAATGTTTAGCGCTGTGTGAGGAGAACTTTTAGTGCTGTGTGAGGAGAATGTTTAGCGCTGCGTGAGGAGAACTTTTAGTGCTGTTGAGAACTTTTAGCACTGTGTGAGGAGAATATTTAGCACTGTGCGAGGAGAATGTTTAGCGCTGTGTGAGGAGAACTTTTAGTGCTGTGTGAGGAGAATGTTTAGCACTGCGTGAGGAGAACTTTTAGTGCTGTGTGAGGAGAATGTTTAGCGCTGTGTGAGGAGAATGTTTAGCACTGTGAGGAGAACTTTTAGCACTGTGTGAGGAGAATGTTTAGCGCTGTGTGAGGAAAATGTTTAGCGGTGTGAGGAGAATGTTTAGCGCTGTGTAAGGAGAATGTTTAGCGCTGTGTGAGGAGAATGTTTAGCACTGTGTGAGGAGAACTTTTAGTGCTGTGTGAGGAGAATGTTTAGCGCTGTGTGAGGAGAACTTTTAGCACTGTGTGAGGAGAACTTTTAGTGCTGTTGAGAACTTTTAGCACTGTGTGAGGAGAATGTTTAGCACTGTGCGAGGAGAATGTTTAGCGCTGTGTGAGGAGAACTTTTAGTGCTGTGTGAGGAGAATGTTTAGCGCTGCGTGAGGAGAACTTTTAGTGCTGTGTGAGGAGAATGTTTAGCGCTGTGTGAGAACTTTTAGCACTGTGTGAGGAGAATGTTTAGCGCTGTGTGAGGAGAATGTTTGTTTAGCACTGTGTGAGGAGAATGTTTAGCGCTGTGTGAGGAGAATGTTTAGCGCTGTGTGAGGAGAACTTTTAGTGCTGTTGAGAACTTTTAGCACTGTGTGAGGAGAATGTTTAGCACTGTGTGAGGAGAACTTTTAGTGCTGTGTGAGGAGAATGTTTAGCGCTGCGTGAGGAGAAATTTTAGTGCTGTGTGAGGAGAATGTTTAGCGCTGTGTGAGGAGAACTTTTAGCACTGTGTGAGGAGAACTTTTAGTGCTGTTGAGAACTTTTAGCACTGTGTGAGGAGAATATTTAGCACTGTGCGAGGAGAATGTTTAGCGCTGTGTGAGGAGAATGTTTAGCGCTGTGTGAGGAGAACTTTTAGTGCTGTGTGAGGAGAAAGTTTAGCGCTGATGAGGAGAACTTTTAGTGCTGTTGAGAACTTTTAGCACTGTGTGAGAATATTAAGCACTGTGCGAGGAGAATGTTTAGCGCTGTGTGAGGAGAACTTTTAGTGCTATGTGAGGAGAATGTTTAGCACTGTGTGAGGAGAATGTTTAGCGCTGTGTGAGAAGAATGTTTAGCGCTGTGTGAGGAGAATGTTTAGCGCTGTGTGAGGAGAATGATTAGCACTGTGTGAGGAGAACTTTTAGTGCTGTTGAGAACTTTTAGCACTGTGTGAGGAGAATGTTTAGCGCTGTGCGAGGAGAATGTTTAGCACTGTGTGAGGAGAATGTTTAGCACTGTGTGAGGAGAATGTTTAGCACTGTGCGAGGAGAATGTTTAGCACTGTGTGAGGAGAATATTAAGCGCTGTGTGAGGAGAACTTTTAGTGCTGTGTGAGGAGAATGTTTATCGCTGTGTGAGGAGAATGTTTAGCGCTGTGTGAGGAGAACGTTTAGCGCTGTGTGAGGAGAATGTTTAGCGCTGTGTGAGGAGAATGTTTAGCACTGTGTGAGGAGAATATTTAGCACTGTGTGAGAATGTTTAGCGCTGTGTGAGGAGAATGTTTAGCACTGTGTGAGGAGAATGTTTAGCGCTGTGTGAGGAGAATGTTTAGCACTGCGTGAGAACTTTTAGCACTGTGTGAGGAGAATGTTTAGCACTGTGCGAGGGGAATGTTTAGCGCTGTGTGAGGAGAATGTTTAGCACTGTGTGAGGAGAACTTTTAGTGCTGTTGAGAACTTTTAGCACTGTGTGAGGAGAATGTTTAGCACTGTGGGAGGAGAATGTTTAGCGCTGTGTGAGGAGAATGTTTAGCACTGTGTGAGGAGAACTTTTAGTGCTGTGTGAGGAGAATGTTTAGCGCTGCGTGAAGAGAACTTTTAGTGCTGTGTGAGGAGAATGTTTAGCGCTGTGTGAGGAGAACTTTTAGCACTGTGTAAGAACTTTTTGTGCTGTTGAGAACTTTTAGCACTGTGTGAGGAGAATGTTTAGCGCTGTGTGAGGAGAATGTTTAGCGCTGCGTGAGGAGAACTTTTAGTGCTGTTGAGAACTTTTAGCACTGTGTGAGGAGAATATTTAGCACTGTGCGAGGAGAATATTTAGCACTGTGCGAGGAGAATGTTTAGCGCTGTGTGAGGAGTACTTTTAGTGCTGTGTGAGGAGAATGTTTAGCGCTGCGTGAGGAGAATGTTTAGCGCTGTGTGAGGAGAATGTTTAGCGCTGCGTGAGGAGAATGTTTAGCGCTGTGTGAGGAGTACTTTTAGTGCTGTGTGAGGAGAATGTTTAGCGCTGCGTGAGCAGAATGTTTAGCGCTGTGTGAGGAGTACTTTTAGTGCTGTGTGAGGAGACTGTTTAGCGCTGTGTGAGGAGAATGTTTAACGCTGTGTGAGGAGAACTTTTAGCACTGTGTGAGGAGAATGTTTAGCACTGTGTGAGGAGAATGTTTAGCACTGTGTGAGGAGAACTTTTAGTGCTGTTGAGAACTTTTAGCACTGTGTGAGGAGAATGTTTAGCGCTGTGTGAGGAGAATGTTTAGCGCTGCGTGAGGAGAACTTTTAGTGCTGTGTGAGGAGAATGTTTAGCGCTGCGTGAGGAGAACTTTTAGTGCTGTGTGAGGAGAATGTTTAGCGCTGTGTGAGGAGAACTTTTAGCACTGTGTGAGGAGAACTTTTTGTGCTGTTGAGAACTTTTAGCACTGTGTGAGGAGAATGTTTAGCGCTGTGTGAGGAGAATGTTTAGCGCTGTGTGAGGAGAACTTTTAGTGCTGTGTGAGGAGAATGTTTAGCGCTGCGTGAGGAGAACTTTTAGTGCTGTGTGAGGAGAATGTTTAGCGCTGTGTGAGGAGAATGTTTAGCACTGTGAGGAGAACTTTTAGCACTGTGTGAGGAGAATGTTTAGCGCTGTGTGAGGAGAATGTTTAGCGCTGTGTGAGGAGAATGTTTAGCGCTGTGTGAGGAGAATGTTTAGCGCTGTGTGAGGAGAATGTTTAGCACTGTGTGAGGAGAATGTTTAGCGCTGTGTGAGGAGAACTTTTAGTGCTGTGTGAGGAGAATGTTTAGCGCTGTGTGAGGAGAACTTTTAGCACTGTGTGAGGAGAACTTTTAGTGCTGTTGAGAACTTTTAGCACTGTGTGAGGAGAATGTTTAGCACTGTGCGAGGAGAATGTTTAGCGCTGTGTGAGGAGAACTTTTAGTGCTGTGTGAGGAGAATGTTTAGCGCTGCGTGAGGAGAACTTTTAGTGCTGTGTGAGGAGAATGTTTAGCGCTGTGTGAGAACTTTTAGCACTGTGTGAGGAGAATGTTTAGCGCTGTGTGAGGAGAATGTTTGTTTAGCACTGTGTGAGGAGAATGTTTAGCGCTGTGTGAGGAGAATGTTTAGCGCTGTGTGAGGAGAACTTTTAGTGCTGTTGAGAACTTTTAGCACTGTGTGAGGAGAATGTTTAGCACTGTGTGAGGAGAACTTTTAGTGCTGTGTGAGGAGAATGTTTAGCGCTGCGTGAGGAGAAATTTTAGTGCTGTGTGAGGAGAATGTTTAGCGCTGTGTGAGGAGAACTTTTAGCACTGTGTGAGGAGAACTTTTAGTGCTGTTGAGAACTTTTAGCACTGTGTGAGGAGAATATTTAGCACTGTGCGAGGAGAATGTTTAGCGCTGTGTGAGGAGAATGTTTAGCGCTGTGTGAGGAGAACTTTTAGTGCTGTGTGAGGAGAATGTTTAGCGCTGATGAGGAGAACTTTTAGTGCTGTTGAGAACTTTTAGCACTGTGTGAGAATATTAAGCACTGTGCGAGGAGAATGTTTAGCGCTGTGTGAGGAGAACTTTTAGTGCTATGTGAGGAGAATGTTTAGCACTGTGTGAGGAGAATGTTTAGCGCTGTGTGAGAAGAATGTTTAGCGCTGTGTGAGGAGAATGTTTAGCGCTGTGTGAGGAGAATGTTTAGCACTGTGTGAGGAGAACTTTTAGTGCTGTTGAGAACTTTTAGCACTGTGTGAGGAGAATGTTTAGCGCTGTGCGAGGAGAATGTTTAGCACTGTGTGAGGAGAATGTTTAGCACTGTGTGAGGAGAATGTTTAGCACTGTGTGAGGAGAATATTAAGCGCTGTGTGAGGAGAACTTTTAGTGCTGTGTGAGGAGAATGTTTATCGCTGTGTGAGGAGAATGTTTAGCGCTGTGTGAGGAGAACGTTTAGCGCTGTGTGAGGAGAATGTTTAGCGCTGTGTGAGGAGAATGTTTAGCGCTGTGTGAGGAGAATGTTTAGCACTGTGTGAGGAGAATATTTAGCACTGTGTGAGAATGTCTAGCGCTGTGTGAGGAGAATGTTTAGCACTGTGTGAGGAGAATGTTTAGCGCTGTGTGAGGAGAATGTTTAGCACTGCGTGAGAACTTTTAGCACTGTGTGAGGAGAATGTTTAGCACTGTGCGAGGGGAATGTTTAGCGCTGTGTGAGGAGAATGTTTAGCACTGTGTGAGGAGAACTTTTAGTGCTGTTGAGAACTTTTAGCACTGTGTGAGGAGAATGTTTAGCACTGTGGGAGGAGAATGTTTAGCGCTGTGTGAGGAGAATGTTTAGCACTGTGTGAGGAGAACTTTTAGTGCTGTGTGAGGAGAATGTTTAGCGCTGCGTGAAGAGAACTTTTAGTGCTGTGTGAGGAGAATGTTTAGCGCTGTGTGAGAACTTTTAGCACTGTGTGAGAACTTTTTGTGCTGTTGAGAACTTTTAGCACTGTGTGAGGAGAATGTTTAGCGCTGTGTGAGGAGAATGTTTAGCGCTGCGTGAGGAGAACTTTTAGTGCTGTTGAGAACTTTTAGCACTGTGTGAGGAGAATATTTAGCACTGTGCGAGGAAAATATTTAGCACTGTGCGAGGAGAATGTTTAGCGCTGTGTGAGGAGTACTTTTAGTGCTGTGTGAGGAGTACTTTTAGTGCTGTGTGAGGAGAATGTTTAGCGCTGCGTGAGGAGAATGTTTAGCGCTGTGTGAGGAGAATGTTTAGCGCTGTGTGAGGAGTACTTTTAGTGCTGTGTGAGGAGAATGTTTAGCGCTGTGTGAGGAGTACTTTTAGTGCTGTGTGAGGAGAATGTTTAGCGCTGCGTGAGGAGAATGTTTAGCGCTGTGTGAGGAGAATGTTTAGCGCTGCGTGAGGAGAATGTTTAGCGCTGTGTGAGGAGTACTTTTAGTGCTGTGTGAGGAGAATGTTTAGCGCTGCGTGAGCAGAATGTTTAGCGCTGTGTGAGGAGTACTTTTAGTGCTGTGTGAGGAGAATGTTTAGCGCTGTGTGAGGAGAATGTTTAACGCTGTGTGAGGAGAACTTTTAGCACTGTGTGAGGAGAATGTTTAGCGCTGTGTGAGGAGAATGTTTAGCACTGTGTGAGGAGAATGTTTAGCACTGTGTGAGGATAATGTTTAGCACTGTGTGAGGAGAACTTTTAGTGCTGTTGAGAACTTTTAGCACTGTGTGAGGAGAATGTTTAGCGCTGTGTGAGGAGAATGTTTAGCGCTGCGTGAGGAGAACTTTTAGTGCTGTGTGAGGAGAATGTTTAGCGCTGCGTGAGGAGAACTTTTAGTGCTGTGTGAGGAGAATGTTTAGCGCTGCGTGAGGAGAACTTTTAGTGCTGTGTGAGGAGAATGTTTAGCGCTGTGTGAGGAGAACTTTTAGCACTGTGTGAGGAGAACTTTTTGTGCTGTTGAGAACTTTTAGCACTGTGTGAGGAGAATGTTTAGCGCTGTGTGAGGAGAATGTTTAGCGCTGTGTGAGGAGAACTTTTAGTGCTGTGTGAGGAGAATGTTTAGCGCTGCGTGAGGAGAACTTTTAGTGCTGTGTGAGGAGAATGTTTAGCGCTGTGTGAGGAGAACTTTTAGTTCTGTTGAGAACTTTTAGCACTGTATGAGGAGAATGTTTAGCACTGTGCGAGGAGAATGTTTAGCGCTGTGTTAGGAGAATGTTTAGCGCTGTGTGAGGAGAACTTTTAGTGCTGTGTGAGGAGAATTTTTAGCGCTGCGTGAGGAGAACTTTTAGTGCTGTTGAGAACTTTTAGCACTGTGTGAGGAGAAAATTTAGCACTGTGCGAGAAGAATGTTTAGCGCTGTGTGAGGAGAACTTTTAGTGCTGTGTGAGGAGAATGTTTAGCGCTGCGTGAGGAGAACTTTTAGCGCTGTGTGAGGAGAATGTTTAGCACTGTGTGAGGAGAACTTTTAGCACTGTGTGAGGAGAATGTTTAGCGCTGTGTGAGGAAAATGTTTAGCGCTGTGTGAGGAGAATGTTTAGCACTGTGTGAGGAGAATGTTTAGCGCTGTGTGAGGAGAATGTTTAGCGCTGTGTGAGGAGAATGTTTAGCGCTGTGTGAGGAGAATGTTTAGCGCTGTATGAGGAGAACTTTTAGTGCTGTTGAGAACTTTTAGCACTGTGTGAGGAGAATGTTTAGCACTGTGCGAGGAGAATGTTTAGCGCTGTGTGAGGAGAATGTTTAGCACTGTGTGAGAACTTTTAGTGCTGTGTGAGGAGAATGTTTAGCACTGTGCGAGGAGAATGTTTAGCACTGTGCGAGGAGAATGTTTAGTGCTGTGTGAGGAGAATGTTTAGCGCTGCGTGAGGAGAACTTTTAGTGCTGTGTGAGGAGAATGTTTAGCGCTGTGTGAGGAGAACTTTTAGCACTGTGTGAGAATGTTTAGCACTGTGCGAGGATGTTATGCACACCAGTGCCAGCAGGAATGTACTGGTGTCTGAACGGTGAGGGATGCAAAACAAATGAACTCACAGACAGACTGGGGAATATGACATTACATACACAGAAGGTGATAGGGTAACAAAATAAACACAAAATGAACAGAGAAGCCCAAAGGCTAAGAAACTGTGTGTCTCTCTAGTATTAGGAATGCTCAGATGGAAAGAAGCGAGATGTAGTGATTTAATACGTAGAGAACCCGAAATGCTGTTGCTAAGGGCAACAGCAAAAACCCTAAAGGGTTACCAACGGGTGTGGCAGTAAACTCCTTGGTCAGAGATGAAATAATAGACACAAGGAGCGTCTCCACAATCCTAGTCCTCACTTGCAGTGCACTGGTTCAGCTTACTGCCACTAAACTGACACCTGAACACCTTGCACAGTGAGAAAGGATTTTGGCAGGCAAGTCTGAGAATACAGCCGCAAACTTGCTAGGTTCACAGAGTAGCAAAAGAACCCCAGCAGGTTAAACGACTGACTCCAGTCTTACTGCTAGGTCTGGATTGGCAGAGTGTAATACCAAATCCCAAGGCCTATTTGCAGTAAGCAACAAACAAATACAAAGTTTACACAGTACTAGCTAGCTTTCAGGAACTGACTAACCAACAAAGATTCAGCAGCATCTGCCTAACCTGAGAAGAGGGTTTATATAGCAGGTGCTGTCCACGCCCCACTCAGACCTCACAGACTGTGAGCACAAAAACCAGCACCGGATCCCCTGCCGTGCACAGAGCCTGTAACCACTGCACAGCAAAAGACCCGAACCGGAGTATCAGCTACGCTCAGGTTACTCCGCTAGCACTTGTCTCCCGGTTGCCATGACGACGTGGCAACACAGAGCAGGAGACCCTAACAGAGGAGAACTTTTAGCACTGTGCGAGGAGAATGTTTAGTGCTGTGTGAGGAGAATGTTTAGTGCTGTGTGAGGAGAATGTTTAGCGCTGTGTGAGGAGAATGTTTAGCGCTGTGTGAGGAGAATGTTTAGCACTGTGTGAGGAGAACTTTTAGTGCTGTGTGAGGAGAATGTTTAGCGCTGCGTGAGGAGAACTTTTAGTGCTGTGTGAGGAGAATGTTTAGCGCTGTGTGAGGAGAACTTTTAGCACTGTGTGAGGAGAACTTTTAGTGCTGTTGAGAACTTTTAGCACTGTGTGAGGAGAATGTTTAGCACTGTGCGAGGAGAATGTTTAGCGCTGTGTGAGGAGAATGTTTAGCGCTGTGTGAGAACTTTTAGTGCTGAGTGAGGAGAATGTTGAGCGCTGCGTGAGGAGAACTTTTAGTGCTGTTGAGAACTTTTAGCACTGTGTGAGGAGAATATTTAGCACTGTGCGAGGAGAATGTTTAGCGCTGTGTGAGGAGTACTTTTAGTGCTGTGTGAGGAGAATGTTTAGCACTGCGTGAGGAGAACTTTTAGTGCTGTGTGAGGAGAATGTTTAGCGCTGTGTGAGGAGAATGTTTAGCGATGTGTGAGGAGAATTTTTAGCGCTGTGTGAGAACTTTTAGCACTGTGTGAGGAGAATGTTTAGCGCTGTGTGAGGAGAATGTTTAGCGCTGTGTGAGGAGAATGTTTAGCACTGTGTGAGGAGAATGTTTAGCACTGTGTGAGGAGAATGTTTAGCACTGTGTGAGGAGAACTTTTAGTGCTGTGTGAGGAGAATGTTTAGCGCTGCGTGAGAACTTTTAGTGCTGTGTGAGGAGAATGTTTAGCGCTGTGTGAGGAGAACTTTTAGTGCTGTTGAGAACTTTTAGCACTGTGTGAGGAGAATGTTAAGCACTGTGCAAGGAGTATGTTTAGCGCTGTGTGAGGAGAATGTTTAGCGCTGTGTGAGGAGAACTTTTAGTGCTGTGTGAGGAGAATGTTTAGCGCTGTGTGAGGAGAACTTTTAGCAGTGTGTGAGGAGAATGTTTAGCACTGTGCGAGGAGAATGTTTAGCACTGTGCGAGGAGAATGTTTAGCACTGTGCGAGGAGAATGTTTAGTGCTGTGTGAGGAGAATGTTTAGCGCTGCGTGAGGAGAACTTTTAGTGCTGTGTGAGGAGAATGTTTAGCGCTGTGTGAGGAGAACTTTTAGCACTGTGTGAGGAGAATGTTTAGCACTGTGCGAGGAGAATGTTTAGCACTGTGCGAGGAGAATGTTTAGTGCTGTGTGAGGAGAATGTTTAGTGCTGTGTGAGGAGAAGGTTTAGTGCTGTGTGAGGAGAATGTTTGGCCCTGTGTGAGGCGAATGTTTAGTGCTGTGTGAGGAGAATGTTTAGCACTGTGTGAGGAGAATGTTTAGCACTGTGCGAGGAGAATGTTTAGCACTGTGCGAGGAGAATGTTTAGTGCTGTGTGAGGAGAATGTTTAGTGCTGTGTGAGGAGAAGGTTTAGTGCTGTGTGAGGAGAATGTTTGGCACTGTGTGAGGAGAATGTTTAGTGCTGTGTGAGGAGAATGTTTGGCACTGTGTGAGGCGAATGTTTAGTGCTGTGTGAGGAGAATGTTTAGTGCTGTGTGAGGAGAATGTTTAGTGCTGTGTGAGGAAAATGTTTGGCACTGTGTGAGGCGAATGTTTAGTGCTGTGTGAGGAGAACATTTAGCGCTATGTGAGGAGAATGTTTAGCGCTGTGTGAGGAGAACTTTTAGTGCTGTGTGGAAGGGGTCACTTTAGAGCTTGTGTGTGCCAAATGTCTTGATTGCAGGGTTTTCCTGTCTTTCCCTGGATAGCCCACATTTGCCAATCTATGCCACAGCATTACCACAAGTCCACACCACCAAATATGTTGCCAATCAAGCAAACAGAGGAGATGTAGCAAATCTTGCCAAAGAAAAACTGGAGAAGTTGCCCATACCAACCAAACAGCTTCTAACTGTAATTTTACAAGTGGTGATAGGTAAATGACGGCTGATTGGGTGTTCTGGGCAACTTCTCCACTTAGTACATGAACTGCATGACGCAAAACAGTATGTCGCCAAGAGAACACACTTTATATTGTAAGTAAAAATCATCAACGTTTTTTCTTTATGTTAAGTAAAATTAATAGATATGAATGTGATTATATGTCATACTATGGGGTCTATTTACTAAGCCTTAGATGGAAATAAAGTGCACAGAGATTAAGTCCCAGCCAACCAGCTCCTAACTGTCATTTTTCAAACCCAGCCTGTGACATGTCAGGTAGTTGCTGATTGGCTGGTACTTCATCTCTGTACACTTTATCTCCATCCAAGGCTTAGTAAATAGACCTCTATATTCCATTAGCCGTGTACATTGAATACAGTGGGGCAGAGGCGTAACTAGGGTTTTCAGAGCCCAGGGCAAGATGAAGAGTCGTCTCTCAGCACACTATCACCTCCCCCTGCGTCCTCTCTCAGCACACTATCACCTACCCCTTGTGTCGTCTCTCAGCACACTATCACCTACCCCTTGTGTCGACTCTCAGCACACTATCACCTACCCCTTGTGTCGTCTCTCAGCACACTATCACCTACCCCTTGTGTCGTTTCTCAGCACACTATCACCTCCCCCTGCGTCGTCTCTCAGCACACTATCACCTACCCCTTGTGTCGACTCTCAGCACACTATCACCTACCCCTGCGTCGTCTCAGCACACTATCACCTCCCCCTGCGTCATCTCTCAGCACACTGTCACCTACCCCTTGTGTTGTCTCTCAGCAAACCTTTATTCAATTTTTGCACATTACGGCAGTGGAGTTCCCTATTTACACAGTATGCAGGTAGAGTCCTCTTTTTACACAGTACGCAGGCAGAGACCCCTTTTTACACAGTACACACAGTGCCAGATACACATTACCCCACAGTGCCAGATACACATTACCCCACAGTGCCAGATACACATTGCCCTACAGTGCCAGATACACATTGCCCCACAGTGCCAGATACACATTGCCCCACAGTGCCAGATACACATTGCCCCACAGTGCCAGATACACATTGCCCCACAGTGCCAGATACATATTGCCCCACAGTGCCAGATACACATTGCCCCACAGTGCCAGATACATATTGCCCCATAGTGCTAGATACACACTGCCCCATAGTGCCAGATACACATTGTCCCACAGTGCCAGATACATAAATGCCCCACAAT
The DNA here is from genome assembly GCF_028390025.1 of Pseudophryne corroboree. Taxonomy (NCBI): domain Eukaryota; kingdom Metazoa; phylum Chordata; class Amphibia; order Anura; family Myobatrachidae; genus Pseudophryne; species Pseudophryne corroboree. Next base: position 378,157,512 of record NC_086446.1, on the reverse strand, counting down.
GCCAGATACATATTACCCCACAGTGCCAGATACACATTGCCCCATCCGGCGGTGGCAAGTTTAAATGAGGCGCCAGTTTGTTAGCCAATCAGAGCTCGTGGACCAGCAGCCAATCAGGAGCCAGTCCGCGAGCTCTGACGGGCTAACAAACCAATGAGACTCGCCCCGCCGCCGGAGACCAGACAGACACTGAGCACATTGAGGGGCAGGAGAGGCGCTGCACTCTCCTCCCCTCATACTGCAACGGGACGGGGGACAGGGGTAGAGCAATAGCGGGGGCGGGTGGGCATGATGCCCTGGCCGGCGGCAGCGCCCCCCTCTGCTGGGCCTGCCAAGGCGCCTAGGGCACGTGCCCTGCTCGACCCTCCTTAGTTACGCTTCTGCATAAGGGGATTTCAAATGTTATCGCCCTCAATCTCCCATCTAAAGTGACGGGAGATCGCAGGGGGGGCGATATACAATTGATGTCCCCTATTGCACTGATCACGCCCATTAGTGGCGGGTTTAGGTGCATAAAGCAGCTAAACCCAACTAAACTAATGGGCGCGATCAGGATAAGTGCCGTTTGGGCGCCCAAATGGATCACTTTTCACACATTTCAGCTTGCCCCCCCCCCAGCTGGTGCGAGCTGAAATGTAGATGCCGGCAGCCGATCGCGCCCGAATGGAGCTACATTTGAATAGCTCTGTTCGACGCCATCTAGTGGCTGCCGGAGGGAATAACATTTGAATTCTGCCCATAGTGCCTCATTTATTAACAAGACATATATAGCAGTAATACTAATGAATATGCCGTAGGTATTTAACAATACATACATTACATACCTCTCCAGCTAAGTCCTCCTCTCTGTTACTGGCAGACTACTGGATGACGGTAACAGGGTGCTCTGTAATGACCATGTGCGACGGCTAATCTGTGCATGTGCATTACCCTTTCTCCCGGTTGGGATCTGGCAATGCCTACAGTAAGTGGTACATGGGCAAGCAGTGGTAAACTTAAAGTCTCCATACATCTATGAGGCGATTACCCAATTTCCGACCCTGCTGGAAATGCCAAGCCTCCGGACATCGATGATCAGCAATCCATCAGGTGATCAAGGAAATTAACCATGTTAAAAATGCCCGTTCTGGATTTTTAAATATATTTAATATTCCCGATCTACCACACCAGCTGTTGGGGGATCGGGGTTTTGCCCTAATATATCGCAGATTTATGGGGGCCATAAGCTTACCGATGTTTGTTAAATACTTTATTATAGTACACATATTTACATTTGTCAGTTTTGCACACCACAAGGGGGCAGCAATTAGTGTTGTGGAGTGCAGTGCGCTGAGGGAACTAATACCGTTTGGCCATTGCCTGCATGTCCCTGACAGCAATGCTGCTGACTTGGGCAGGGCGGCGGCCAATTTGAAACTTCTGGCTGGCTCCTCAGGGTCCTGACAAGAGGCAGAGACAGCATTCAATACAAGGCAAAGAGTAAAAAAATAAGAATTTACTTACCGATAATTCTATTTCTCATAGTCCGTAGTGGATGCTGGGGACTCCGAAAGGACCATGGGGAATAGCGGCTCCGCAGGAGACTGGGCACAAAGTAAAAGCTTTAGGACTAGCTGGTGTGCACTGGCTCCTCCCCCTATGACCCTCCTCCAAGCCTCAGTTAGGATACTGTGCCCGGACGAGCGTACACAATAAGGAAGGATTTTGAATCCCGGGTAAGACTCATTACCAGCCACACCAATCACACCGTACAACTTGTGATCTGAACCCAGTTAACAGCATGATAACAGAAGGAGCCTCTGAAAAGATGGCTCACAACAACAATAACCCGATTTTTGTAACAATAACTATGTACAAGTAATGCAGACAATCCGCACTTGGGATGGGCGCCCAGCATCCACTACGGACTATGAGAAATAGAATTATCGGTAAGTAAATTCTTATTTTCTCTAACGTCCTAGTGGATGCTGGGGACTCCGAAAGGACCATGGGGATTATACCAAAGCTCCCAAACGGGCGGGAGAGTGCGGATGACTCTGCAGCACCGAATGAGAGAACTCCAGGTCCTCCTCAGCCAGGGTATCAAATTTGTAGAATTTAGCAAACGTGTTTGCCCCTGACCAAGTAGCTGCTCGGCAAAGTTGTAAAGCCGAGACCCCTCGGGCAGCCGCCCAAGATGAGCCCACTTTCCGTGTGGAATGGGCTTTTATAGATTTTGGCTGTGGCAGGCCTGCCACAGAATGTGCAAGCTGAATTGTACTACAAATCCAACGAGCAATCGTCTGCTTAGAAGCAGGAGCACCCAGCTTGTTGGGTGCATACAGGATAAACAGCGAGTCAGATTTTCTGACTCCAGCCGTCCTGGAAACATATATTTTCAGGGCCCTGACTACGTCCAGCAACTTGGAATTAAGTGAAATGCTGAAACCACCTTAGGGAGAAATTGAGGACGAGTCCTCAATTCTGCCCTGTCTGTATGAAAAATTAGGTAAGGGCTTTTATAGGATAAAGCCGCCAATTCTGATACACGCCTGGCTGAAGCCAGGGCTAACAGCATTACCACTTTCCAAGTGAGATACTTTAAGTCCACAGTGGTGAGTGGTTCAAACCAATGTGATTTTAGGAATCCCAACACTACATTGAGATCCCAAGGTGCCACTGGAGGCACAAAAGGAGGCTGTATATGCAGTACTCCCTTGACAAACGTCTGAACTTCAGGTACAGAAGCTAGTTCTTTTTGGAAGAATATCGACAGGGCCGAAATTTGAACCTTAATGGACCCTAATTTGAGGCCCATAGACAGTCCTGTTTGCAGGAAATGCAGGAATCGACCCAGTTGAAATTCCTCCGTAGGGGCCTTCCTGGCCTCGCACCACGCAACATATTTACGCCAAATACGGTGATAATGTTGTACGGTTACATCCTTCCTGGCTTTGATCAGGGTAGGGATGACTTCATCCGGAATGCCTTTTTCCTTCAGGATCCGGCGTTCAACCGCCATGCCGTCAAACGCAGCCGCGGTAAGTCTTGGAACAGACATGGTCCCTGCTGGAGCAGGTCCTGTCTTAGAGGTAGAGGCCACGGGTCTTCCGTGAGCATCTCTTGAATTTCCGGGTACCAAGTCCTTCTTGGCCAATCCGGAGCCACGAGTATAGTCTTTACTCCTCTCCTTCTTATGATTCTCAGTACTTTTGGTATGAGAGGAAGAGGAGGGAACACATACACTGACCGGTACACCCACGGTGTTACCAGAGCGTCCACAGCTATTGCCTGAGGGTCCCTTGACCTGGAACAATATCTGTCCAGTTTTTTGTTGAGGCGAGACGCCATCATGTCCACCTTTGGTTTTTCCCAACGGTTTACAATCATGTGGAAGACTTCCGGGTGAAGTCCCCACTCCCCCGGGTGAAGATCGTGTCTGCTGAGGAAGTCTGCTTCCCAGTTGTCCACTCCCGGAATGAACACTGCTGACAGTGCTATCACATGATTTTCCGCCCAGCGAAGAATCCTTGCCACTTCCGTCATTGCCCTCCTGCTTCTCGTGCCGCCCTGTCTGTTTACGTGGGCGACTGCCGTGATGTTGTCCGACTGGATCAATACTGGCTGACCCTGAAGCAGAGGCCTTGCCTGACTTAGGGCATTGTAAATGGCCCTTAGTTCCAGGATATTTATGTGAAGTGACGTTTCCATGCTTGACCACAAGCCCTGGAAATTTTTTCCCTGTGTGACTGCTCCCCAGCCTCTCAGGCTGGCATCCGTGGTCACCAGGACCCAATCCTGAATGCCGAATCTGCGGCCCTCTAGGAGATGAGCCCTCTGTAACCACCACAGGAGAGACACCCTTGTCCTTGGAGACAGGGTTATCCGCTGATGCATTTGAAGATGCGATCCGGACCATTTGTCTAGCAGATCCAACTGAAAAGTTCTTGCGTGGTATCTGCCGAATGGAATCGCTTCGTAAGAAGCCACCATCTTTCCCAGGACCCTTGTGCACTGATGCACTGACACCTGGCCTGGTCTTAGGAGTTTCCTGACTAGGTCGGATAACTCCCTGGCTTTCTCTTCCGGGAGAAACACCTTTTTCTGTACTGTGTCCAGAATCATCCCTAGGAACAGCAGACGTGTCGTCGGAATCAGCTGCGATTTTGGAATATTTAGAATCCATCCGTGCTGTCGTAGTACTATTTGCGATAGTGCTACTCCGACCTCTAACTGTTCTCTGGACCGTGTCCTTATCAGGAGATCGTCCAAGTAAGGGATAATTAAGACGCCTTTTCTTCGAAGAAGAATCATCATTTCGGCCATTACCTTGGTAAAGACCCGGGGTGCCGTGGACAATCCAAACGGCAGCGTCTGAAACTGATAGTGACAGTTCTGTACCACAAACCTGAGGTACCCTTGGTGAGAAGGGCAAATTGGGACATGGAGGTAAGCATCCTTGATGTCCAGAGACACCATGTAGTCCCCTTCTTCCAGGTTCGCTATCACTGCTCTGAGTGACTCCATCTTGAACTTGAACCTTTTTATGTAAGTGTTCAAGGTTTTCAGATTTAAAATGGGTCTCACCGAGCCGTCCGGCTTCGGTACCACAAACAGCGTGGAGTAATACCCCTTTCCCTGTTGTAGGAGGGGTACCTTGATTATCACTTGCTGGGAATACAGCTTGTGAATGGCTTCCAATACCGCCTCCCTGTCGGGGGTAGACGTTGGTAAAGCAGACTTCAAGAACCGGCGAGGGGGAGACGTCTCGAATTCCAATTTGTACCCCTGAGACACTACCTGCAGGATCCAAGGGTCCACTTGCGAGTGAGCCCACTGCGCGCTGAAATTCTTGAGACGGGCCCCCACCGTGCCTGAGTCCGCTTGTAAGGCCCCAGCGTCATGCTGAGGACTTGGCAGAAGTGGGGGAGGGCTTCTGGTCGTGGGAAGAAGCTGTCTGTTGTAGTCTTTTTCCCCTTCCTCTGCCCCGGGGCAGATATGAGTGGCCTTTTGCCCGCTTGCCCTTATGGGGACGAAAGGACTGAGCCTGAAAAGGCGGTATCTTTTTCTGCTGCGAGGTGACTTGGGGTAAAAAGGTGGATTTCCCAGCCGTTGCCGTGGCCACCAGGTCCGATAGACCGCCCCCAAATAACTCCTCCCCTTTATACGGCAATACTTCCATATGCCGTTTGGAATCCGCATCCCCTGACCACTGTCGCGTCCATAATCCTCTTCTGGCAGAAATGGACATCGCACTTACTCTTGATGCCAGAGTGCAAATGTCTCTCTGTGCATCTCGCATATATAGGAATGCATCCTTTAAATGCTCTATAGTCAATAATATATTGTCCCTGTCCAGGGTATCAATATTTTCAGTCAGGGAATCCGACCAAGCCACCCCAGCACTGCACATCCAGGCTGAGGCGATTGCTGGTCGCAGTATAACACCAGTATGTGTGTATATACTTTTAAGGATATTTTCCAGCCTCCTATCTGCTGGCTCCTTAAGGGCGGCCGTTTCTGGAGACGGTAACGCCACTTGTTTTGATAAGCGTGTGAGCGCCTTATCCACCCTAGGGGGTGTTTCCCAACGAGCCCTAACCTCTGGTGGGAAGGGATATAGTGCCAATAATTTTTTAGAAATTAGCAGTTTTCTGTCGGGGGTAACCCACGCTTCATCACACACTTCATTCAATTCATCTGATTCAGGAAAAACTACGGGTAGTTTTTTCACACCCCACATAATACCCCTTTTTGTGGTACTTGCAGTATCAGAGATGTGCAAAACCTCCTTCATTGCCGTGATCATGTAACGTGTGGCCCTACTGGAAAATACGTTTGTTTCTTCACCGTCGACACTGGAGTCAGTGTCTGTGTCTGGGTCCGTGTCGACCCACTGATTCAGGTGTCGACTCCCTAGGGGGTGACATCACCATTATAGGCAATTGCTCCGCCTCCACATCATTTTCCTCCTCATACATGTCGACACACACGTACCGACACCCAGCACACACACAGGGAATGCTCTGATAGAGGACAGGACCCACTTAGCCCTTTGGGGAGACAGAGGGAGAGTTTGCTAGCACACACCAGAGCGCTATATATGTATAGGGACAACCTTACAATAAGTGTCTATCCCTTATAGCTGCTTATATCTGTTATTTTGCCAAATAAGTGCCCCCCTCTCTTTTTTACCCTGTTTCTGTAGTTGCAGGATGCAGGGGAGATTCTGGGAGCCTTCCTACCAGCGGAGCTGTGTGGGAAAAATGGCGCTGTGTGCTGAGGAGATAGGCCCCGCCCCCTTCACGGTGGGCTCTTCTCCCGCTTTTCTCTGGAAAACTGGCAGGGGTTAAATACATCCATATAGCCCAGGAGCTATATGTGATGTATTTTTCGCCAACTAAGGTAAATTCATTGCTTCCCAGGACGCCCCCCCCCAGCGTCCTGCACCCTCAGTGACCGGAGTGTGAAGTGTGCTGAGAGCAATGGCGCACAGCTGCAGTGCTGTGCGCTACCTTATGAAGACAGGAAAGTCTTCTGCCGCCGATTTATGGACCTCTTCTTGCTTCAGCATCTGTAAGGGGGCCGGCGGCGCGGCTCCGGGACCCATCCATGGCTGGGCCTGTGATCGTCCCTCTGGAGCTAATGTCCAGTAGCCTAAGAAACCCAATCCACTCTGCAAGCAGGTGAGTTCGTTTCTCTCCTCTAAGTCCCTCGATGCAGTGAGCCTGTTGCCAGCAGGTCTCACTGAAAATAAAAAACCTATTTAAACTTTTACTCTAAGCAGCTCAGGAGAGCCACCTAGATTGCACCCTTCTCGTTCGGGCACAAAATCTTACTGAGGCTTGGAGGAGGGTCATAGGGGGAGGAGCCAGTGCACACCAGCTAGTCCTAAAGCTTTTACTTTGTGCCCAGTCTCCTGCGGAGCCGCTATTCCCCATGGTCCTATCGGAGTCCCCAGCATCCACTAGGACGTTAGAGAAATAACATTGTGCAACACCCAAACTTATGTCCCTGATGCGATCGACATGACTATAGCGGTCGTTTGGCTGTTTACTGATGATGCACAACTTTGAATAACTGTAATTATTTAATCTTATCCTTCCTATCTGTTTATCAGACAGGTATAGTTTATGTCATGCACCAGACTCTCAGCTTCCTGCCTCTATCATTTGTTCCAGAGCATTCGACGGCTCTGCCAGTGTCAGGTCTCCAAGCATTGTGCTGCTCAGTCTGTCTCCATGCTGGAGTCCCCTCCAAAACCGGAGTATGGGCGCCGCCATATTGGATCCAGTCACCTGTTCACTTTCAGCTAAAGTGCTGCCTCTGCTCAGCTGACCGCAGCGTCCAATCAGAGGACAGCAATCCCTATAAAAGGAGTTCCTGGAGCACCAGTCAGTTGCCAGTGCAGTGTTGATCTCTCAGATGCCACTGGTCTTTTGCAGCCTGTAGACTACTCAGTTGCTCCTGCCTAATCACTGCAGTCAGCATTCCGCTTCAGTCATCTGGTTCCTGTCCGGCTCAGCATTCTGGTTCCAGTCCAGTTTAGTAATACGATTACAGCCTGGGTTCAAGTCCGGTTCAGTCACCTGGTTTCTGTCCGGCTCAGCGTTCTGGTTCAGTCATCCGGTTCCAGTCCAGCTCAGTATTCCACCAATGTAGTTCAAGTCCAGTCCAATGTAAACTGTCCCAGCATAGCCGGTCCCAGTCCGGCATCCATAATAGCCGGTCACAGACTGGCACTCAGCATAGCCGGTCCCAGCCGGGCATCCAGCATTGTGACCTCAGACCACAATACCGGACCTAGCATGTCAACAATACCAATACCAGCCCAGTCTCATCAGCTAGACACTTCTCTCTAGTTCTTCTAATACTCTTCTATCTTCAGTGCCATCTGCACCCAGCTGTTCTCCTGTGCATTCAGCTACTTCACTCTTATACACTCTATGCATAAGAACCTAACCGCATAGCTTAGTGCACATTGGGCCTAATTCAGAGTTGATCGTAGCAGAAAACTTGTTAGCAGTTGGGCAAAACCATGAGGGTAATTCCAAGTTGATCATAGCAGGATTTTTGATAGCAACTGGGCAAAACCATGTGCACTGCAGGGGAGGCAGATATAACATGTGCAGAGAGAGTTAGATTTGGGTGGGTTATTTTGTTTCTGTGCAGGGTAAATACTGGCTGCTTTATTTTTACACTGCAAATTAGATTGCAGATTGAACACACCCCACCCAAATCTAACTCTCTCTGCACATGTTATATCTGCCTCCCCTGCAGTGCACATGGTTTTGCCCAACTGCTAACAAATTTGCTGCTGCGATCAACTCTGAATTACCCCCATTGCCTCTAGCCCAGTTCCTGGCATCCAGCCCAACTATATATATATATATATATATATATATATATATATATATAGGGTCTTATTCAGCTTCAGTTGCAATTCTGCAAAATCTCAAATCAACTGATTTTTGAATGACTGGGCATGCACTGCTTACGCATTGCGCATGCATCAAAGCTGCAATGCGATTGCAGGCTCAGCAAGGTGCGATCACATAGCGATTGCCAGGAAGTGTCCGTTTGGCGTTTGTGGGGAGTGGTTGGAAAAACGCAGGCGTTTCATAGCAGTTTTCAGGGCGTGTATCTGACATCAGTTGCAATGCATTGCGACTAAAAACATGGCACAGGTGTGACTGCATTCTCATTATTCTGAGTAGCCCTGGGTCAACCACAACTGTCGACGGTACTCGATTTCTGCGTGTGCATCGCAATTATGTGACTGTATGCACATTTGCGAATGCACGGTGGGCGACTTTTGCTTTCCTTCCGGCTCTTCACATGTGATATTTAGCAGAAGCAGCATTCAGAAAATCTCACTTTCTGTCTCAATAGCGATCCAAGCTGAATGAGGTCTATAGTTGGCACCCAACTATATATGTAAGTTAACAGTATAATGTCCTATTATCTTGTGCTGTTATATGGTTACAGATTAGCTTATGTCACAACAGATGGTGCAACATCCAATATTTATCTAACGGAGAAAACAATTAGGCTTATTTAAATTATTATTATTATTAGTGAGCCATATCAGTCACACATTTGCTCTTACTTGACTATCTTGCAATGGGCTGATCAAACCTATCATTGGTTTATGGTAGTTACATGTACCGTCATATGTAGTGAGTGAAAATTATATTTTAAACAATATTTATAAAGCCAAAATGTTTTATTTGCTTTGCCCTTCACTATCTATTATTAAGGCAGATAACGTCATCTACTTACCAAATCAACAGAAATTAAAAAAAAAATCATCAGAAAATTGAATCACCTAGAATGTATATTAGAGGGAAATATATTGTATATGGGGAGGAGCACAGTTAAGACAGAGGGTAACTACAGAGACCTATCAGATCAAGTTTAGATTAGATTTTCACAAGTCCGCCAGTAAGAAAAGCTAACAACATTTCTCCCCTATGACTCTTGCCATGTGGCCATTTTCACACTGCTGTGCATTTAATCATCTAATAGATGGATAGAATGGCAACCTGATCCTGAATGGATGGCCAGGCCAATTACAGGGCTACCTCACATTTCTAAAAATTCTCCTCGGTACTCAAATATCTTTTCATTTCACAAGAGGTCCCTGGTAATTGCAGAAATGGGACTTTGTTGAGTACACCAAGGGTTGCAAGGAAGAATTTTAATAGATGCAATGGGTGGCACTCGTTATACCGGCTGTCGGGATCCCGGCGCTGGGATCCCGACTGCCGGTATACCGACAACTTTTCTCCCTCTTGGGGTGTCCATGACATCCCTGGAGGGAGAATAAATAGCATGGCGCTCTACCATGCTCACAGAGTGGTGAGCGCAGCGAGCCCACAAAGGGGCTCTTTTGCGCTCGCCCCACTGCCGGCATTCCTGCTGTCTGGATCCCGGTGCCAGTATGCTGGGCGTCGGGATCCCTTCACACACCAATTCATACTACACCCGATGTAATAGTGCTGATGAAAGAAGTGTCGTGGAAAAACACCCCAAAGCTTTGAAAGTACACGGCACAAATGGTGGTTTAAGCTAGAAAACCTTAGTGGTCTCACAATGGAACACTCACCAACACACGAGTATTGCTGTGGTTGCTGTAGTGGATTTCCACATATTCCGATGACAAAAGATGACTAGGAAGGAAAGAAACAATATTTTCAGTCATTTCTAATACAAGAGAAAAAAAATCTAAAACAGATAAAACGTGATCATTACAGTTAATAAAAATAATAATAATAATAATAATAATAATATTATTGTTATTTATATAACGCCAGCATATTCTGTTGCGCTTTACAATTTTGTATGTTAATTAGCAGTCATACTGTACAATTGTTGAATGCTTGATATAGGAATTGCCCACATGGGTGCTTTTTATGCAGAGGTATTTTCATGTCTGATGGATGAATGGATCATTGATCCCTAGAAAGGGAATGCATAGTACAGTCACACAGGCTTCATTATAGAACGCATGGAAGGGAGAACATTGACAATTGTTCTACTTTCTCCTGTACATGTACACTCTGTAACATTTTTTAAAGAAATCTGTGTGTACAGGTTGTAATTTTCCACATAAGGCTCAATGATCATTATATGTGCATACTCTGATCCTGTCTATCCAGTGGATAAATAATAAGAACTACCTAGGACAGGACTTGCCAACCTGTGGCTCTCCAGCTGTTGTAAAACTACACTTACCAGCATGCCCTGCAACAGTTTTAGCAATCCCCAGTAACAAAACTGTGGCAAGGCATGATGGTACTTGTGGAGAGCCACAGGTTGGCCAGGCCTGCCCTAGGACATAACTGTCTGTTGAGTGAAGTATGATCAGATAAAGGCTGTATTTTTTTATTTTATCTTTTTACTCACTGGTTTAGGTCCAGATCCAGAATGAGTTCTCTCTTGAATGCTGGCACCAGAAAGCTGACAATGGCAAGATGGGCTGGCTGCAATAAAGTGACAGAGATAGTGTAAGAGTGGGCTATAATGTGAAATAACATTACTAGGAGAGCTGTCAGCTGATCTCATTATGGCTGAAAATCTTAGTCCTGGTTAGTATAGACTCTGACCATTGCTTACTTCTTGAAGACTACCCTTTACCTCCCCCCTACTGCTTTATCTGGCCTGTGGTTGTATAATTGTGTTTATAGTTATACAATGCAGTTATACATGTTGTGTTACTGATCACTCGTAACTCCCTATATATAAAAAGATAGTAGTAATAATAATAATAATAATAAAATAATAATAATAGTTGTGAACTGTAGGTTATGTCTGCCTTCTGCCATATACAGGTTGAGTATCCCTTATCCAAAATGCTTGGGACCAGAGGTATTTTGGATATGGGATTTTTCCGTATTTAGGAATAATTGCATACCATAATGAGATATCATGGCGATGGGACATAAGTCTAAGCACAGAATGCATTTATGTGTCATATACACCTTATACACAGCCTGAAAGTCATTTTAGACAATATTTTTTATAACTTTGTGCATTAAACAAAGTGTGTGTACATTCACACAATTCAGTTATGTTTCATATACACCTTATACACACAGCCTGGAGGTCATTTAATACAATATTTTTAATAACTTTGTGTATTAAACAAAGTTTGTGTACATTGAGCCATCAGAAAACAAATGTTTCACTATCTCACTCTCACACAAAAAAGTCCGTATTTCGGAATATTCCGTATTTCGGAATATTTGGATATGGGATACTCAACCTGTATATGACACATCTCAGCAGTAGTACCAAAAGTGTAGGTATACGTCAGTGGGAGATCTACAACTTTGTGTGACATTGTGGACGTATCTCAGTAAATAATATCTGACAGATAATCTATGTATTTGCATTTAAACCTATACATATTAATAATCATAGCCAATTTTAGTGGGGATGTCGCAGTTGTAGGTGTAGCAGATAAAGGACACTGCCCTCTTGTGGCCTTCTTACAGCAGGTAAGAATAGCTAATTGGCAGAAGCTGGAGATGAGGAACAATACTTTGCTCTATTGAGAATAGACTCCAGTCTGTGAAGAACCCATTATGTACTGCCCACAGAGACTGCCAGTCAGCATGATTTTAGTATAAATGCAATTAAGTGTATTAACTTCCAGTAATGTTGATGTACGCTGTTAGGGAGAGGGAATGATTTCAGTGTGATGGAGATCCAGAGATATACATAATGGTGTTTGGTCTATGATACGTGGATATAAAACATAACCACAAGCAGCTTTCTTGTGGTGTTGAACATATTATATGCATATACTTACTTGTAAGGGTGAAACTACTATTAGATCCATTGCGGAAGCTAAGTCATACACACAATGTATCACCTCAAGGTTAACAAAGTTCCTCTAGTGGAGCAGGGATTTCTCTGGGGCTCCAAAGCAGCCATGGATTGATAAAAAGTTAAGCATAAGCATCCCAAATCTCCATATGTAATATTACATTTTGGGGTAGCAATGCCAATGTTTATTAATAAACCTCTTAAGCTAAGTACACACTATAGAATTATTGGGCCGATTTGCCAATAATCAGGATACAGGCCAAATTTACTGTATAATGGGCCTAATTCAGTCCTGATCGCACCTCTGCAAATTTGCAGAGCTTTGCGATCGGATAGTCGACGCCCAGCCACAGTGAAAATCTGCCCCGTGCAAGTCTGCGTACGCCGTGCGAAAAGCTTTACAAACGCTGGTCAGCTGCAATCCGTTTGCAACTATCAAATTATTTTTCCAGTCTGTGCGTAGCCCAGGCCTTACTCCAATGGTGCGAAAAAAACAGGCTGATCGGGCCGAAACTGACATCACATACCCTCCTTAAAAAAGGCTTGCATTTTTCCGGACACTCAGAGAAAACTCCTAATTATCCCCAAACGTTTGCTTCCTGTCAATGAATCTGCGTACGCCTATCGATCAAAAAAGACGCAGGTTTTTTTCGCAGTTTGGCCTTGCGCCTGCACATTGCGATCCGTATGCATGCGCAGTCATTCGATAATCGTCCATTTTGTGATTTCAGGCAGTGATCAGGTCTGAGTGAGGGATTGTTTCTGCTTTTCGCCACTGGAAAATCTTGGACATAAACAATAACGATCGATTTTCGATCTGTTGTTCCAAAGCAAAGATCTTGGCCACAATCTCCACACATCGTCCAGTGTTTTTGCATTTTCAATAATCTGACCATATGTACAGGTGGGTATATCGAGTAGCCTGTGGTTGAGGCCTATTTTTTTTATCACCAGATTTATTGTGATTTCAATGGAAAATAGGCGATTTTTCAGGGGATAAAAAAGCACAGATATCGGAACCCCCCTCTAGGCGAATAATCACCCAATTGTCCGTCCAACCAAAAATATCTGCTACTGTGTATTTAGCTTTAGTCTTAAGCTAGGTACACACCATAACATCTATTGTCCAATATATTGTCCTGAGGCGGATTGGAAGGACTATCTTGCAGTACTGTATGTACACCCAATCCATCGATT